>NC_137614.1:22025148-22212648 GCF_963280865.1 Gymnoscopelus braueri
GTACTCAAGTACTGTACTTAAGTAAACTTTTTTGGTATTTTTTTATTTCGTCAGTATTTACAAGTTGCAATACTTTTACTTCTACCCCACTACATCTCAGAAGAAAATATTGTACTTTTACTCCATTGCAATTATATGAAAACTTTAGTTAATAGTTACTTTGTAGATTTTAATTATTTTTACAAAACACACTAACCACTTCAGCCCTATATATATTTCGGCCATTTGAAAATAGCAGATCTACAAGCTCACAGTGAGCTTGTAAATCGGCTATTTTCAAAAGATTTTTATACATTTGAAAACTTGTGAAATGGGACATTCTGCATAATGAGTCATTTCTATTTTTGGTACTTTAAGTACATTTTTATGCCAATACTTTTGTACTTTTACTTGAAACAGAGTATTTCTACATTGCAGTATTAATACTAAGTACTTTTTCCACCACTGGTGAGCAGGCAAATAACTGCAAATGCTACTATATCGATGAGAGTTATGAGAATATATCTACTTAGCCAGCTGGGGGACTCAGACAGGCAACTCTTAAATCACGATCCCACTATTCTCAAAAGAAGAAAATATGCCCGCAACCCTTGAGCACATAAAGACACACCAAGCACCATGGTTACCACAGATGGTTAAGGTTATGGTCATGGTTATGGTCTACCAATCCTACAGAAGGAGTCAGAATGTGTACCAGCCTGAGAGGAAGCTGCTGCCTGCGTTGTTTCAGGGCAAATCTCCCCTATGCAACGCAGAGTGCAGTGGCTGTCACTGATTCAAGGATAGTGTATAGTATTGCTATATAGGCTTGCTATGTTCTTCCAATGGAGTTGTCTTGGTTTTGGTTTCTCGTGCTGCTGTGAGTCACAAGAGGAAGATGTATATGTATAGAATGCATTTAATGAAACTACTGCATTTCCTCATTCCAATTGCTAACTATCATCAATTCACTCTCGCTATAGGCTACATCCTCCCTCTCCCATTTGGAGATAACATCCTGGGTTATACTTACACAGGAACAGGAAATATGACTTCAAGCCCTTTGTGGTTCAGATCGGATCTTTTCATAGCTGTCAAAACAGAGACAAGTCAAATTCTTGTGGTTTGCCCCTTGTTTGGGCAGCCATGAGAAGATGAGAGCGGGACGATGAAGGGTTAGAGATCAGATCTTTTTGGTGTCTATTTTAAACAGTACTGTTTTGTTGTCTCCACCACGCCGGACGGCCGAAGGCCGGACTAAGAGCAGGATAGGCGGTTGTTGTCCAGAACGGCCAATCTGACCGATATGCCCATATATGGGACTGACAGACTTCAAACTCAGCTTGCGTATCGCAGAGGACCCGAGAGTGTGACGCACCGAGTGGGAAGTCGGTTGGCTCAGCAGATCTCACAAAAATATAGAGCCCATATATGACGTCATAGACTGGCTAGACTCCATATTTGGGCATGCCTGACACGGAACTCCATATATGGGCATAAAAGGGACACAAGCAGACAGATATAGAAATCTCCATATATGGGTATGAAAGGGACACAGACAGACAGATACATAAATCTATATAGGGGCGGTTACAACTAGTACTATGACACAGGTACAACGGGTATTGCATAACTGGGTGGATCATGCATTTCCAACTTGCATTGTTCCCGAGTAGGCCAGTGCCCAATGGGCACTGCTCTAGTAATAATAATAGAACACAAAAGAAAAAGTTATAATAATGATAATAGTAATAACAATAATAACGCTACTCAATCAATCAATCAATCAATCAATCAATCAAAAAGAAAAGAAAAGAAAAGAAAAGAAAAGAAAAGAAAAGAAAAGAAAAGAAAAGAAAAGAAAAGAAAAGAAAAGAAAAAAGTAAGGAAATTCTAATTCATACACTGCACTAGGGCCAGACGCATGCATATCCTGCGTGGATATCTCATAATTAAAAAAATGCCTTCCACTAATTATAATCACTAGCTCCTAATCTAGAGGTAATGAGCAAAAAGAGTGGTTGTAGGTCATTACTATAGTCTGTCTTAATACTGTTGATCTCTATTCCCTCCTGGTAGCCACTAACCAGAGTCAAGTGTGCCTTTGTGGATTAAATTCCCTTATGGATCTAAAGGGAAAGGAATGTAGAGAAACAGAGGTAATACTCATGAAAAATAAAGCCTAAAAGCAACTTCAAGATAATGCCTTCGAAAATGGTCACTACATGTATTGCTACGCTTGCATTTTACATTTTAGCCCGTGCTCTTACAGAGAGACTTATAATGAGGGCAACAGCAACACAGATAAGCCTAGAAACGTTGATTACCAACATTACAAGCAACCAGTAGAGCAAGGGTCAACATCTCAGTGCTAAGACATTTCTGCATAAAATCTGTACATGAAAAAAGTGTGTAAAGTCATGTCAAGTGTGTATAGTCATTTAGTTATATTTCAAGGCTGCAATCATCTAGCCTGGTATCCAGCCTGCTTCGCTACGTTCGGCTGACTTTTTTTTTCTCTCTTCGCTTCTCAGTCTGGAAAGCCTCCCATTGGAAGGTTTTGCAGAACTACACTGGAACTACATGTTACGTTGGGCAACGTCGTATGTTACGTTGGGCAACGTCGTATGTTACGTTGGGCAACGTCGTTGCTGATTGGATGTTGTTCAAACGAATGACGAATCACAACGATCACACTGTTTTTTTGGTCCCGCCCCGCACCACAGACCAATCAGAAGCCACGTTAGGTTTCGAAGCTTTTGGCATGTCCCGCCTCCCTTGGAGATAGGAGGCTTTCCAGACTGAGAAGCGAAGAGAGAAAAAAAAGTCAGCCGAACGTAGCGAAGCAGGCTGGATACCAGGCTAGCAATCATCAAATGCAAGTGACTCCATGAGAGCACTGTGTTCTAAATGTCTAAAATGTAAATCTTATGCTGCGTTCACACATGGCAGATATAAAAGATAGAAAGATACACAGCATATTTGTAGCTTTGTATCTTTGGAGCTGAAGTTGAAACCAGCTCAACTTTTTTTTTTTTTGCTTTATAGCTGTTGAGCTTTTGTAGCGGATGTATCTGCTGTAGTCGGATGTATCTTTGTATCTTCATGTCGCTGGCTTCTATTGAAAAAGAATGGTAGCCTGTATCGTTGTAGCTGCCAGTGGGAACGCAGCATAAGTGAGGAGCTCCATCAATGAACAGGGGTGAAACTTGAATCCTGTGGTCTTTGGTTAATTACAGTGGTGTGGTTAAAGATAGTGTGTGATATTAGCAGCAGGAAGCCCAGGAGGATTTTCAGCTTGTCCACTGTTGTGAGGAGTGTTGTTACCAAGGCAGGGATGTAACAGAACTCTTCCTTCACGCTCCCTGTCCAAGAGGAAAACCTCTATGACAGTGTTTCTGTGTTTCTGAACCCAGAAGCCATTCAGTTGCAAGATGTTCTGGGTCTCAGAACTTTTTACAGCACGCACTGAATATCATGTTACTTGATAGCTTGGGTCCTGACTTCACTGCCAAAGCAGAATATCTCAAACCAGTTAAGAACTGCCACCATGAGAGGCCGAATTTCCTTTATATAAGTGTTGTCTAATGTCTGGCTTATGGACTAAAGTTGGTTGGTTCACACAAGGATTAACATGGGTCTCTTCAACCAGCCAGGTCTAGAATCTTATCATGCTATATTATAATAATATGTCACCAAATTCTTCTCAAGATCCTTCAGCCTAAGCCCTAAGGCATGGTGAACACAACACTGAACCACTGTTAGTGGTCCAAAACCTGACACATTTTACCTTATTAGCATAAACATAGCCTGCAAAATCAGCTTTTCTTTTGAAAATAAGATGGAGGAAATTACTGTCCTAAATCAGGATGTGTACTGTACTTCTCCTGTGTACCGTGGTGCTAGCAAACAGTTGTCTTTTCGCTTTGAGGCGTGACAAGCAATGGTACTGCCAACTTCATAGACAGCCTCCATTAAAATTAATGGGACAGAATAGCCTATTTCTATGCAAAACAACCTGCCCTGGAGAACAGTGAATTACCAAGCAACGTCCCCATGCCCCCAGCCTGTAAAACACTCACTGGCCTACATACAGATACTGCTCTCAAAGAATTCATGAATGATGAAAAATCAATTCATTTTTAAGATTTTACATTATTTTAAAGCCTTTCTAATTTATATCATGTGATATTATACAGGGGGAGAGAGACAAGGATGGAAGAGGGAGAGAGAGATTTTATTTATCTATAAAATCACAAAACCTCCGTCTCTGCATAACTCGGGCACCGTCCGACGAATTGACCTCAAACTTTGACCCAGGGTATTGCAGTGCAGAGTGGGAATTCAGCAGGCCCAGCGGTTGTTGAGAACCGAAAAACCACAAAGGTCTGTATCTGACTGTCCGCAGGTCTGTGGAGGAAACATCAAATCTCTGTGGGTGTGAGGGGCTGTAGGCATCGGTTTCCTTGAGTGGTCAACACAACCTATCGGCTTCAAGGTTTGGCCGAGCTTTGCATCACATTTGCATCTGCATCCTCATCCACTGTTTGCATTATGTGACACAGAACACACAGAACTGAAAACAACAAGCCGAACTACCCTGGCCAGCTGGTTTGTGTGTGTGTGTGTGTGTGTGTGTGTGTGTGTGTGGTGTGTGTGTGTGTGTGTGTGTGTGTGTGTGTGTGTGTGTGTGTGTGTGTGTGTGTGTGTGTGTGTGTGTGTGTGTGTGTGTCTGGTGTGTCTGGCCCGCCAGTCATTTCACATGGCTGATCCTGTATGATTGGTCCTTTGTGAGCACCACTATACATTTCAACTAATCCCTGCAGTAAAATGTCTCTTTTGTGTGTGGGGGGCGCAGACCCTAATCTCAATCTGCCATTTACCATCAGTGAAACCACTAAATCACCAATCACTGAATGGCCACCATCATAGACTCATTAGTATGTGTGTGTGTGTGTGTGTGTGTGTGTGTGTGTGTGTGTGTGTGTGTGTGTGTGTGTGTGTGTGTGTGTGTGTGTGTGTGTGTGTGTGTGTGTGTGTGTCCAGTTCCAGACCAGAACTGCATGTGGGAGACATGAAGTTTGAGTGGATAACTGGGATAATTTAGTCATTAGGCTAGCTAGAGAGAGGGACGGAGAGAGGGGGGGGGGGGTGGGGGGAGGGGGGGGCGAGAAAGTGTGTGTGTGTGTGTGTGTGTGTGTGTGTGTGTGTGTGTGTGTGTGTGTGTGTGTGTGTGTGTGTGTGTGTGTGTGTGTGTGCCGGTGTGCGGTCGTGCATGTGTGTGTGTTCATGAGAGAGAGAGAGTGAGAGAGAGAGAGAGAGAGAGAGAAGCATAAATGAGACTGAAAGACTGCTGCAGACGGAGACAGAGAACAGGAGGTAATCAGGCATGTAGTTAAGTCTGTAGGAGGCGTTTTCTCAGACGCATGGAGCTGTGTGGACACTGTTTCACTTCACCTATCACACTCAATCAGTCTCAAACCGCACACACCTCTGTCTACTCCACATCTCTCTCACCATTTCACTCTTCTCTCTCTACCACTCCCCCTCTCATTTTGTCACTCACAGACCTCTCACACCTTGTCCCTGTCTGCCTGCCTGTCCGCCTGTCTGCCTGCCTGTCCTTCCCCGTCCCTCCCCCCTGCCTGTCTCTGTTACCTCTCTCTCTCTCTCTCTCTCTCTCTCTCTCTCTCTCTCTCTCTCTCTCTCTCTCTCTCTCTCTCTCTGTGTGTGTTTGTCTCCATGTCGTCGTGTTCATGAATTGAATACATAGGACCACATGGAAACAAGCCCTTTTAGCATCATTGTATAATCGTAGCACCATATTTTTTGAAAACTGTTAATAAAGTATTCAATCAATCAATCAATATGTTTGTCTATTTGTCTGTCTGGTATGAAATGTGACGTTCTTTCTGGCATTTCACAGCGAATGACTTCACGAGACATTAGCCACTTAAACCCTCTAGTCTTAGTGAACCGGACCTAAATTGTAACTGTACTTGGTAACGCTGGTTCACTCGGCTACACCAAAACTCTTCGCTAAAAATAGCAGATCTACAAGCTCACAACGCGTCACGTTCCCTCCCAACGTTCCCACCAGAATAGGGTTGCTGGGGTTCAAGTGGTTAAATGAACGTCATTCGCCAGCATCTCCAGGCTGACGGGTCTGAATGCAGCTTAAGTGCATCTGGGGAAAATCTCAGGGGTGACCAGAAGGGAAGTGACCACAGAATACAGCTCAAAGACATGTATACAGTCACCAAAGACAAGGACACAGGTAAGACATACACACTCACACACACACACACACACACACACACACACACGCACACGCACACGCACACGCACACGCACACACACACACAAACTCAGGAACACACACGCAGCTCTTTCAGTGGCTCTCTACATTCTGACTTAATTGGAGCCATATTCCAATTCCACCTGACAGAACTCTTCTGAGGGTTTATCTCTCTCTCTCTCTCTCTCTCTCTCTCTCTCTCTCTTTCGCTCGCCCTCTCTCTCCCTCTCTCACTCACACATTCTCTGCAGAAGTTCCTTAAAACATATTCTCTCTCCCCTGTCTTTTCTCTCTCCCTGTCTCTTTCTCTCACTCTCTCCATCCTTCTCTTACACTCTCCCCCCTTTGTCTCTCTTTGTACTTTCTAGGTCATGATTCTTCAGATCCAATCTTATCATTTTGTACTTGACAGAATTTCTGCGTTTGGCTTATGTAAGGATGTGTAACAGATGCTTTCTTAATTCGCACCGCCTGTGTGTGTGTGTGTGTGTGTGTGTGTGTGTGTGTGTGTGTGTGTGTGTGTGTGTGTGTGTGTGTGTGTGTGTGTGTGTGTGTGTTTCTTTCTTTGACAAACATGATTAAAGAAGGAGAGAGGAATGTGGAATGTGTCTTGGTGCAAACTAAATGGAAAAGTTCCTCCGAACAATCTTTTAATTTGAAGGTGATTCTCTGAAGACTGAATGTTGAGTGTGTAAATTCTACCTTTTGATGTGCAGATATTCCGTCTGCCTCTCTGTCATCATACTCAACCATCATCCACATTCTCGTTATGTTCTATCAACACAGCAACACCACATTCTCACAACACTCACATATAATTTCCAGCAAGATTAGAAACTTCGGGCTCGTTTCAAGAAGATTGGTGGTTCGTTTTCCCGGACGACCTGGGAAAATTTGGGTGGGAGGAGTGTGAAGCCTGATTTATACTTAGACGTACAATGGTGCCCCGTGGCAAAAATAGGCAATCAACAAGCTCACAAGTGAGCTTGGCGATTGGCTATTTTCGCCGTGGGACATTGGCGAGTTTGATGGTTTGATTTCTCGGACGCCCTGGGAAAATTTGGGTGGGAGGAGTGAAAGAGTAATGCCCTCATCTCCCTCAACAACTACCACTAGAGTGCTCTTGAGCAACGCATGTGACCTCTAGTTGTCCCGGAGGAGCCGCTCAATAGCAAACAATGAAACAATGTGGTTGCACTAGCCACCTCCCAGTGGCCAACCGTAGAGGACTGTGGTTACTGGGAAGCTCCGAGTGGACCAAACAATAGAGGACTGTGGTTGTACTGGGTAGCTCCCAGGTGTGAATGCAACTACTGTATATGGATGTGAACCAGAGCAGAACCAGCAAAAAGCCGCACTGGATAAATAATGGGTGAAATCACTAAGGGACAATTCTTATGTCTACACAGTACAATCCTCCCTCCCTTGACAGTCCACTCAGGATTATGCTGTGCATTTACAGCACACATCTCAAAAGGTATTGGCTATACCCAACAATACCTAATAACTCTCTGAACACTGTAAATGTAACATTTTGTGTTGTACTTAAATAAATAGATAGAACAGATTCATTCAAAAATATTTTTTTACAATGTCTACACATGATTCCTTATATAACCAACTAGGGCTGTACATTTTTCATAGAGAGAGCGAAGCATTTCCGATTATTTCCTCTACAAAGTAAGTTGGTGTCATCCAGAATCTCATACCTACAAATTACCTTGAATCTCAGAAGAGGAATTCTTTCCTTTTCTTTTAAAGTAGAAGTTCTTTAACAAATTCTAACCATCGATATTCCCCAAAGTCCCATTTTTAAGACAAACAGAGAAATATGTAGAGAAAGACGGCCGAGTTCACCTGTGTCACTGTACATACAGGTATACTATCAATACAATCTCAATATTTAGTAGAAAGCAAATACAGCAATATGATTTATTTTGGTCAGCATCATTCAGTCATCTGACCAGCTGTTAGAAGTCAAGCAAGTCCAGTCAATTAATTTAATTGCATTTCATACACAGGGAGATAACACAGCTCCCCATGGTATCTACATCTATATTTCACAACTCCCACAATGCTTTTCACCATCAAAAGGCCTCCCGCCGGCATATATCCCTGACAACTACTAAAATGTGTGGGAGAGACAAACTGGGCAGAAGAATCGTGTCACCATTATGGAGACCACATAGGGAGAGAGAATGAGAGGGGGGGGGTTGAATTTTGCTACTAAATGTAACATCCTGAGTTTAACTTTTACAGGGAGACCACCTGACCAGATTCAGTAGACAGTAAAATCCAGAGTGTCATTTAACTTTGAGTGTAACAATTTAATCTTTAGTCTTGATAAGGGTCCAATTGCTTACATTTCTACACTCTAAGAGTTAAAAATGAACACTGGTGATTTTACAGTGTGCAGGTAGGTGATCAGAGAGAACGTTTAAGGAGACAGAGATGGAGAGGAACAGATAACCTAATGAAAGAGACACTGAGCTGAGAGAGAGAGAGAGCGAGCGAGCGAGCGAGCGAGAGAGAGAGAGAGAGAGAGGGAGGGAGGGAGATAGATAGACAGAAAGATAGAGGGGGAGAGAGAGAGAGAGAGAGAGAGAGAGAGAGAGAGAGAGAGAGAGAAGGAAGACAAGACAGACAGGACTTAATTCAATACAGGTGATTACATAGGAATCTGTCAGAGGGAGAGACAGACAGACAGATGAAGGCAGAGAGATAAACAGTGGACAGGCAGAGACACAGGATGGATCATTTTTATTTGATATATAAAATATCAATCAGGGTCTAGGGAGAGAGTGTATCCTTACCTGAATGTGTAAAATATGTTAGAAAGAGAACAGAGACACAAAACATACCTTCATAAATACAGAAACACAAACATTGTGTCCTTGTCATAACATACCTGAATGTGTTAACTGTAACCTGGGTTGAGCAGCTCTCCATGCCGCCGTTAAGGTGTTACCCAGGAGGGCTAGTAAGACCACTGCCACTAGCCTGTACATCCTCTTCATTACACACACTGTAAACACACGTGCACTTAGATTAACACGCATACACAAAATCTCAGCTCCCGAGTGAGACTAAACCAACGCGTTGTAGAATTCCAACACACCAAAAACGCTCCCTTGATCTCCAAGTGTTGCACAGTCAAGTCCAAAAATCAATCAGCGCAGGCCAACGTTGACTCCAAATACACGCACTGCACAGTACATGCGCTCTTAGTCCATGTGTTGATGTGTAGGAAACCCACGATAGCACACACACACACTATTCCAAGTTTCCAATCTGTGATCAACACAGATGGTAAGTGCTGAATTTACACGCAAACACACTGCCTGTCTGTGTGTGTATGAGTCCATCTGCCTGTGTGTGAGTGAGTTTGTGTGTGTGTGTGTGTGTGTGGGCTTGAAAGTGAACGTATTCCAAGTAAACAAGACACTACCCACTGCTGCTTACAGCCTGACAGTTTAGACGCACAAACTGCCTCCTCTCAGCTCCTCTCTACATGTGATTCTGTCTGTGGTGCTTCACTCTGTTATGTATTTCTCTGTCAGTCTCTCTCTCTCTCTCTCTCTCTCTCTCTCTCTCTCTCTCTCTCTCTCTCTCTCTCTCTCTCTCTCTCTCTCTCTCTCCCTCTCTCTCTCTCTCCCTCCCTCTCTCTCTCTCCTCCCTCTCATTTTCTCAGTCTCTCTCCCCATCAGTTCCTCAACTACACACTCTCTCCCCATCCAGCTTATGTCTTTCTTTCTCTCTGCCCTCTCTTTTGCTCTAACTTCAACTGTCTAACTGTTTCTCTTCCTCCCTTTATTTTCTGTTCCGTTCTCTTTATTTCTTTCACTTCTTTCTGTCATTACACCTGCCCCCCCCCCCCACACACACACACACACACACACACACACACACACACACACACACACACACACACACACACACACACACACACACACACACACACACACACACACACACACACACACACACACACGCACAAACCTGCTTCAAGTGGAAGGAAGACCATGGCAATTCAGCTTTCATCTTTATTCCTTTATTCCATTCCTCCCCCTTCTCTTTCTCCCTCTCTCCATCTCTTCTTGGCCCCTCCCTCACTCCTTCTTCCTTCCATCCTTCTCGTTCCCCTCGCTCCACCGTCCATTTTAAATTAGTCCACACACAATCACCAATGATAGCGAAAGTACCTAAATGGAACGACTCAACACTTCAATGATAAATATATGAAGATAGAAATTAATAAATAAAAGTCTATGAATCTATAAACATTCATCACATGGAACAGGCAGATGGCAGCACACAGTTGCCCTCCCTGTTCCATGACAAACTGGTGTGTGTGTGTGTGTGTGTGTGTGTGTGTGTGTGTGTGTGTGTGTGTGTGTGTGTGTGTGTGTGTGTGTGTGTGTGTGTGTGTGCGTGCGTGTGCGTGTGCGTGTGTGTGTGTGTCCTAAAGAACATACTAATGAGCTGGGGTTAGAAAATAATAATAATAATAATAATAATAATACGATAAGAGCAACATACATTAAATGGCGTTTTTGTCAACCAAAGGTTTAAGTGAACTACAGCATCGACCTTTAAGATAGTTTAAATATAGCTTTTATAATAATGAATACATTATTGACAATAAACAGTACTAAAATAGATTTCCAGCCCTCAGTCATTCTGTGCATGACACTATTTCAAATCATGTCTATCTCAGTTTGGCTCAAAACTCTGACATTGTGTGGTACAATTGTTAAACATTTTCATTATTGTTGAGAACCGCATCAACAGCTTTCTCTAACAGTGTAACCCAGAGGAGCTGGCACTGCAGGCGGCATTTCTCACAAGCTCAAGTTCAATCACAGGCTAGCGGCGACAATTTATTCATTCCCCGGATAAATAATTAATTTAGGTTGCGTGCAAATGAACAAGTAGACTCTTTCTCCAAGGACTTTTCTCTCTCTTCAGCACAAAAATCATTTATTCAGTGGCTGTCCATGCCAGTTTATGCTATTGTATAATTACACACACATACCAAAGTGCTTCAGTTGACTGTGTGGGACGGCACCTGTCAGCGGGGAGTGTTGGGGCGGGAGGAGTAGAACGAAGGCCCTACATCCTCCCGGTGGGGGCTCCTCACTGGCAGGTGAGTCAGTAGGATACAACAGCAGTGACAACACAGAGATGTGTGACTGTGTGGGGGAATTAATTGGCATAATGACTAAATTGGGGAGAAAGAGTACAAAAAAAAGTACAAAAATATTAGCTACTCTAAATAAAAAAGGAAATAAAAGACTGTGTCAAAATGAGACAGAGACCGCAAAGCTAACATTTAACAGTGATTACTCCACTCATAGTTCACACACACCCACAGTCACAATACCAGAGGGAGCGTTAACAACAATTTGGTACCACCCACCCATAAATCAAACATGGGCAAATTCTCCTTCTACAGCACTGCCACCCAGGATTGGAATAGTCTAACTCCATCCCTCAAAAAATGCAGTTCGCTGGGCTCATTTAAAAGAGCCTTAAAAAATCACCTTTCAGGAGGCCAAAGGTGGAGGTAGTACCATTTTCCCGTTAGACAGCAGACCCCCCCCCCTGTTCTTGTACATATTTTTTTCCCCTCTTTTTTTATTTTTTTTTGTTGTACATAGTGTTATATATTGTTTTTGGCTGTTTTTTTGTAATGATATTTGAACTGTGGTGCCACTATATATGCCTATGAATTAAATACCAAGGCCCTCATTGGAAACAAGTCCGCAAGGACTTTTATGAACGGACCTGTTAGACTAAGTATTTTAAATGTAACTGTGCTGTTTTACATTTTTTGCCTAATAAAATATTCAATCAATCAATCAATCAATCAAGTTTGGCCTGGATGAAGAAGGGCTGGCTGACTTTTCTGACTCAAGTAAGTTGTAGCCTAATGCAACAAACAGTATGCTAAATCAGATAACTTAAGACCAGTAGGCTACTCTTTATAATCTGAGTCCAACACTGAGTCCAAAATGTACATAGTTTATTTAGGCTACTATGTTGACATATATGTATGTTGGGAGTGGGACACTGAAGCCCATTTTGTGCTGAAAGAAAATAACACCACCTTTCTTCAAAGAGAAATGTAAACAATGGTCAAAGACCCCCGGGTTCTCAAGTAGCCTAGATGCCCCCGATTTTGAGGGGCCCATTCCAGACGTGTAGTCTACTGATACCGTATTGAAACTGACTGACAACGCCCTAACACCAAGTTCTAACCTATGCACCCATCAGGGCCCAGGGGTACTGACCTCCTTGCATCAGATGATCTGAAGGACATCATGGCTCTGGCTCTCTCTCTTCCTGTCTGTCTCCAGTGCAGGCTACTGTCAAATGAAGAGGAGATGAGATTCCTTAAAACAGAAACCACACAGTAATATTTTCCTTAGTAGCTTTATCTACTTAGAAATGTCCTATAGCAAAAATCATTAGTCTGTAGGCCTACAGTATGACATTTAGGATCAACTAATGCTGTTTGTTTTTTGTTCTTTTTTTTCTTTCATAAAACACCCGACTTAAAAATGTATGACGTAATACACACATAAAAATGGAGGTAGGCAAGTAGTGATACCAAAGTAGCTTTGCTGTAGGCTACCAGGCTCAGGCTAAATATGATGTGTGTTCTCAGAAGGTAACTTACAGGGTGTTGACCTCTGCTCTGACCGTGGCCCGTGGGATAATTATGTGACACATTTCCTGAGACTGAGATTTCCCACTCTGATAAACTAGGCTGGCTAGATTATTATGCACAATATACTAACTAGTCATCGTACCCGCCCGGTATCTGATTCTAGAGCATAGATCCATTGAAAAGTTAGACTATGCTGCCATCTCGTGGCAGTTTATTTGACCATGTTCATTGGTTCAGTCGATTTGTGGTTTTCTGGGCACACCTACCTGCATGATTTCAATCTAACGCCACCTGCTAGGGCTCAGACGTCCAAAGTCAAAAGTCATGTCGCGTTAACGTAACACCCCTATGGTAATTAGTAACACTCACGATTATAGGCTAAAGGGTAGGCCTACCCCAAAAACAATGACCAAAATGAACAAAGAACTCATGCCACTCAAATACACTAGACTAGAGGGTTAGACAAACCACGATTGACATCTTATACCAAAAGTTAACTAACTAGGCCTTCTACCGAAGAGTAGGAAATGTAAGAGTGTTGTATGTTCATGATACAACAATCGAAATGCGGGGTCCAACGATGTATTGGATGTAATTAGTATATATTGCCGCTAGAGGTCAGTATAAGATAGAATAAAATACTCGCAAAGGCTACGATCAGGACTCTGGTTATGATGAGGTGGAAAGCTAAGGTGCGGGAACGCGCTCAACGGGAATGCGCTTAACGGGAACGGGCTTGACGTGAGCATGCGCTCCACAGTTAACCAAGTTTCAAACAAGAAAGAGAGACTATATTTAATTTAAGACATAATTAAACAAATGACACAAGGGCTTGATGGTAATAACTCTAAAACAATTCTACAGTTTTTCTTACATTAAGTGGCGTGTTTTTGCATATTATTGTAAATTATTGTTTGTCTTTAATGTCTCGATGAATTGAATACACAGGACAGGCTTTTTTTGGTTATGGCAATTAACTGTTAATAAAGTATTCAATCAATCAAACAAACAATCAAAGTGTCTGGTGACTAAACTCGTTCCGTCACATTAAACACTGAAAAGAGTAGCCTACTACTACAGTGGTTCTCAAATTGGGGTCCGGGGACCCCCAGGGGTCCTTGAGGGAGTTCCAGGGGGTCCCCAGCTAAATGATAGATAGTTAGGAACCAAATGGACCCTAACGAGTCCATTTTGTTCCATTTGTACACTCTCAGAGTTAAGTTAACATTGATTTTACAATATAAATTGGGGTCCCAGAGATAGAAATGCCATTAACTGGGGGTCCGTAGCCTAATGCATGTCAAACTGGGGGTCCTTGAAATTAAAATGTTTGAGAATCACTGCTAGAGCTGTAAAAAATATTGGGGTCCTTCATTGGCATATCTTTTCAAATAGGGGTCCGCGGGCTAATAAGTGTCAATTTGGGGGTCCTTGACATGAAAAGGTTCGAGAACCACTGACCTACTAATCACTGGGCGCGGTGTTTTGGGGGATGTGATGATGAGGGCTAGAAGTTTTGGGAAGCAACGCTAGGCGTCTCTGAGACGAGATGACTCACGGTCAGTTTGGAGCAATCCCTGTCATTAGCATTCAGCAGCACGTATGTGTGCGTTTGGGGAAAAGTCATGAGAGAGAGAGAGGTAGATGAAGAGAGGCACAGGAAAACAAGGAGGGAAAGGGGGGGGCGAGAAAACGTGGGAGAGAAAGGGTGAGAGAGAGAAAGAGATGAGAGAAGGGAGAAGCAGTGGTGTAAAGTATCTAAGTACATTTACTCAAATACTGTACTTAGGTTTTGAGGTAGGCCTATTTCTTTTACTTTACTGGAGTATTTCCAATTTGCAGTACTTTTACTTTTACTCCACTACATCTCAGAGGCAAATATTATACTTTTACTCCACTACAATTATTTGAAAACTTTAGTAACTTACTTTGCAGATTTTGATTATTATTACAAAACATACTTTAACCACTTCAGCCCATTTTGGCCATTTGAAAATAGTCGATCTACAAGCTCACAATGCTTTGAGATGCGATGCATTGTTTGTGAGCTTATTTTTTTTAAAGATTTTTATACATTTGAAAACTTGGTGAAATGGGACATTCTGCAGAGTATTTCTACATTGCAGTATTGATACTTTTACTTGAATAAAACATGCCAGTACTTTTTCCACCACTGGGGAGAATAGACTTCTTACAAAGTCACTCACTCAGTGTTTTACTGCAGATCATAGGGCCATAGGCTAATGTGTAACCCGCCCACTCAGCCGATTTCCTCATTCTCATTGGATAAGTCGTTCCCATCCCGACCTCTCATTGGATGGCTCCAACAGGGCGATGAGCTCATATTGGTTAAAAATAGTTGGGCTCCCGAGAAGCTAAAAATAGAGCGGTATATAAGACCAACGCTCCACTCTACTCCCACCGTCCTCCAGCACGGTGCAGAGGAGCGGGTAGAAAGCGAGATAGAGAAATAGTGATAGAGAGAGTCGCATGGAATGAACTGGCTGGGAATAAAAGTGTGTGTGTGTGTGTGTGTGTGTGTGTGTGTGTGTGTGTGTGTGTGTGTGTGTGTGTGTGTGTGTGTGTGTGTGTGTGTGTGTGTGTGTGTGTGTGTGTGTGTGTGTGTGTGTGTGTGTGTGTGTGTGTGTGTGTGTGTGTGTGTGTGTGTGTGTGTGTGTGTGTGTGTGTGTGTGTGTGTGTGTGAGTGTGTGTGAGAGAATGTGTGATGCACCCATCCATGTCATTCTCTCTCCCCACCAGGTTGCTTGCCTGTATGGAGGGCTGCAGCAGAAAGAGTGGTGCAGGTGGAGCACTCTGCAGAGCCTTTCACAAGTCTCTGGCTGGCCTGGGTGGAGGAGGCACTGACAGGCTTCCTTCCTTTCTCTTTCTCTCTGTTTGTGTCACATGTTCCCTCTCAATCTTTTTCTCTCTCTCTCTCTCTCTCTCACACACACACACACACACACACACACACACACACACACACACACACACACACACACTCTATATGTCTCTCTGTCTTACTTTCTCTCTCTTTCCCTCAATTACTTTCCACACAAATTGACACAACTCTCCTCTCCTCCTTGGGGCTGCATACTCCTCAACACTGAGAGGCAAATGAAGTGTACTACCATAGTGATGATGTCATAGGTCATACCAGGCCCCTCTCTGATGTAATGAGGCAAAAGACAGACTAGACATGTGACTCAAACCCAAACACGCAACCTTGTCATGTTATAGGCCACAATGTGAGCTGCGTAGTTGCCATAACTCTGATAACTTTATGGATGAGCAGTGTCCCTAGTGACAGACCTACGGTCTCACCCTGACTCCCCCAGGGCACAGACAGACATACAGAGAGCAAAAACAGCAACGCTTCACCAGCACCAGCCCTCTGCATTATGACGCAGCGTTCTTGTCAGACTCATATGAAATAGATCAAGGGGTTAGTCACTTTCAATATATCGTCGGTGTCCAGCCGGGACCAGCTAACTCCATTTTCTTTTCTTTCTTTTTTTTCATAAATCAACGCTATTGAACTCCCTCTACATCTGTGTAATTTTTTTTTAAATAATAACATATGCAAAGTATTAAAAAGCGCCTCTGACGAAAACTCCTAACTCCATTGGACCCTCAAACTGTCCGTCAAAAACAAACAACTCCCCCCTCCTCTCAGGCTCTCAGAGAAGCTCTGCTCTGTATGAGGCAGACAGGGAGAAGATTTTTCAATGCTTTTGGGAGAACATAAACTGGGAAGAGAAGAGAATGTACATGCAAGGTTTGATAGATGTCACCCCAGTAAAGAGGAGAAGGGTGTCTTCACAAAGGTCATCTGCTCGTGTTTTCTTTTTAAATGTTAATGGACAGAGAATGAGTGTGTGCAGGAGTTTGTTTCAAACATCTCCAAGAGCTCAAGGAGATCATGCCAAAAGACTTTCACAGCTTTTATGACAATCTAAAGCACTAAGAAACACCCACCACACACACGCAACACACAACACACAACAGTGTGATAATAAAATGTTGATAGGTATATGATAGGTAAATTCAACTGTGGTTGTTATTGTTAGTGCAGTAGGCTACAGATTTGATAGGCTACAGATTCTATTTTTCATGAATGTATTTTGTATTTATATGCCATTTATTTATTGTTGGTGTGCCATGATTGCTTTTGTTAAATACATGATTGAGTATTGAGGCAGAATTGTTTGTTAAAAGTTAAAAGTTGTTTAAGTACAGAATTCAGCTTGATCTATACTTAGTATATGAGGATGGCGCTCACCATAAATAGCTGATCTCCAAGCTCACAATGCGTTGTGATGTGTTGTGAGCTTTGAGATCCATTGCCAGCTGTTCTTATCAATGATGGACAAAACCTCCTAAATCCACTTGCGCTGGATTTGTGTTTGGACAAAACTCCTAACTCCACTTGAGCTGGATTTGGGTGAAGTGGTGATAATATAATGACACATGCAAGTATCTGATAATATATAAAGTCACAATACCAAGTTTTATGAGGCAGTATTGCTTTGTTTTAAAAATATAAGGTTTTCTTCATTTTCTGAAAAAAATATATTTTGTTTTTCATTTCCTGAACAATTACCATTTTGGATTTAGCTGGTTCCGGCCGGACAGCAGAGATATACAAAACATTCCAGTCAAGTCAGAGTAGTGTTCAGCTGACTGGACCCTACAAAAACAACACATTATCCTTGTTTGGGGACAACATAGCTATACAACCAAGGACTGTCTCTGTTAAGCAGAACAGAAGCAGAACATTTGGTTAGTTGGAACACCTTGCCTCAGTGCATGTTCAAAGTGGCAGTGATGGCCACCTTCGGATCGGTTCTGCTCCCCCCTGCAGGACAGTGACCTCTTCCTCGATGGCATTCAGATCGGTGTCAAAGGTGGACAGCCTGGATTTCTTGCTCTCCAGTTCTCCCAGCTTCCTCTGAGTTACCATCAGCCCCACTCAGACATCAAACACAGAGTTCTGACTCAGCCTGGCCTCTAAGTGCATGACCCAGTCTTTCAGCCTGGCCTCTGCCGTGGTCAGTTTCACCATCTGCTGTGCCACGATCACCTCCAACTTCTGGATTTGATCAAAATAGTAAATGGTCTGCATTTCTATAGTGCCTTTATCTAAAGCACTTTACAATGTGCATCACATTCACCATTCACACACGTTCAGTTCAGAGTCTTGCTCAAGGACACTCAAAGACACAGAGCCAGGAGGAGCCGATTTCAAACCTTCCGGTTCACTCTATCTCCTGTGTCACTGCCGCCCATCTCTCTGCTTTGCTGCGTATACAGGAGCTGCGCACAGTACATGCAGCCAGCACTGCATGTACTGTGCGCAGCTCCTGTTCGTTCCCACCCACGGCATTATACATCACGTCTCTCAGCACCTTCAGTTCATCAATAATAGATTTCAGGAGCATTGACACTATGACATTTTGTTGGCTTCACCGTCATGGCCTCTGGCTTTCTGAAACTCTGTTATGTTGTTATAGGGATGATTACAGCAAAGCTACACCTCCAACACTCATAAAGGACTGATGTCTCAGCAGGACATGGAAAAATGTGACGATGCATTCATCTTCAGTAGATCCGACTACTAACAGTACAGGTCTCCATAAAAGAAATCTGAAAGCTGCAGCTCATGCTTACTAAAACCAAAAAAGTGGATCATATCATTCTAGGTCTCAAATCTTTATACTGGCTCCCCGTCTGTCGAAGAATCGATTCCAAAGTTGTTGATTTAATTAAGCATCGATTGGTTTAGATTCTAAAAGCATTTCTGATCTTGTGCTACATCCTGAACCATACAGACTACTGCTACAACTATGTTATTTTAAATCAAAGCCAAAGACCTTTCTGTTTGCCCCTGCCTTTAACGAGTTTAAAAATAATTTCTTCTGCACTGTAATTCTATTCTTGTGCACTGTCCTCTTTGATACTATTTACTGTATGTTTACGTTTTTTTGGATGTTTTGGATGTTCATACACTGCAAGTTTAATATTGTAAAATAAATAAAAATAACTCCCTCATGTAGCAGTAGCTCAGAGCCTGATGACGTGAAAAAAAAAAAAGGCTAATGTGATTGTAATGATTGACCTGTCAATTATTTTCCCCTCATCCCAAGAAAACACAAATGAACATGGAACAAGTATTATATAAAGTAATTTTATTACACAAACCAAAGCTTGTTTACAAATACAGTTTCCAGTCCTGTGTTTGTGGTGTGTGCGTGTCTATTATCAACAAACCCACTTCTCATATTTACAGACTTTGCATACAGCTTAGTTTTCCTGTTCTTTTGTTTACAAACAAATGTTTCATAATCAGAAAAATGAATAAAATCTAACAACAAAAAAAGAGAAGGATTTGTACATAAAGGAAATCAGTTCCACTATTCATTTTGGCCCATTTGTTTTAAAAAATAAACAAACAAAACAGTAAAATACCAGCCAACAAATTTGGGTAATGGAGGGGAGATTGGAAAGAGGGGTGGGGGTGGGTCCTAGCAGGGTTCTAGACAGGCAGCCGAGAGGCCAGCCTTTCTCCTGACTGCCCAATAACAGCATTTGGCATGGATGATTGACAGATAGCAACAACCAAATGTAAATCACCATAATAATTCAGGTAAAGCATAAAAAACAAATTCAAGACACAAAAGCAATCCATAGTCTCCTACCTCCCATTTTAAATACTGATAGACAACATATACATTACAGTTTTTAGAGAGGGGAAATAAATGTATAAAAACAACTTTAGTCTCAGGTTCTGGACCAGTCTTCTCTCTGAGAACAAGGAGGAAGAGGATGACGAGGGTACAACAATGTCACAAGGAGCCAGAATTTGGGACATTCAATGTAATATCAGGTGTGTACTTCACTTTCTTTCTAAGCGTCCTTGGGTTCATGAAAGGCGCTATATCAAGCCATTATTATTTTACCAGCCAATCACATTATTTTAATAAGAGAACTGTCAAGTGATGGCTGCTTTCCAGGTTGGGAAATGTACCATGCTCAAAACTTCCAGCCGGTGGCGATTTCCCTCCATTGTTAGCATTTTGTAAAAAAAGAAAAAAGGCATTACAATTTACTCCCAAATATGACTGCCCCCCATTCTGACTAGGACATTGACATGCATCTCATATACTGGTTGAGATTTTTTGTCCATTAGTTTCTTTACAAAGATGAGAAGTACCAAAAGAAAACGGCATGTACAGATCTCAGTATTCCAGAAAATATTGGAATACTCCAGGGTCAAGCAATTGTATGAATTTCTACTGAACTCAAGAGCCGATTCTGTTTAGTGTGAATTGGGATGCCACCTTTAGACATTCCATCTCACAGCTGGAATACCAACTCATCAGAGTACATATATACTCCTCACTGTCCTCTTCTTGTTGTTCATCCTAGATGAAGGGGGAGAATGACAGCCAGCAGTCGGCTATGTGGAAAAGGAGGGGGGGGGGTGTTAAAAAAGGAACCAGTGGATGAGTTTGAACAGGTTGTACTGAGCACGACGAAAAAAGAACTTTCCCTTACCAGCCACAGTGGCCGATTCCAATATTGTTGCATTATTACATTTTTTTAGCAATAGTACTGGGAAGGTCATTGTACTGTCCCCAAAAAATTTTTACCTGCCAACTATGTTTTAAGAACAGGACATCCAAAATCACAACCGTTTCTCCAATCAAGTGGCTAGCAAAGTGGGCAAACTGGCCACTGTCAAAATTTGCCAGCATGTGGCTGATGCCAATTTCCCAATGTGGTAAGATGGGTGCCATGTTGTTTGCTACCGGATCTTTCTAGTTTGAACTAACAATTGCTTCCTATAGAATTTTCAATACCGCGTTCCATAACAAGGCCATTACTGATATGCCCTAGTTTATAACAACCATCTGGAAAAGAGTCACTTGTATTGAATGGAACTGTAAATACAAAAATGGCTGCAACCTATATGAGCAATGTCAAACTATTTCAGCGGATGGCACTGTGTTGGTTGGAATGCAGTCAAACGGTCCAAACTAAAGAGTGTCCAACAGATCTTTTGGTTCAGCCGTGGGGCAAGTTAATGGACGGGATGGCTCTATCCTTAAGTCCTTTTCCATCCATCCATCTAATCCATATCTATAAAAACCTTGACACATATTTACAGTATCATGTCCTTACAAATCACATTCGAAAAGTAAACTGAAACAGCTGTTTGATTGGTTATTGAAATGACAGTGGGAGTCAGTCTGTGAACAGACTGGATGAGAGCTTCAGTAGTAGATTGTGTCGTTTCTCTTCTGTTGAGGCTGTTCAACACAATTTGGTGGCAAGAAAAACAACCACACAACACAGCAACTGTGTGAAATGTTCAAATCAGTAATTTTTGCCCTGGTCTGATCCGTATACAGTCATGGCCATTGATAGCAGCGAACAATTACTATACTCCTATCCCTCTTCATCCACTCACCCCACCATAATGCCAGCCAGGTATGCTAACTCAGAGGTGAGGAGAACATTTGTGGTCATTAGGAGCCACAGTGGCCAGTACACCTTAAACTTCCCCAGCCACTGTGGCCAGTACATCCCAAACTTCAACAGCCACTCTGACCAGTACGTCCTAAACCTCACCAGCCACTGACCACCAGTACATCCCAAACTGCACCAGCCACTTTCACTTTTCAACTATAGTTTTAGAACATTACAGGATCGTTAAATATTGGCTGGCTACCTGCCACAACGGCCAGTAGAGCAGTCAAACATCCCAGACACAGAGCCAGAATTCACCAGATGGTAGCTGGGGTTTATTTCCTACCCACTCCTCCATCCCAATATCCTTGCTTCCCTCCCCAGCCCCATAGTCCTGGACCAACCTAGGTTAAATTGAGTCCAATGAATGGCCATCTTACAACGGTAGTCATTTACTGCACTCTTTTCTAACCCTCCCTCCCAGCATCCCTTCCCCTAGCCCTAGCCCCAGGCAGTAACCAGGGGTAAAAAGAGTCCAAATATGGCGGCCATTTTACAGCAGTAGACATTTACTGCTCTTCTTGCCACGGCGGGCCTGCAGTGCCGCCCTGGTGGCCATCTCAAACACCTCCCGCACACCATCCTTGGACTTGGCCGAGCACTCCATGTAGCCGAAAGCCGCAATGCGATTGGCCATGTCCCGGCCCTCCTCTGGCTTCACAGGCTCCTATTGGATTAAAAGAGGAAGGTAGGGTTAGGAGTAAATGTAGGTTCCATTAGAAGTATTGGTTCTATTAGGTTCCATTAGAAGTATTGGTTCTATTAGTAGTGCTAGTTCTATTAGTAAGATGCTCTGAATTAGAGTGCCATTAATATCAGGCATTCGTTATGTTTTTACACCTTTTATCCAACTTCGCTCAAATGTACCTGCTTCATCTTGGCCAGCTCTCGGCGAGTGTGATCATCGTTACGCAGGTCCTTCTTGTTCCCCACCAGGATGATGGGGACGTTGGGACAGAAGTGTTTTACCTCAGGGGTCCACTTCTCAGGAATGTTTTCTGTAGGACAGACACAGCAGGGACACAGGATTAGAGATTGTACATATGGCTGCACCAAAGCTCAGAATGATGGCCGATACTAGGGCTGGGCAAATACCCAAAAATATGTCTAAACAGACATAAAGAGCCACCAAATTAATCTGGCTCACGTACGTTAATGGAATAATCGTGAAGCACTTTTTCCCCTCTATTTAAGACAAACTTAAATTATACATGTACATTTTTATGATATAGTGCATGCGTAAGCGTCCATGTGATTCATTTTGTATTTCCTCTTACCCAGGCTGTCAGGGCTGTCTATGGAGAAACACATAAGGATGACATCAGTGTCTGGATAAGACAGAGGTCTCAGCCTGTCATAGTCCTCCTGACCTGCTGTATCCCACAGAGCCAACTCCACCTACACCACAAAAAGAGAGTGAGACGACGGGATGAATGAGTGGCGATATGGGTTTATAGAGGCATGGGGGCGGAAAGAGGGAGAGGTTGAAAGAAAGAAAGACACATGGGGAGATAGGACAGAGGTGAGAGAGAGAGAGAGAGAGCATAAAGAGGGCAGAATCGATGCTCTGATCTCAAACTCACAGGTATTATAAATATTTCTAATCAGAGTCCTCTACCAACTAAGTTTGTTTTATTTCAAAACGGATCTGGCCCTCTTAGCTGGACAGTTGCCAAAATGGCTGGTAGATCAGACAATCTTAACCACACGCAGATCTGTACCAGCATTTGGCTTGTGCTTGGGTGTTCATTTCCTTCTCAGAGCGGCCAGGCATTAAATTCTGCATTTCTAATCCCTGGGTTACAATTAGTAATTACAAAAAGTAGTGGAGTCTGCCCACTGATAATGCTGAAAAAAGCTCTGCTGTATTTTTATTGCTGTCAACGTTAGTTGTATTGTATACGTCCTGATGAAGGTCTGATTAATCGAAACGTCGACAGCAATACAAATACAGCAGAGCTTTTTCCAGCATTACCAATGCGCAGACTCTACTTTTTTGTGATACGGCTGCTTGTCTTGCTCGCTCCTGGGCCACGGATGTGCGTGTACTAGTATCTTCATGCATACAATTAGTATTTAGTCATATCTATTCTACCTACCAAATAAGTAATGTGACAAAATATTAGATTTAGGACATCTGAATGACGGCTAGGTACCTGCCAAAGTGGCTGGTGGAGAGGATAAACAAGCAACATATAACTGCATTTGGCTGGTGGACTTGTTTCACAGTGAAACACTGGAAAATCCATTGACAGCAAGATATTAAAAGATGTTAATCTGACCAGACAGGTGACGGGCTAAATAGTGTGACACTCTACATGAATTAACCAAAACTTCCATGCTCAGGTTAGGGCATGTGGGTTCAGACCATAAATAGGAAATTATGGGTACTGTAAACCTTGATGTATAATCTCAGAGACATACCAAACTTGGGAGGCCTAGTAATCCAATCATTATCGATTGGATTACCAACCGATAGTTGGCATACATGATTATATGATTACAAATGACATGATTACGTTGCAATTGCCAAGTTCATGAACATAGTTGACATGCATGGTTAAACCCGATTACAAATTACATAATTACTAATGACAATTAGCCAACATGGTTGACATACATGATTATACAGGATACCAAAACCAAGTAAACAGGGAATAGACAAAAGAACAAAACAAAAGGAATCGATGATGAGTCTATGTTGTAAGAGAATGTTTGACAATAAATTGTAAGTGTGTGCGTATGTGTGTATTACTGTATATACAGTAAGTGAGTGTAAACATAAACATATCATGAGTGTATGTATCCTTATGTGACCTGGTCAATCAGAACATCCTTCAGATTACTCTTGTATGAATTAAGTGAGGATAGAATGCTTGTCCCAAAGTTTATCTTGGGTCCTGGATCAACTCATCCGAGCATAACAATATGGAAAGGTCAAGATGTAGAAGGCTTTCTATGACCTAATCTGGCGCTACAACATGGCAAGAGGGTTTAACATCTTTTTCCTTGCCATCGTCATCATCATGGAGTCTGTCCTCCTCTACGGCTGCTACATCCAAATGTTGCTGGTGACACTTCTGTGGGAAGTGATTCTCGACAAGAATACGTGCGGAATGTAGTAGACCTTGTCAGGGCACTGAACGGACACCGGTGCGCACTAGGGAGCTGGCCAGCCTCATGCCTGAGCGGAGTGTGTGGAGCAGCCGTTTAAAAGCTTGTGGGAGGCCGACCAATAGTAGTAATCTAGCCATAATATATGTAGACAACTCATTGGCCACTGGATCGTACGTCAACGTCGCCACCATATTGACAGGACCAACTAGCCATAACTCCACTGCAAGAAATATGAAATATGTTGTATACAAGTACCTGAGACTAAACGTTTTATAACCATTGCTGTCACTATGTATGTATATAAGATAAGGGGCTTTGATGTGAAAAAAACCAATTTAAAAATAAATTAACAAACCAAACCGCTGGAAGATTGGTTGAGAACTCAGCAAGTTATGATTTTAAATCACAACAATGAACAGTATCAGTGCAGTATTTAAGTTTATCTCTGACAACACACCTCATTCCCCCTGCGTGAGGGGCCCTGTTTTTTCAATGACTTTCTTCATTTATTTATAAAGTTAAAATGTCCCCAAACATGTTTGAAATTGAAATATCCTTTAAGCTGGGCATGCTTTCCTCAGAACAAATTATATTTAAAAAATTTATAAATGTTTAAGTCAGGCTAAATAAATAATTCAAAATGTTTTGTCAATTACTCAATAGCTTAATAATCCTTAGTTGCAGCTCTATTATGGTCACTGTACCTGTTTGCCATCCACCTCAATGTCGGCTACGTAGTTCTCGAACACAGTGGGCACGTAGACCTCAGGGAACTGGTCTTTACTGAAGACAATCAGCAGACAGGTCTTGCCACAAGCTCCATCCCCCACGATCACCAGCTTCTTACGGATGGCTGCCATACCTGGGGAGGGACATTAGGTAAGACTGTGATCCTTGAGGTATTAAAAGTACTGCAGCACCGCAGTCTAGGCTGTGTGGGACTGGGTTAGGAGAACATTTCCCAGTGGGGCTAACCCTGATGAAATTGTGTCAGCTTGTATGGATTGGATAGTTAAATGTCAGAGGTTCACTTCCCTGTGATAGAACGTGGCACCAACACGTCCAGGGTTATGGGTTCAATTTCCTGTGTAGAGCAATAATGCCTAATTTAATGACGTGAATCATACCTACTAGGAACAGCACCCACCATAATAAACATGCATTGATAAATGCATGGTACTGTAAGATGTCCTGGATGAGAGTATCCCACCCAGAATGTTTTGTTACATTAACCCCACATTAACCCCACTGCACCCATCAAGGAAGCACAAGAAAGCAAGAGATAGTGAATGCATGAGCAGCAGAATTGAATCCTGTCTCGTCTTGAGAAGGAAGCACTGGACTATCTAAAAAGAATAAGCATTTGGAAACATATTCAATTTACTGTGGGCATGTAAAACAAGTACAAGGATGTTCATGCACACACACACTTCTCAGTATAGAAGCATTTCTAAATGAGTTAGTGGGGTACTTTTTCAGCATAGCAAGGTCAGTCAGGTTTAATTATGCAAGGACTCAGTAAACTCACTGTCAATGTGTCCAGGGGATATACCCCATTTTTGCCAGACCCAAGGGCTTACATGAGGCTTTGTACCCGTTTCGTCCATATATGGGCATGGTCACTTTGTCCTCCGGCCCCAGCCAAAAAAAGTCTGTCCCCCTTTCGTCCATACATGGGCATACACGTTATGTGAAGTCCGGCTAAGCCGTGACGTAGTGCTCTGATCTTATAAAGTAAGATCAGAGCTAATAAGAACTTATTCTGGGTCTGGCAGAACCAGGTCTCCTGGTCTTGTTTACCCAGATAATGCTACACTGTGAACAACAAATCCATGTAAAATCATAGAACAACAAAATACCATCACTGTGTACAATGGCAATTCTTTAACGGACCAAACAGTGGGCGCTGACTGGCCTTGATACTCTGCTGAAGGGCTTGGCAATATGACTTCAAATCAATATCACGATTAATTTATGTCACTTTAACTTTTTTTCTCATTAACTGATTCACTGCCAATCACGTAGATCTACGCGAACCTATTTAAAGCCGCCACGTGCCAATCGCGTAGATCTACGTGAACTAAAAAAACAAGCTCACAACGCATCGGGATGCAACAGTTGTGAGGTTTTAATAACATTGACATGCATCTTATGAAGAGTGTTGGCAACAGGAATGCAAAAAAAACAACACTTATGTTCATATGTGACACACTCACCCCTGATCTATCTAATCTTAGATAATAAGGAGCGGACTATCTGTACAAATCCCCACCTGAACAATTATGTCCACCAACATTAAGGGATGAAATCAACAGGGAAAGAGACTATGGGATTTGGGATGTCGGGAGGACTGGAGATGGAGTGGGGGATGGAGGAAGAGAAAGAACGCTGAGGGAAAATAGGGGAAGAGAGATTAAGTGGTGAAGAGACACTGGAGGGGAGGGAACAAAAAAAGGAGATAAGGGAAAGTTATTGATGGGGTGGAGGAGAGGTGAAAGAGTGGGGGAACAGAAATTATTTTGGGAGACGGATTGGTAGGTTAGGAGAAATAAAGATGAGAAGGAGACAGAGGGAGGAAAAAAGTAAAAGATGGATAGGGAGAGGGAGATGAAAAGTAGATGAGGGAGCAACTTTAGGCAAACACTACAGCATGAAAATAATAGATAAGATAAACGTGGGTGGGAGGGAGATATTAAAAGGGAAGAAATGCCAGAGATGGAGTGAGGAGAGAGAGATAGATATGGGAACAACTTGAACAGATATTACATTAACAAACAGATAGAAAGGAAGTAGAGAGAGGTGGTGCATACTGGCATAGTGAGGTGGGTGGCTGCAGCCATTCCATCAATTTAGTGATTGGATCTTTTTTTCCCCTCCCAGCGCAGTATAATTATCCACTGTCGTTGTAATGACAAAAGATAATTATATCATGACAGCTCCTTCAATCTCTCCTGTCAGAAATGGCTTTCCCAGTAGCCCGACTGCTCCAATTACAAGATTTGTTTTTGGTATCAGTAATGTGTATCGGTAATGTGTCTCTTCCAAACCTACATCTAGCAGGATATTGTGACAATTAAAAACTCTATAATTGTGATTCAATGTGTATATGTAGACTGGCAAGTATATGCTACTGTCATTTAGTCCATCTGTGCCCCATTGCACCAAACGCTTGTTCCTGTTCAACAGTGTTGTGCCATTAACAGTATGTTCCTGTGTCGTTATGTTCCTGAACTCTTAGAAAACATCTTAGAATTATACACAAAGGTACAGCTTTGTAATTTTTCAGCCTGAGTCCTGACTCATATTTTTCTATAATAGGCTACCAAAAAAACATTAGCTATTCACCATACATGTTTTACACAACACCATACATTTTTTTGCCTCTTACATTCTTTGCCCCTTACCATTTATTATATTGGTGATCTAGAAATGGAAGCTTATTCAACTGTTGCACTCATACACTCATTCTGAATCTGGATAACAGCATAATAAGCTGCATGCGTATTGCCTATGAAACATTAAAAAAAATTCTGTCTAGCCTATAGGTACCATACAACTACAATTGAGTGGTTATAAAAGTGATCAATGTATATTGAACAAAAATAAATAGCCTAAATACTAATAATACATGATTCATGTTAATCACTACTTTGTTACAGGTCCTCCTAGATGCAAGAATAAAGGTATACTATGCTTTTATTAGAGAATGTCTTGACACGTAGTTTACTGAGCTCATAGTAAACCTGACGCATAGAAAATCAGTCTCATCTGTAAGTCATGAAAACACGTAGTCTTTTTTTAAGGTTGTGACCATTAAGACCATTTATAGCAATGAATTAGGCTAATTTAGAGCAATTTAACACAACATATTCTTTAATGAATATGGTTCACTTTCATGTTAAATGCAGTAGATGAATAGATTATTGTAAAATACCAAAGAACAGGAACACCCCGAATACAACGAACAGCTTTAATATTTCTACAGGAGAGCTTCAGGGCTACTTGTTTTCCATCAGAAGAACAGTGGTTTAAGCACCTAGGCATTGGGTGGGTCACCACAAACATGGCGTCATCACACAGGCAACAGATGGCTAGTGTGTCCGCAGTGCAAGAGAATGGGTGGGTGGCCCCGTTCCCAAGGCAAGCAAACAGCACATTTAAAGGGTTGCCATGTCCGCTTATTATAAGTATACATATGTTGTGCCATGAACCCCCGTATCATTATTTGTGTTATTAAAATGTTTCAAAAAATATTAAAATTGTTTTAAATTCTAGGAGATCTACAACGCGATGCTATTTTCAAATAGCCAATGTATTATGTTTAAAGGGCGAAGGTCTCGCTTCTTTTGGGCTTGTTTTCATAGACCTGGTTGCATGTTTCTCTCGCAAAACCTGGCAACACTGCACATTTAATGTACACTTATTCCATAGTAGAACGGGAGGGGGAAGGCATTTACCAGAAACTTAGTTTTTCCACCACCGGAGGAAAAAACGCCAGGTTCTCTCCATTGACATGATTACTTAACAAACATAACAAATGGGCTTTAAAATGGCAATTTTTCCTGTTACAAAGAAGTTATAGATTGTAATGGTAACCTGAAGACTCGCCCCAAAACACGCTCACGGACCAGCGGTTCTTGTATTCTCGTATTTGTTTCACTGAGGATAAGGTTAGAAATAAGTTTAAGGTTAGGCATAGTTTTACTGAGGTTAAGTTTAGGCACCGTTTTACAGGGGTTACGTTTAGCAATAAGGTTAGGTTTTAGGCATAATTTACTGAGGTTATGTTTAGGAATACCAGGTGAATACCACCGGATTTGCCCCGGGGCGACTGTGTTTTGGTATTCGATTATGATAAGTTACTTACCACACAGTCAAATCCTGTATTGATGTGTAGACATTTTTAACTTGAGTGTACAAATGTAACCAATCAGACACGTTACAGTAAAAGCCGAGTTAAAAAGACAGAATTAGGTTAACGTTTTTCCGTTGAAAAATCTGGTTACAGTCGAGGCTAGTCAGAGAAAAAGAGGCTCATTGTTTAACTGAAGCCCAGGATCGCCAATCTAATCTTTGCGGTACAAGTTTATGAACATTTACTAAACTATTCATTGTGACTTCACACAACAGTCCCCTACAGACTTTTGAGAACAGTCTCATCCATATATTAACGTTACTCCGTCCTAAAGTGAACCAGAATGAAGACAGAATGATGATGAAGTGCGGAAGGAAGCAGCGTTGAAAGGCTTTGCGAGAGAAACAATGTCTACGAAAACAAGCCCAACAGAAGCAACTAGGCTAAGTTTGACTACTTTAGAACAGCTATTTGAAAATAGACGATCTACAAGTTCACAACGCATCGCAGATCTTTTCAGAAAAATGAAAAAAACACAACTCTTATATATGGGCGTCCCTGGCACAAAATATTTTCAGATGGGAGATCTGTGGACAAATAATTATAAATCTGGGGGTCCTTGCCATGAAAATGTTTAAGAACCACTAGTTTAAACATTAGTTAACAAGTCCATATAAGCAATAGAAACAAGGGCACAAAAACGCAACCCGCAACTACCAATTCATACAAGCAACTTTACAGAAAAAGAGGCCCAAAGTAGCTTATAACAAGCCAACATGGCAACACTGGTTGAAATGTAAGGTCGGTCGGTTGGTCGGTGAAAAGAAGCTAACTTGGCAGGCTAACCACCGAGCTTTAATTTAGCCTGTCCTGGATCCGCCAAGTGGTTCATGGACAATTTAAGGCTATTCATCATTAAAGTACATATGCTAAAGCACCAATACAATGTATTCATCAGTAATACTAATAAAGGATTCATTGAAGTAGTTTACCTGCAGTTTGTGTGGGTAGCAGCAGTCAGTCGGTCGAGTGTGTAGCGCTCCTCCCTGCCGCTTCAATCCAATACAATGAATTAGTTTAGACGGGAGCGCGCCGAAGGGCCGAGGATTGTAGCTGGGGGGAGGGGTGACGGGCACGAGCATGAGCCACACCTGCGCGGGCACGTCATATTGGATGGTGGTGTATAGTGTAGAAAGGAAAGTAACGTCACGCTTTGATCTCGCCGCAAAGCGGGCCTCTATGGACTATAGTTCCAAACATTGGAACTATCTCATGGACATAGACAGAGCACTTCTGCATTCCATTCCCACATAGACAGAGCACTTCCGCATTCCATTCCCGCATTCCATTCTTACAATTGGAGTCAACGCTAGTGTCAGAACTCTCTTTATGGCTCTGGGTGGTGGCAGAGCCTTAAAGAGAGTTCTGACACTAGCGTCGACTCCCATTGTAAGAATGGAATGCGGAAGTGCTCTGTCTATCTCAATGAGATAGTTCCAATGTTTGGAACTATAGCCCATAGGAGCCCGCTTTGCGGCGAGATCAAAGCGTGTCGTTACTCTCTTTTCTACACTCTGGGTGGTGGTGGTCAGGGTTGCCATGTCCTTTTATTAGAAGCGACTCTGGGCTTGTTTTTCTGTAAAGTTTCTTGAAAAAATTGGCGGTTGCGGTTTTTTGGGGGCTTGTTTGAAGTTGTTTGTAAAGTGCAGTTGCTTATTTGAGCTTGTTTCCAATGTTTTTTTTTTCTTTATTTATAAACCAGTGGTTCTCAAACATTTTTCATTTCAAGGACCCCCAAATTAAAATGTATTTGTCTGCGGACGCAGTGGACCCCCATCTGGAAATATTTTGATCCAGGGACACCCGATTTGTGGGAATTGTGTTGTTATAACCTCGCATCACCAGTCTTTCCACCTCGGAGGAAAGCCTGGTGTCTGTTACTAAAGACCCATATGATCCGGTCTAGGCCACGCCTACTGAAAAAAAAAAGAAAAAAGAATCCTGTTTCCGGATTCTGCCCATCCGGTTTTGCGGTGCCGCTTTGTTTTGGTTCCCCAATCCCTATTTAAATGGAATAGAATTTCCCCGTGGGATAATACAGACGCTAAATAGTCTCCGGATAGTGCACGCACATTTACATTTAAAAAAATAAGCGAAACTATGCCGCATCAACGATTTTATTGTTGGACCTATTTTGGGGTGAGACGTGTTTCCGGTTCTGCCCATCCGGCCACTTTTTATTTTTTTAACGACCGGATCATATACCCGAAAAGGAATGGAGCCCCAGGCTAGTGTTGTTAGAATATATATATATATATATATATATATATATATATATATATATATATATAAAATATTCCAGAATTTTGCACTTTTTCCAATATTTTTTGTTGTTGAGAATAGCAGATCTACAAGCTGTTTTCAAATAGCCAATGTATGAATGTACAGTATTAACTTTAAAGGGCAACGGGCTCGCTTTTTGGGGGGTCTTGTTTTCATAGACCTATAGTTGCTTGTTTCTCTCGCAAAACCTGGCAACCCTGGTGTTCCTCCTGGAGTACTGGTTCGTCTCTCTACTGTTTGGGGAAAATGTGTTGCTGTTCCCTCGTTGAATGAGTCATGATAATATAATAAACAAACACGGTCTATTATTAGAAGTCGATACACGACGACCGCAAGGCGTTGTCAGACGTCAGAGCTATAATATGAATCTAGTCCACACTGAGAGAGGACGTAAACCCGACTACAATGGCAACTTCCCAAAGTTACAGTGATAATTCATTTATATCAGAATTTCTTATTTTATTTGGTAGGGCACTGTTTACGACGTGTCTCCCCTATTGAAGGTGCCGGGATGTCAGGATGATTAACTTTGTGACCCTAAAATGAGAAGATGAAAACTTGTGTAATGGGACATTCTGCATAATGAGTAGGCCTACTTTCTACTTTTGGTACTTTAAGTACATTTATGATACCAATACTTTTGTACTTTTACTCAAGTACATTTTGAATTCCGGACTTTTACTTCTTCTACATTGTGAATAAGTATGTTTTTATGTAAAATACCACTTTACTTAAAAACGTAAAAAATAGTATTTCTTCCATCACTGCGAGTCCTTACCGTTTGTTTATCAACTTTCCCACCTAAAATACCATGTGGAGATATATCTTTCATGATATAATAACCCCCTTTGTTTATGTACTCAAGGAGATTTTTTGCTTGAATTAATGTGCCAAGTAAAGGACACTATAGGCCTAAAGAAGTTATGACAATCTAGGACGGCGGCAGGCCATAGAGTTATAAAATATATCGGCAGAAGTTATTTTCTTCCAACTTGCTAAATAATGAAGAGGTCGTATTACAGCTCCATCTGGGGGTGAATTTAGGCAGTGCACCTATAATTGATAGAAAACAAGACAACCCTGTAGGATATGGCTAGAGACCTTGCATGAGCCCTCTCTAGTCTGCCTTGAAAAGACACCTATATTCTCTCAGGCTTATGGCAAATAGTTGTTTGTTTGTTTGTTTGTTGGTTGTTCATTGTTTGCGTCCTTGGGTTCATGAAATCTGCTTTATAAATTCAAGCTATTATTATTATTAGTTATACTGTCAATATATATATATATATATATATATATATAATATATATATATATATATTATGCAATAATAATGACCCTAAGACAAAACAATTTGATCAATTTTGATAATAGTAAAGATGAAAACTTAAGCATTTTCCAGCAGCAGGGTCTCTGGACTGGATAGGGTTGAGGGAATGGAATGCTGAGCAGAGAAAAGTAGCTTACAGAGATATCATCGATGAAAACCTGATCCAAAGCGATCAAGACCTCAGAATGGGCTTGTGGTTCACCCAGTACAATGACCATACGCACACAGCCCAGACACTGCAGTATAGGGATAACTCTGTGAATGTCCTTGAGTGGCCCAGCCACAGCCCTGACTTGAACCCAATCAAGCATCTCTGGAGAGTCCTGAAAATGTATGTCCACCGATGGTCCCCATCCAACCTGACAAAGCTTGGGAGGATCTGCACAGAAGAATGGCAGAAACTTTTCCTTCCTCTGAATACTTTAGGGCCAGATAGTCTACTGAGAGGGGGGGGAATACTCTGAATGCACACTCACTAACTGTATACCTTAAGTAATGTGCAGCTAGTCCTGTTTGGCCCCGTAGTGTCAACCAGACTGAACATATTCTGAGCCAACTTGATTTTTATCTGCATCTGGTCGAGTGTCCGAAGAACCATTAATTATCAACTATAGCGTCTGGGCCAGTGTTTCTCAATGGAACCAAAAGGGTGATGTTCTGACAGGGTTATGGGTAAAAATAACACAAAAGAAAAAACAAAGGGAATATTATGTTATATTTAATATACTGAATCCTGACTCATGGCCACTGCAACGTTTGTGTCCTGGTGCAAAATTAGTTGAAAAATGAGAACCACAAAGCTTATTCTTTTAATATGCTGGGGAAAAACTCAAACCTCTTCTAATAGCATATTCTACATAAGAGTTGAAAGTGTGGTAGCACACTCATAACGCCAAATCGCCAATATAGAATAAGCTTAACAATAAAATGTGCCTCAGCATGCTTGTCAATTAACATTACAATTTAGACATTTAGCAAACGCTAAACGCTGTTTGTCAACCGAGTTTGGCCGTTGTAATCTTCAGCCCACTACCGTTATTGTCTTCTTCATATCACAACTAGCATTTCAAATCCACCCACAAGCATTGGCATTATTCATAAATACAGTATGCATGTTTAAAGAAAAGTAAAAGATGAGTGATTTCCTTCTCTTTGACAACATTCAGAGATAAATGGAACAAAATGGGAACTGTGAAAAGAATCAAGGAGAGATCAGAGAAGGAGAGATCAGAGGTTTTGGAGGACGTGTGTGTGTGTGTTTATCCTGCTATAGGGTCTTGTTTAATGACATGTTGACAGGACACATGGTGGTAGTTGACAGTTGGTTATTCTTATTCTAAATTTTAAATACATTATCCCTATACTGGTCACCCTGACAACAGAAGAAACGTGAAATGTATTAACCAATTCCAGAAAGTAGTCCCCAACTCCAGACACAGGGATTTTTGAAGTGTGGGGTCGACACTGATCCAGTGTCAGAAATGTACTCATCAGTCAAGCTAGGGATCTATTCAAATTTAAACTTGGCAGTGTCTATTAACTAGGCTACCATTTAAATGTAGTGACATCTTGTGGCCAAAGCAAGAGCTGCACCATTATAGCTAAGATTATTATGATTATTTTTGAAATTGTAGTGCGTTTTGACTAGTTCCAAACAACAGTGGACGTTTCAAATTATTTTTCATAGGTTCATACTTCCAAACTGTGTGGTTATTACATTTGGGAACAAATACTCACAACATACTGACCCTAGTTCAGTAGTTTCAGTCATTGAGATGCTTTGTGAACACAAGACGGTGTGTAGCCCACTGGCTGCCGCTGAAACACAGAATCTGGGCACATTACTGCAACATACCAGATATACACGATAACTGTATTTCACAAGTGTTATTTATTGGATTTGATCAGCTTTTATTCTGAAATTACCTGCACAGAGTATGCATTCATAGCCTTTCTACCTTTCTCCATGTAATGCCTACGCACTTGTTCACTTCCAGATTCATGTTCGGAACCAGAGAAAGAAAATAACGTTTTGTTCACTTGCTACTTAAAATATTATATATATATATTTTAAATCATCTTTCTCAATGAAAACATATGGGTACTTTATAATTAAAACATGTTTTCTCGTTAGTCAACCGATATTGGGGAAAGTGAACAAGTCTGCACTTCAGGGAGAAGGGCACAAGATACAGCTGCAGCAACAGAACTGTAATCAATCCTCAAAAATATCCTTGAAAACCCCCTTAATAAAAGCTGAGCACTCAAAATAAGAACAGGAAAACAAATCATCCACAGATCTGTCAGTGTAACAACAAAACATTTCCCCACGGGAACATTGGCACACAAAACATCTATGCCAACTACCAGAGGGAAGAACAAACTGTTGTTCTGTTTAGTGATGGAGATGAAGATAATACAAAGTAGAAACATCTTGTTATTTCCAACTGCATTCTTCACTGAAAAATTAACTAGAAAAATGAAAGAAAAACCACCGGGCATGACTGGGTGACCCTTTTTCTGCCTATTCGAAGATGAATCCAGAACAAGACAATTCAACAGGCATGAGTCCAGTTCAGTCTGGTTCAAACTGTCTCACAACCTGATTTTCACCTGGCACAATCTCCAGGTCTCAAAATCACATATCTCACACCCCCAGTCCATTAGCTTAGGTCCATTAGCATTAGATTCAGTTACATAGCTTGACAGTTCGTTCACACTCGATCAGTTCCACATCTGGTTTCTTATTTGGAAAACGCTATAATAAAAACATATCTCACTTTGCGGGCCTTCTCTCAGTGCTTTGTTTTGCTTCCGATTTGAGTTTAGCCTTCCCAATGCGTTCCTTCATTTCATGAGTCAAGAACGCTATGAACATACTCAGAGTCTCAACAACTGGTGTTTTTGCTCTGTGTAGCAGACAATCATAATACTCATAATAGTCTATGGCTGGCCAAAAAAGGATTTACAAAAATGAAAATTGTACACCCATTATATTGTTTATTCAGACATGAAGCGAAAGACAGAGCTCTGCGTGATGGTACATTGCTGTGAAGTCCAATCCATGGGGATTTTTATGTGAGAATGGCGGCCACTGACAAGGGAGAGGAACAGAAGATGGTTGATGCTGTCCATGACATTCTTAACTAAAGCGTTTCAACGAAAGCTTAACTCACCACTGAAGACAATTACAGTTTCTATCCCTCTGGGCTTGCTGACTTGTATAACTGCAAAGGAGATTGTTGGTGTATGTGTGTGTTTGTGAGAGTACAGTTATGTGTGTGTGTATATGAACGCACACATACAGTATGAACGCAAGTGTCTGCGAACTGGACAAAGATGGTCGACTGTGTTTTTGTGCGACTATGTGTCCTGAAAGGTCAAAATGAAAAAGTGCGTATTCCTGGTCATAGGCGCTGAACACATCCGTTAACTAGCCAACGACATGTGCTAGCATGTGTGTCTGTATATATGTGTTCATTACGACCTAGACGAAGCGTCTTCAAAAGTGATGATGCTGGACTCTGACTGTTGTCCTCCGACGCTCTGTGATGCTGCAGAGGGGGAGGGGGAGGGGATGGGAGAGGAGCCCACAGAAGCCCCCAACCCTGCTGGCTTTGGCTTGAGGGAGGAGGTGGCGAGGAGAGGCTGCGTGTCGGTCCTGACTTCGTCATCCTCGTCATCGTCCTCGTCGTCCATGCTGGGCCAAGCCGTCTGGTCCTCCACGCGCTTCAGACGTTCATTCAGCGCCTTGAGGGCCAGTTGTCTACAGAGGGAGAGGGAGAAAGAGAGTGAGAGAGGGTGGGGGGAGAAGACAAAGGAGTACTTATTTTTAATGGGAGAAATCCTCATACATGTGACTACACACTGGGATATTAGACACACACACAATATATATAAATACATATATTAAAAAGTACTGCTACTACTATATTAAAACTACTTTTCGAGCGGAATGATACAGAGTTGTAGCTGATTATTAATATTTTCCTTTCCTCTTTCAGAGTAACCAATTATGTTTACCCCGTTTATGCCAATTAATCCTCCCCTAACATTTCTGTGTTTTGGCACTGCTGTTGTACCCTAATGGCTCACCTGCCAGTGAGGAGCCCCCACCGGAGGACACAGCGCCTACGTTCTATTTCTCCCATTCATCAATCATGCTTATCAGGTTGCAGATCTGGCCATGAGCGAATATGGAAACAGTGTGTGTGTGTGTGTGTGCATGTATGTGTACGTGCAAATGACTGGAAACAGTACCGGACGCAGGCTCTAGACCGGATCTGAGCAGTGAGCAATACATAGAAACCAGGCTTTCCTACAGGTATTGCGGAAAGCTTGGTGATGCAATGTTAGCGTTGTCTTAAAGGGAAATCAACATTGAACCATGTCATAATATACCTTAGAGCTGTTGTGTGGAAAGTCCCCCCCCCTTCTATGTTGCCTAGAACTAGAGAATCGATTGTTGGGGTCATGTGATGATCAGTGACATACAGAAGGTGTACTCTTTGGCCCGCCCTCTGCCTCATTCACTAGAATGGGGAATCTCACTTCCAGCTGAAACAGTGCGACTTGTACTAGTTTATAATGGCATATGGTTATGTATCACATTTCACAAGACATTGTACTTGTAGTAATAATAGAAATCAATTGGCTGAAAATGCTTTAACAAGCCTTAACTTTTTAGTCGCACGGGCCTAAGAGTATACCTTCCGTATGTCACTTGACTTGACATGACCCCAACAATCAATTCTCCAGTTCTAGGCAACATAGAAGGGGGGACTATTTCAACACAACAGCTCTGAGGTATATTATGACATGGTTCAATGTTGAAAACGAGTGGTATTCCCCTTTAAGCGTTTCATTCGTTGTTCTCTCTACAAAAGGACAGAGGCTTTACCTTACCTAGCCTGTCAGTTTCTATCACAGCCGATATATCACACATTCCAAAACCATAAAAGGCTTTCTATGTCCATTAAAAGTGTGACACATCCTATCCAGTTACAAGGTGAATGGTGGGAGGTGTGTTGTTTGTGTGTATGGTTGTTAGGAGTATGTCGGTTTGAAATTGAACCTGTCTGACAGCTTGGACATGTGGAGCGGTGTAACTGCACACACACCTACAGACAGTCCCCCTAAAAATAATGAATATTGACACTGTCTCTACATGAAAGGGACACATACACTACATATTTCCATATTATTTGCCCCCTCCTCTTACCTCCTCCTCTCAGCGTCTTGGGGGTCTGTGCCAGGCAGACTGATGGTGATAGACGAAGGCGCGCCCACGTCATACCTCTTCACCATCTTCCTGCACACCTTCATCTTCACCAGTGCAGCGTGCACCAGGCCGGCTAGCAGGCCGATGGCCGGTTGCAGCGCCTCGGGGAAGAACGAGGCGAAGGCGAAGTGGTCGGACATGTCCCCGCGCCCCCTGCTGTGTCGCTGATAGAAGCGCAGGTAGACCCAGCCAGACAGCGCTCCGTAGCCGTAGGAAGCCAGCAGGGCACTACTGTCCAGCAGCAGGCCAGAGAGACGCAGCAGCGCCAGCAGGAAGAGAACCAGGACTGGGGCCGCTTTGAGTCTCACCTGGAGGTGGGAGGAATGGAGAGAGACATCTTAAGGTCTTAGGGCCTTTTAAGATATATACATACAGAAAGTGTACTGTAAGCGAAAGCAGATATGTACATGATATTTTGAAATATTAGCATCATATGCAGGTGAAAAGAAGTAGCAGCAGCCAGCAGGTACTATGTTTCTGCTGTTTTAAAGACCAGTTTCCACCGCATGGAAAGGTGAAAAAGCTTATTATTTCATATTTCACATGGTTAAAAACCACAACAGGCAAGCAGTGTTCCATGCCTTGTTCACGTCTGATGGTAGCCGGGTAGAAACTGTTCAGAAATCAGATGTTCAGGCATTCGATACTGCGATAGAGCTTGGCCGGCCATTGTCACAGTAAAGGTCCTTTGCTTCGTAATATTTGCGTTTTGTGTGGATGAACACTCATGACACAAACAGCAGTTTAAATTAATGGGAATTAATCGCACAAAATAAATGCTCCCAGCGTGCAAAGACCTTTACGGGTGATAAATAACAGGTCAGCTGAGCAAACTGGAGCCATCAGAAATATGAGGGGTGGATATTAAGGACATGTGTGCAAGTAGGTGAATGCACATGTGCTTCCTTCAGTGCTTGCATAAACATAAGATTTTTGTGTTACAAATATTAGCCATTTTGCAATTAATTTCACTTTGATCAAAATCTCTTTATAAATACAGGCCTTGCTGAAAAACTAATTCTTCTTAAACTGTAAATCAATCAGTTTCTCTTCATTCCTGAAATGCTGACTTTAGGGTTTCTTTATGTTGACAAAATGTGGGTAATGGATACATCTATAGCACACAGTTTAAACCGCTTAAAACAGCAATACTGCTTAGTATGCACTGCTCACCTGAGCCTGCTTGCAAAATGTAAGCCAATTAAATTTCATGCTATTAAAAAGTATTTTTCAACTTAAGATTTTGTACACTATGGCACATTTCAGCCTGGGAAATGATTCCTCAGATTCTTACCATTAATTGCATCATTCATCTGATCTAAAGCAATTGAAAACAAAAGATCATATCGCACGAAGGCTGTACAGGATATAGCTATATAATTAAAACAGTAGTTACCAGGCAGTTTTTTAATGAACCTCCTTGAATTAGTCAAATATATATTGTTTTTAACATAAAATCTGTTAAGCCACAATGATTTGTAAACATGTTGCCACTTGCCAGGTTGTCATGCGTGTGCTGCCATCATCAGTTTGTAATTGGTCTTGTGGTGTTACAGTTTTATTTCCAATGATATGAAAGGAATTTGACGACATACAAACGCTGACACCAGCTTATAAAATAAAAGAATTTCAACACATCCGACTTCATTTCTTGATGATCCACATATTGATATAGTGACGCCTGTATCAATATGTGGTTTGTCAAAACCTAATTCTGATATACCTTTGTTATGAATAATTTGAGCACAGCCCTATTGTTGATATTTCTGTGCCACTGCTAAAAAGATGCAATCCTATGCTACTGTAACTGGACATATTCCTGATTGTACATTCAGTTTTATTTTGTCACATCTGTGACATCCTGCAGAGAGTGGAGCTGGCAGGATCAGACTTGTTCATCAACTCTAGGCTAACTGGTATAAAGCCATAGGAATCACATATTTACATTCAGGGTGGGGAATTAACAAGCCATCTCACTCAGTTAAGCTCTATTCAAAAAATCGACAGGCTGTCTAAACAGTGAAAGTGGATGATGGTGCTGGTGCATGTTTCTTTTTTGTATATACATTCTTTGCATATAATGCAGGTCATGGTGCTTTTAACAGGCAGTCCTTCTACGACAGGCACAAATGTAGTAGACAGACATGTACTGTAAAATAGGTACTGGAAGCTCTGTTGTGATTAATTGTATTAACCATATCTTGTCTGATTCTAATCCTACCAGGGTGACACCAGAGAGGTACGTATACCTGTCAGTGTTACTGGCAGAGAGAAATCTTCCTTCCATGAGTTATAACACTATTAAGGGTTTCTTTCAGTTGTGACCATAAGATAGTAAAATCAGTATCATCACCTTCACACACTGGCTTGATTGCAATTGTTTCTTGACTTAATAATTTCACGGTTGTTGTTTTTTCTGCTTTATTTTGAACGTCTACCATTTTTAAGATTAAGTATCAATGTGCACTAGTTATACTTTTGAATACTTATTTTTTTGCCATTGCACATGCAGTTTTAATAAAGCACTTAACACAGTTATAACTATTCACATTCCTAGGTGTGCTGTGCAACATGCATCAGGGCAAGGATGTACAGGTGTACCTGTCTCAAGTCGAAGCAACTGCACCGGCAACTGCAGTACAGTCCATAATGGCTGTGAGTACGTCAGGTTTCAACTTCACTTAAATGTGTCACATCACACGTTTACAGGTGCAAAAGACCGGGTGGAATTGCAGTTAGGCCTACCATTTAGTTTTAAATAGGCATAAAAATTTAATAAAGTGTGTAATAAAGACAGAGTTCCTCTATTTTATGTACAGATTCTATTCTACCAGGAAACATACAGTATTGTATTCATCTGGCAATCTTTCAGCTATCTAGATAAAAATTTGACCTGTATACCAAATGAATGCAAAGATTTCTTGGTAGGATATAAATCCAGCAGTACTTGCAGCCCTAAAGGACTGGAGATGTTCGTCCCTGTGTAGAATGTATGTGCTCCTTTTCCTACTTTGCATTGTAAACCAAAGCTTTGCTTAAAAGGGCATGTATGAAACATCTGAGAAACAGATAACATACACACAATGCCAAATTACAGGTTACCAAATTACTGCAACTAGTGAGTTTGACTGTACTTCAACTCGGGTGAATATGTGTTTATTGTCTCCGCCAGGCCGAAAGGCATGGCGAGAGAGTATGTTTTACCCTCCGTCCGTCCGTCCGTGTGTGTGTGTCCTGTCCGTGTGTTACCAGCTAATCTCCGGCACTGTTGGCCCGGTCGCTGCGAAACTGTGCACACCCACTCCCTGGATGCCAATTCAGAACCTCTGCCCCACATTTTTCACATGGGCCTGTTATAGCGCCACCAGGAGGCCGATTTGTGCAAAACCCATTTTTTTCCCATTACACCTACAGCTTTTAACCAAACGTCATGCAAATCGGTACACAGTATCTCTATAGTCATGTGATCAACCCAGATCTGTCCGATTTCCCATATTTCATCCTCATTGGCTAAGGTTGGCTTCCAAAGTTTGCAGGATTGGTCCGTTTTGAACAAACCGCCTCCAATCATGAACGCAGCTTGCCATTTCCATATAATTGCACACGCACATTCCCACTAGGCCGAGGAAGAAATGCCACTTGAAAATTTTCAAATCAGCCTCATGGTGGCGCTATAACTGGCCGATTTGCATTTTTAACTATAACGGCACCGATCTGCGTGAAACTTTGCACGCACACTCCCTAGAGGCCAAGGAAAAACATCTGGACTGCATTTTTCACATCTGCTTTTTACAGCGCCACCAGGAGGCCGACTTATGTAAAATACATTTTTGGAGATTATTCCTTCAGATTCTGTCCAAAAAACACGCAAATTGGTACACTGCATCTCCATAGTCATGTGATTCTGATGGATCTGTCCGATATTTCATATTCCATCCTATTTGGCTTACAGTGGCTTCCAAAGATTGCAGGATTGGTCAGTTTTGAACAAAATGCCTCAAAACATGAACGCAGTGTGCAATTTCCGTAAAATTTTGCATGCAGATTCCCACTAGGCCGAGGAAGAAATGCCCCCCTTTTCACATTCACATTGGCCTGTTATAGCGCCACCAGCAGGTCTAATTTAGCAAAACACATTTTTGGAACAAAATGCCTCAAATCATGAATGCAGTGTCCGATTGAAAGGCCTAAGAAGAAATGCCACCCTTTTCACATTGGCCTATTATAGCGCCACCAGGAGGCCACAATAACCTACCTGACCTCGCGGAGACCTGTGCTCCGAGGAGCACTTTTTCTAGTTTTCTATTCTTTTTTCTCCCTTTCCTCTTCTGTTGTCTGATCTCAGTATACTCAGTACCACTGTACCTAAAATATTGAGCACCAGCCACACCAGCTATTCTCCTAGATTTGCAATCGATAGCGAATTTCACCCCAAAGTTCTGTGATTCTTCAATTATTCATTGGATAGCCCTAATACAGTGGGGCAGTTGCCAAATGAAGGTGTCAACCAACTGTCTGTCAGCGAGGCCAACATGTATCTCAGAAACTACTGGCTGGATTGTCATGGAACATGCCTTCATACTCCCCAGAGGATGAACCATACTGATTTTGGTGACCCCATAGTCTTTCTAGTGCCAACCTCAGGCCAAAATATCAACTTGGCATACAAGGTAATCCATTTGGCAGATTGCTGCATGAAGACCCCATGGCCACCCTTTGGTCAATATGTCTGGTTGTGTGTACAGTAGGGAGCAGCACCTCCTCTAGGGGCTACTAGTGGGGCTTACGTAAGGTGGCATTACACTACGAGATAATCGGGGGCGAATCTCGGGCATAAACATCGTCTAGTGTGAGGGTTCAAAGATCCAATCTGAACCCTCCCAAGTTGCTCACAGGACGGTCGGGGCCACCGATCATTTTCAAAAATGTTTGATATTTATCTGGATCGCTACTGTATGGAACACCTGGGGCGGGTCGGACCGAGAGAAATATGGCCGCTGTTCCAACACCGCAATGTCCGATTGAAAGGCCTAAGAAGAAATGCCACCCTTTTCACATTGGCCTATTATAGCCACCAGGAGGCCACAATAACCTACCTGACCTGGTGGAGACCTGTGCCCCGAGGAGCACTTTTTCTAGTTGCATTATGATACTGACACCTTCCCTCTGGTTTTAATAACATATACCTCATCTCATCATTACATCAACTCGCCCAAGATCACCTATGGCAACCTGAGCACTGGGACATGTCTGCTGCTGTTTGGTGTTCTTCACTCAGTAGGAAGTTCATGAATGACCCATGCTGCTGCCTTAAGAGCAAAAGGGTTTAAGTCAAGTCGTTCTTCACTACATATCTAAAACATTCATACTTTAGCAAAATATAATTTATACTTAGGCTTGACACCTGTGGCATTGTATTCCTATACGAGTAGTTTTGTACATCAAAGCAACTAACATTACCATTGGACATATGGCCTTCTGAAATGTTTTATATCCCTTTCTCAGATTGTGGTAGTTTGATCAGTCTTATATACCATTTACTGTACATAAAACATTCCAGGCTACACTTGACTTGGGTGTATAAAAGCACCTCTTTGGAAGACTCAACCTTCTCTTTTCTCTCACCTTGTGGTATTCAAAAGTGCCGTCACATTAGCCATGGTCTTTTTTGACAGACTAGCTCATGTGTAAAACTCTAGACTAGGTGTATGCTTAATTGATACTCCGTTGGATGAGTGTCACTCCCCTAACATAGCAGATTACATGTTGCATTCAACTTGAGTATAAATCAGGATGAACCTGCATGATAATGCAGATTTGTAAAGTGTTAATCAATTCTCAGCACGCTTGTTGTATCCCCCAAAAACTATTTCCAAAACATATCTACAGTATGCCTCTAAATCTTGGGACCACTGCCTCTTCATAGTTACAATACCACCCATCGATATGCATCTACAATGCTTCAACATCTCTTTTCTTTGTGACTCACCTGTGGTACTCTGAGCACTGTGGTGTCGCCCATCGTCTGTTTCAGTGCCACAAGGACCCCTCCGAGGAACCCAACCCCTCCATGGACACGCACAGCGAACAGGAAGTCCAGGTCAAAGGTCGCCACATAGGTGAGGAGGTAGGAGAGCCCAGCCAGGATGCCAGCTGAGACATTGACCACTGTGAAGAAGATGAGGAGTTCGAGAGCGCCCCAAAGAGGCTCTAGTAGGCGTCCGCAGGCAACTACAGTGCCCACATTGGCCGCTACACCCCAAACATGCTGCTCCACCACTCCTTGTGTCAATAGTGTCCACACCCAGAAGTTAGGGGGGAAAAGGTACCCCGGGGTGACCCCCAGGGCGTATGGGGTGTCAACGGCCCAGGAAAGCAAGTAGAGAAGAATCACCACAGCACTTATTGATTTGACTACCACGCTGGTGCTGGCCAGGGCACCCAGGAAGTGCTGTCGTGCCACGGGAAGGTAACGATTCATGGTGACTTTTGTCCAGAGGGGGATGTTGTTTTGATCAGTTGTCTTCTGTAAGTAGGAACTGGAGATAGCGGCGTGTGGTGATCAGAATAGAGGAACGCTTTGAATCCCAACAGCATCTACGTCCACGGTCTTCTGTGGGATTTCATACGGAACTTCATCTATCTGTAGAACGGGTGAACAGTGGCTTTGCTATGATGATCAGCTGACTCGGGGGATAGACTTCTGTTTGAGTCAGTTGCTCAACAACACAAAACAAAAGGGCTACACGATTTCACAACTTTTCCAAAGACGCTACCGTTTTATCATAACAGAAAATCAAGTCAGTGACTTTTAGTTCTTAGATTCGACCTAACAAGGTGACAAACGGGCCAGCAGTTGTAGATAAGCTCGAGTAGGTGATAACCTTTATTAAACGCCAGGGGGGCTTTTCCATCTACCTATGTTTTTTTGACGACCTTCACTCGACGCAGACAGACCTAACCGACTCAATAAACTCACTCGCTCCGAGAGTTAGCAGACAACTCATTGTCAAGTCAAACACGAGCCCCCCACACCCGAGCTGACAAATCAAACACAAAGTCCAACTTCTTCCAACAACAACTGATATTAGCTGGGTTAGCTTGTAAACATTAAGCTAGCTAACACTAGCTTGTTGTCAAGCTGACAGTTCCGCTGCCTTGCGTCCGCCATGAAAAGAACACAATGAGGCTACGTCTTCGCTTTGGGAAAAAACAACGAGTTCATGGATAAAAGCTCACATGGACCAGTACCAGGTCTGGACCAGGCCTGAGGTCCACCTCGGCTGGCAGCCCGAGGAGGATCCCCCAGGAGATGATGGCAACAGGCCTTCAAAACAATGTGGCTGAGGTGTGAAAACGACCGTTGTTCATTCCCCTGGAATTCTTCCCCGGTCTCTTCTTCTTCTCAGTCCGTGTGGCGCGGTCTGCACGCCCTGCTTCTGCGTTATTTAGGACTTTTGATAATTATTCACTCGAGAGAAATGTTGTTATCTTTCGGGGCACTCCTCCTCCTCCTGAACACAGACAGACAGAACCATTCAGCAGCAGCAACTCTCCTGCGCTGCGCTGCCAGCGTCATCAGGGGTCGGTCTAAAACTAGCGTTGCCAGATTCTGGGAGAGAAATAAGCAACCAGGTCTAGGAAAACAAGCCCAAAGGAAGCGACTATAGCTACATTAGACCTTTAAAACCTACATACATACATTGGTTATTTGAAAATAGCTGATCTACAAGTGCTTGTAGACCGGCTATTTTCAAAGACTCATGAAATAAAAAGTGACATTTTAGGAATATGTTTGAAACATTCTAACAACACAAATACTCTCTGGCAGAAAACATTTTCATGAAAATATTTAAATATTACATAATTTGGAAGCAAGCCTAAATACGCAAGTACACGTTAGAAACAAGCCCAAAATACCCAAAAAAGAAGCCCAAAGTTGCGTATAATAAGCGGACTTGGCAACACTGTCTAAAACGTCAAGTCACGCAACGTTCTTACAGTACGGCATCATGGGAAAATGAGTATCCATCCAGGAAAGACTATGATATGAATCCTATGATCAATCCTGGTTCAATCAAACATGGCACACATTATAGGATTAGAATTATGTCAATATTTATTATTAGATGTCAAATGTGTGAGAGAAAGGGAGGCGATGAGAGAGCAGATCTTGGGAAAGGGGCTTCAAGAGTTTTAAAGAAACTTACTTTTTAGCAAGAAATAAAATAACTGATTAACTTTTCACTCTGATTGACCAAAAGGGGGCATCACAGTGGTTGTGGTTCCATCACAAAAAGTGCATATCACTTTACACTGGCATGTTCCATACAACACCAGATAACACCACACAACTTTGGCACAAGGTTTGTCATGATGGGGCCAAGGGACAAATTACACCCCCCCCCCCCACTAAATCAACAAAACCAAAATTCATTTTGAAGTTGCATAAACTTCTAAATTAATTAGTATAACTCCAGATGGTAACAGGAAGGGTGTGCACCAAAACATTCTGGGCACTAGGGAAAACTGGGCACCGTGGAAGAGTGGGCACTAGGGAAATGTAGGCACCAAAACAGGGTGGGCACCAGGGCTTGGACGAGTGGGCAATTGGGGAAATGCATGGCACCAAAACGGAAATACTTTGAAGTCTGGCATGCGTATTACAGGAATGCAACTACATTCAGATGATATTTTTTTCCCCATACAAAACATTTTCAGTAAAATTTTATATTAGTTTGAGGTTAAGGTTAGGCATAGTTCTTTGAGGTTAAGGTTTGGTTTAGGCATAGTTTTATTGAGGTTAGGTTTAGGGTTAAGGTTATGCTTAGGCATAGTTTTACTGAAGTTAGGGTTAGATTTAAGGTTTAGGTTAGGCATAGTGTTACTGAGGTTAGGGTTAGGATTACGGTTAGGGTTAGGCATATCTTACTAAAAGCTGCAGTCTTCCGAGGTCTGGTGCCCACTCTGTATTGGTGCCCACATTTCCGTAGTGCCCACACTTCCTGTATTCCACCAGACAACTGTGATGAAATGTTTGACGTGGGGCAACAAAGAACAGATTTACTTTTCTCACTGATTTCTTTTTTTAATTGATCACTCTCTTCTCCTTGCGCCCCCTTACCGCTTCCGCTTTCCATTCTCTTTTTATGGAAATAACAAAAACCTTACACTTGTAAACCAGTGATGTGACAATAAAGTTAATTCTGATTCTGAAGAAGCGTGGCCTATCACAAAAAGTTCAGATCAGATTCATATATAACTGTTCATGCCAATATGTTGTTGACTTCTCCTCTTTTTATTATTATTATTATCATTATTATTACTAGAGAATCTGGAACAATGCAAGTTGGGAATGCATGCCCCACCCTGTTATGCAATACCAGTTATACTCATTGTAGCCTACCCGTTGTCACAGTACACGTTGTACATCGTGACACATTGAGGTTAGACAACACACTCCATATTTGGGCGTAGCTGCATTGGAAACTCCTTAAATGGTTATGGCTGAGTCATAGTGACGCGATTGTGATGACGTGGTCCCATTTGCAAATTTTAATATAGGATGGAGATCTCTTATTGTCTGTATCCCTTTTATGCCCATATGGAGATCTCTTTATCTGTCTGTCTGTGTCCCTTTTATGCCCATATACAGTATGGAGTTCTGTCAGCCATGCCCAAATATGGAGTCCAGGCCAGTCTATGATATCATGACATCAGGGCCCTCCACATATGGGGATTTGCAGATTTATCTATATATTTTTTTTAAACGCAAATCTGACTGACTTCCTACTCAGCACATCTCTCCCCAAGATACGCACGGCAGTTTGAAGTTGATCGGTGTACAGTATGCTGGAGTGGGGACACATGGTCAGACAGACACGCAGAGATTTCACACATTTATAGATAGAAGAGATGGTTTCATGTCTGTTGCATATTTTTGCCAGACCCAAGGGGTCGGCCTACATGAGGCTTTGTACCTGTTTTCTCCATACATGGGCATGCCCCCTTTTCCCTTTACTCTCAGCCATAAAAGTCTGTCCCCCTTTCGTCCATACATGGGCATAGACACAGGCTGACACGTCATGTGAAGTCCGGCTTAGCCGTGACGTAGTGCTCTGATCTTATAAAGTACTTATTCTGGGTCTGGCAGAACCAGGTCCCCTGGTCTTGTTATAAGTTACAAATTACAATTAGCTTGCCATTAGTACTAGGACTTTTTTCGGCTTGAAAGCGGCATTGGAATTCAGTAGTTCTGATGCCTTTTAAGAGAGAAATGTGTGCAGTTAGGAATGCCTGCGCAAATCGACGTTGTTAGGCAATCGGTTTGTGTTGTGTGTGACATCAGATAACTCTAATCAGTCTATATAAGGTATTGTAAAGATATCAAGAGAGAGAGTTATGGACAGACATCGGAATCGGGGGATTGATAAGGACATCCAAAGATCCAGAGATTGAAAAAGCCAGAGAGGGATCGAGAGAAAGATGAGGGAGAGAACATTGAGATATATAGAGAGATCGAGGGACAGAGATAGATCAAGAGACAGAGAGAAAGTGAGAGATAGATTGAGAGACAAAGAGAGAGTGAAATATAGAGAGAAGAGAGTGAGGGAGAGATCGGTAGACAGAGAAGTATCGAGATATAGAGAGACGAGAGAGACGAGAGCAAGAGTTCGACCTAGAGACAGAGAGAGAGCAGCAGCAAGAGATAGATCGAGTGACAAAGAGAGATCGAGACATAGAGAGAGAGTAGTAGCAAGAGATAGATGTGGAGAGAAGAGAGCAGCAAAAGATAGATCAAGAGACCAACAGAGAGCGAGAGATGATGGATCAAGAGACCAACAGAGAGCGAGAGATGATGGATCAAGAGACCAACAGAGAGCGAGAGATGATGGATCAAGAGACCAACAGAGAGCGAGAGATGATGGATCAAGAGACCAACAGAGAGCAAGAGATGATGGATCAAGAGACCAACAGAGAGCAAGAGATGAGGGATCAAGAGACCAACAGAGAGCGAGAGATGGATCAAGAGACCAACAGAGAGCGAGAGATGATGGATCAAGAGACCAACAGAGAGCGAGAGATGGATCAAGAGACCAACAGAGAGCGAGCGATGGATCAAGAGACCAACAGAGAGTGAGAGATGGATCAAGAGACCAACAGATAGCGAGAGATGATGGATCAAGAGACCAACAGAGAGCGGGAGATGGATCAAGAGACCAACAGAGAGTGAGAGATGATGGATCAAGAGACCAACAGAGAGCGAGAGATGATGGATCAAGAGACCAACAGAGAGCGAGAGATGATGGATCAAGAGACCAACAGAGAGCGAGAGATGATGGATCAAGAGACCAACAGAGAGCGAGAGATGATGGATCAAGAGACCAACAGAGAGCGAGAGATGGACCAAGAGACCAACAGAGAGCGGGAGATGGATCAAGAGACCAACAGAGAGCGAGAGATGATGGATCAAGAGACCAACAGAGAGCGAGCGATGGATCAAGAGACCAACAGAGAGCGAGCGATGGATCAAGAGACCGACAGAGAGCGAGCGATGGATCAAGAGACCAACAGAGAGCGAGCGATGGATCAAGAGACCAACAGAGAGCGAGCGATGGATCAAGAGACCAACAGAGAGCGGGAGATGGACCAAGAGACCAACAGAGAGCGAGAGATAGATCGAGAGACAGAGAGAGATCGAGGCATAGAGAAGAGAGAGCAGTAGCAAGAGATAGATCAAGAGACAGAGAGAGATCGAGATATGGAGAGAAGAGAGCAGATATATCAACAGACCAACAGAGAGCAAGAGATATCTCAAGAAACCGAGAGAGATCGACAAAGAGATTGAGAGAGAGATCAAGAGACGACAAAGAGAGACCGGGAAGTAGAGAGAGAGTGAAAGATTTATCAAGAGACCAAGAAAGACAGAGAGTTAGGTCCAGAGACCGAGGGAAATCGAGAGATAGAGAGACTGCGAGAAATAGATTGAGAGAGAGAGAAAGAGAAAGACACAGAGAAGAGATGTTGTGTTGGACGGTGACCAAAGTGAAAGGGGGCCCAAAGAGTGTCGGTCATGCTGCTGTGGCAGCGAGGGACAGGTTGTACTCCTTTGGAGGTTTCAGCGTGTACAAGATGGATCAGATTGATGTGCATGTCCTCAACACAGGGTCTCTTGGCTGGAATAAGTTTTCTCCAGTTACAACTAGAGAAGGAGAGCGTCCACTTGAGGTTCCCTCCATATGCTACGGCCAAACAGCTGTATTGATCAAAGATATCATCTACATCTGGGGAGGGGTTACTTACGCAGTAGAGTACTGCAATGTTCTTTATGCATTTGATATCAACACCCACAGATGGTTCAAGCCCAATGTTTCCGGGACTATTCCAAGTGCGAGGCGGGGTCACTCAGCCTGTGTCTTGGGGAAGGTCATGTATATCTTTGGAGGATACAACAAGCTGACTAAATGCACTAATGACATCCACAAGTTGGATACCACCACAATGATATGGTCATTAATTAACACCAGACCCACTCCAGCAACTGTTTCAGAACGTCATTCTGCCTCTGCCACCATCATCGGGACAAAGATGTTTGTGTTTGGGGGCCTAGGGGAGGACGATGACCACTACAACAACATCAGTGTGTTTGACACAGAGACAAACTGCTGGCTGAGCTCACCTTCTGCACAGCTTTTTCCAGAAGGACGAAGGGGCCATTCAGCCTTTGCCTACAATGGAGAGCTATACATATTTGGTGGCAACAACTTTGAACAGGTCTTCAATGATCTGTGGAAATTCAATCCAGAGACCTTCTTATGGAAGAAGGTTGAGCCCAAGGGGAAAGGCCCGCGTTGGATGATTAGTACGTGTTGTTGCATGGTGGGAGATCGTATCACCCTCTTTGGAGGATACACACCCGATGACCTGTACATTTTAGACTTGAGTCCTAGTTACGCAAGGTAAGGCAGAGTGGCTCAGGTGGTAGAGCGCCCCTCTGCCTCTGGGAACCGGAAGGGCCCTGTTCAATTCCAGGTTTAGTGCCTAGTGTCCTTGGGTAAGCCGCTGCACCCTGGGCTGCAGTTCAATAATTGTTGCCCACTGCTCCTCAGGATATGTTAAATGCAGAGGATAACTTCCACGTATGTTCAAATGCATTTGGCAAATACCCTAACAACAACTAAAGGGACATATTTAGTATGCCAGGCCAAAGGCAAGGGGTGATCTGTCCATCCAAGGTTCTTGGCAAACTACTGGACTGATCAGTGCCAATTGTCTTGACAAAAACAATTCTTGAGGAATGAGCGGAGGAATTCCACTGCGTGGAATGTTGCTATTGGCTGCATTATGTGTGCACATGACAAAGTATCTATTGATAGATCTATATATCTATCAATGCTTGTCCCCTTTATGCCCATATATGGAGATTCCTGATGTCATTAGTATATGACCATATATGGAGATCTCTGTATCTGTCAGTCCATGTCCCTTTTATGCCCATATATGGTGATTGCTGTATCTGTCAGTCCTTGTCCCTTTTATGCCCATATATGGAGAAACCTGATCTCATCATGCCCATATATGGGCATGCCCCTCTTGTGCCCAAATATGGAGCTGACTGATTTGTTTGTGCCTGATGCCACGATGACACATTGAGTTTACACAACACACTCCATATTTGGGCGTAGCTGCATTGGGAACTCTTCATATGGTTATTGCTGAGTTATGTTGACATGAGTATGACGTCAGAGGTCCGCCCGCCGGCCGGTCCTCCCTTAAGCCAATTTCAATATAAAGATTCAAACAGACACACATTTCATATAGAAAAGGCGCAAAATACAACATAAATGCAGAAACGTTCAATTTATTCTGAACTTAAACGCTATAACATGAAGATTTACAATCACTTCAATTCACAATCAAATGTAGAAAAAGACAAACCACATACAAATCATTGAACAATGTAACACCAAACAAAGAACAATGCATAAAAGTAGTCAGTCATTTCAAAGAGCTGAAACATAATCTGGTATACTGACAGAAACAAAGAGCACTCAGCTATTGAAGCAGTTCAATCATGACAAATCAGATTTATTTGTTGTGCTTCATGGTGCTGTACAGTACATGTTGTACGGTCTTCTGTTATGAAGCTTAAGCTCTTACGCTTAATTTATATTCTATTGCACAACGGCGGCATTTTCCAATATGGAGACACTGACACCGGCAAGCGACACCGTCATACTACGGAGTATAAATTAGGCTTTAGCTTACACACACACTGGCTGTTGCAGGGATCAAACCAGAAACCTTTTGTTTATCGGACAGTTGCTCAGTGGTTCAAAGATGTGATCAACTACAGTGCTGCGTTTCTATCCTACGAGCAACTAATCTTTTGGTATCTCAGGTATCCACCATTAGACAGCTGGAACCACAATAACCCAAGTGAATATAGTAAAAAATCCTGGTTGGATAGAAAAGCAGCAGTAGTGCCACAGCAGTAGATTAGATAGACTACATTGCTGAGACTTGGCTTGGCTTGCATCTCAGCACAGATCAGAATGTGAAGCATTTCATGCAGAAGAACAAATGTTATTTCAGGTTTTACTAGATCCCCGTTCATTCATAGTTAAGCAGTCATAAGCTGAGCTATGTTTTGTTTTAACTCTAAAGTCTCTCCCTCACACTGAATAAGAACATGTATTGATTGTAGAGAGAATCTTGATACATTTCGAGGAAGGAGACATAGTTTGACATGGTTGCATATTTTGTTGTGTGGATTTCCACTCCACCCTTTTCACAAACTATCACAGGACCTTTCAGACAATGTATCCAATTAAGTGCCACGCTAGGTATGTATGTGGCATTCCTACAGTATTGCCTGAGACATTATCTCACGTCACATTGCTTATGCACACACATCATGTGATGAAAGAGCTTAAATTTACCCACATGAACCCTAGCATCCCTATTCTGGTGTGTATAGGGAAAAACGTTTAAACAGGTACTGTACCAGTCTGGTACATATTAGATCCAGATGTCTTAGCAGACATTCCATCGTTTAGACTTTAGAGCACAGAACTACAGTATTTTACCATGTGAAATGAGGGACATGGAGAGAAAGGTTCTTGGACATTAAGCTGAAGCTAGGCTTTTGTGCCAAAATCAGTGTTAGATAGATACGTAGGTGGAAATAACCGTACAAGCAGTCTACTTAGACAAATGCTATGCTATATGCATGAGATACCTGCTTGATGTCCAGCAGAGTGAGACAGAGAGAGATAATATGTGACCAAGGTTCAAACCCATGTTGTCATGAGTGCATGACTTGTGTCTTGTCTGCCATTCTAAGAGGATGCCCTATTGCAGAACTTTGAGTGTAGCTTGAACACAAAGCAACTCTCCACAACAAAAATATAGGTAACAGTAGCAACATTAACATGACCCACAACACAAAACACAAATTCGACAGTTTTTATACAAAGTTCAAGTGCTTGATTCAGTAGCATGCCATTCTTACTTCGAACGCATACAAATAATTGGTGAGTTAAATCAAGCACAGAATAGTTTCAGCCCTCCACTACTTGCAACACTCACTATGACAGCAAAGTTTTATTGAATTAGCCATCACAATCTAATCCACAAATAGATCTAGTAGATGTGTGCTCCTTTCTACCAAATAGTTCTCTTTAGTCATAGTAGCATAGCAACAGAAATTATACAGTATTAGCATAGAGGAATTAAAAGCACTTATTTCCAAATACAACTGGACTAAATCGCCTTGCATAGCTGGATTGTTTAATCTCGATAAAGGCTTCTATCTTCTATCTATCTATCTACCTACCTACCTACCTATCTATTATCTATCTATCTATCAGCTTTATAAGGTATTAGCTTGGATGGCAGACACATCCTTCCATTTATGCTAACTGACAGACATGCAATGATGTACTGCAAGCTATGTACAATACAGAAACACCTATTTCTTTTTTCAGTACAAGGTATTGTGATTGTTTGGGTAACGATTATAGTGAGTTGTCGTTGATGACAGGTAATTGTGAAAATATATGCTAGGATTTACTGTCAGGATATAAGCACTTGTTGGTGGTACAAAAGGTGCTTGGTTCCATGCAATCCATGAAAAGTGAAATTATTCTCCACACCTAGCTGAACCGATGTACTGTACAGCGGCAGTAAGTAAGACTGATTGCATGATTGGCGTTCCAGTGGCCAACTGTCCATCAACAGATTAACATCCCCAGTTCAATTCCGGCTATGGCACCAGTGTTGTGTCTGCCTTCACTTTACTGTCTAGTTATACACTGTCCAGTCACAATAATGCACAAATGGATACAATAAGCTCAAAGTTTTAGACATTGATTGGGTAGTGTGTGTGTGTGTGTGTGTGTGTGTGTGTGTGTGTGTGTGTGAGAGCGAGTGAGTGAGTGAGTGAGAGAGAGTGAGAGAGAGTGAGGACATATTCATTCTGACAGAAATTGAGGCAAAAATGAGAGAGAGATATAGAGATATGAACCCAAAGAGAAAGACTAAGAAAGAGACTGAGAAAGACAGCATGAGTGATAGTGTGAGAGTTTTTAAGTGTGAGAATGTGTGGAGGAGTAACAAAACAAAAGGAAATTGGAAAAACAACATTCAAAATATTCTTTTTATTAACAAACTTCCCCAAAAAAGGATCTAGAAGTCATCCATTGTCATTACATATCGATATTGATCGATAAACTATAAAACAGGCCTTTCACTAGAGCCAAACCTCTAAGCACAGTAGCTTACATTTTACTTAGCTAAATGGAATTTAAGACAGCCGGTCAGGGTCTGTCTGACTGAATCGATCGGCCAATCATTCATATATAAATAAATATACAAATTCAAGTAGACAGATGTGAAAAAAGAGAGCAGTTATACAGCAACCACCAAGTTGATGAAACAAAAAACAGCTGACACGGACCGACCAACGAAACCGCTATTTTACGTTTCGCTTGCTATTGTTGTCAGGATGGTTGTATGGGACCTTTTGGTTGATATGGAAATTAAGGAGAAAAACACCCTAAAAGAGTAAGATTACATTGTTTATCTTTTCTGCTGATAAGTGTGTTAATGCCTCGGCTGACCCTGAAAAAGATCTGTGATCAAGTTTGTTTACATGAACTCCAGTATTCAGTACAATAGCTCAGTATCCACAATAATTTGCCATCCCTGTATATGAATGCAGAATATTCCGAATACCAAGCAAACTGATGATAACTAAGCAAATAGTAAACGGGATGAACTGACTACACAGTATTTTACTCAAGTTCCTCTTAAATAGAGTAAATGTATCTTTGCTAAATATTATATCCCATACATGGGATATAATATTTACCTGCTCAAGAAATAACAAAAAAGAATGTGTGTTGAAATGTATTTGGATATTGATGTGCATGAAAGCACACTCATTGGTTGGTCCACATGCAGGTTCTGCATAAGTTCACACGCTTGGGGTCAGAGTCAGACCTTCAAGGTCAACTGGTCAGACGGGCTGAATGACACTTTTCTTTCCTTTTGCAAGACATGACAAAAGCAAAGGAGTCCAATTTGTAATTAACAACAACAATATGAACCGTACAAAATCCTAACAAAAGAGAAAAAAAAGAAAATAAGGAAACAAAAAATATTGTACAAAAATAAATGAATAATAAATATGCAACATCATAAATAAATAGAATTTGGTAAATTCAAACATAAGAAAAGAAAAGAAAACTAGAAACACAGGGTAAACTAGTCATTTTAAGTATGACAGTATGAATGAACAAATGAATGGAAGATAAGAATTGAAGGAAATGCTTTGTTTAAATGTGTATAAAAAAAGAGCAGTGGGTTCCTAAAGCTCTTTCTGTAATGATGTTTTTTTGGGTAGTGGGGGCTGGTATTGCACAGGCCAATCATGCCCAGTTCACCCCAAAATGCAGGCAAGGCAGCCATAGTATAATATCAGTGATCAGTGGAAACAAGTTTTGCAGCTGATGGTAAAACAATGTAACCTACCCTGGGCTTTCATTCAGTCTACAATGTTTCAAATGTGCAAGCGTCATTGTAAATATGATGTGTCTTTTACAGTGAATTTTACAGAAGAGGATAGCCAGTACAGTGTATGTCTACTGGGAGATCAAAAGGGAAAAATTAGGAATATATAACAAGGGTGGCTTTTGTAATAAAAGTGCAGTTGTAAAAGAGCTTTTTAATTGAGCTGCAAAGCGATTGCAAAACAGTTGTAATGAGTTTTGTGTGCTTGCTGTGTGTGTGTGTGTGTGTGTGTGTGCGTGCGTGCGTGCGTGCGTGCGTGCGTGCGTGCGTGCGTGCGTGACTCTGTATGCAATGAATACATTGCATCATCATTAAAACACAATGTCATGAAACTTCATGAATATCTCAGACCTTATGGCAAATTGGTGGTCACGGTCAAGGAGGTCAATTATTGATTAACACATTGACAACTTCTAATCTATTCATTGTAGAAGGATGAGACTGATGAGACTTCACTGCATTAAGTTTCCTAGATAAGATAACATAACGCTATCGTTGAAGTTTGGCATTTCACGTTCCACAAGTTTGTTTCAAGTTCTATTAAGCCGTGAACAATGTTATTTGGTCTCTTTGAAGGAGTTTTTAGATATTCTTGCACATGTTTTTGGCACAGCTCCAACTTAAAGTCTGAAGCGGTTTGGTTTTACACTGACCTCTTTTCACAACATTTTAAAGGACAATCAAACAGCAGCGCAGGAACGAACAGGACATGCTGCACTCAGAGCAGGTTACACACAAAATCACATGATGACTTTACCGAAATTCCAATTTAAAGCAAAGTTCTCCTTAGAACACTGAAGAACACAAGATAAAGACACAGAAACGACACACATAATCAAAAACACCTCAGGGTTTCATGTGTCCTGTGGGATTCTTGTATATATGTAGGATCTCGTGTGTGTGTGTGTGTGTGTGTGTGTGTGTGTGTGTGTGTGTGTGTGTGTGTGTGTGTGTGTGTGTGTGTGTGTGTGTGTGTGTGTGTGTGTGTTTTGCATCGCTGTTGCTAAGCTACAGTAAGACTGCAGGTATGATTCTGAGGGACTCTTGTTAACCGTCTCTCCTCACCCCCTTCTCACAGTTAACATTCAGAAAGTTGGAGGTAAAAACAGCATTTTCTGTTGGTTATTTCTCAGCTACAAGGAGGGAGGAAGCCTCGCAAGAACACAGTTCTCACCTGGCTGTTATTATCTTTATTAGGCAATGATGTTTTTCTTTACTTTGAATCTTTTCTTTTTTTTTTTAAAACAAAATGTAAAAGAGATACATAAATAGAAAATATAATATGCACAGCACAAAAAAAATAAGATCTCCCCAAGTCTGATGCCTAAATAGCTTTCTTTTGAAAAGTCCTGGCTTTAAAAGGCGATTTAAAGAAGTGTACATTCTTTCTGTTAGAGTGCTGTTGTTCTTTTTAAGGTTTCAGGATGCCCTTCTTCAACCTCATCCACAAGCCTCACACATTTGCTCTAACATTAAAAGTCTTGAGTTTCTCTCTCAAAATGATCCCATTGTTTTCAGGCAAATAACACACAATACTCCTGTACTGGCAGTGAGTTGGTAAATCAATGTTTTTCTTTTTCCAAAATTGTCTTTCTACCATTACAGAAATATTCAGTAGCATTAACTGACAATCGACAAACAATACCATGAATGTTACCAATATTTCCCACGATCAGGTGCTACAACCAGCTGACATATCTCTCTCTCTCTCTCTTTTTTTAAGATCAGTGCTAGTGTACCTACGAGTTTTCTTTATTTTTTTTCTATTTCTTGTAGCTAGCTGAAGAAAAGCGCACAAAAAGTTTCTAGCAAAGCTGCAGAACTAGAATCTTCTAAACTTAACAGCACAACTAGATTATGGTCACTGCAGGTCCACACTCAGCAGTAAATCAGTCCAGTGATTTGTAATCAAATTCCATTACAATCTAGGAAGCCCAAAGTCCTTTTATCATTATTCCTCTTCTCTCTGATGCATTGTATTTACCTCAGAATTTATTTGAAATAAGATAATCAGCATAAGGATTTATTTTAATTGTGTCCAGTCTGTGTTGATTTTCAACAAAGACTTTGTTTTATTCCTCCAAAGGCAGGTGTGGTAAAGACAGGACACACTTGAAGAATATTGAGGGGGGGCTCAGTTGCCTCGACGGTAACATGGTCTCTTATCTACCTTGTCTTTTTTAATCCTTATGTATTTCTCTCGATCCTGGCCTTTCATTGGACCGCCCAGACCACAGCAAAACAGGAAATCCCTCCTAGTCTTGACAATGCCTCAAAGGAACCAACCTCAGCTAAACAGCTGCATCTTCCTTAATCACCCATCACGTCAATGACATCATCATCATGATCCTCCTCTTCGGAGCTACACGTGCCACTGATGCTCTGTCCATTCACAACGTGTACCGGACCACGGTGGATGTCTGAGCGGGTAGAGGGGGAGGAAGGGGAGGATGTGGTGGAGACGGCAGTGAGAGGAGGGTATTGGGAGAGGAAGCTGGCTCCAGCCGGGCCAGGGGTAGCGGCTGGACCCGGTAACCCACCAGGGAGCATTGATCCTGGGAACAGGCCCGCCAGGGTATGGTTGTAGGACAGAGGGAAGCCTGGGGGAAGCATCCCGGCCATGCCTGCCATGCTTGGGTGCAGCATAAATGGAGGCAGGGCAGTGGAAATAGAACTGGCAGCTGATGATGATGATGATGATGCTGAGGAAGATGAAGTGGAGATGGCAGTGGTATCGGTGGTTGGGTTGGGAGAGGAGGAGGAAGTTGGGACTACACTAGCTCCTGCATAGCCAAAGTGGTCAGGGAACATCAAGCACGGATCGCCCATTTGGCTGTGGTAGTAAGGCGACCCTGGCCCCATGAAGAGGGGCTGCCCCAGTGAAGCTCCAAGAGACCCTAACATGGCAGGGCTGAGCCCCAGAGGAGGCAGCCCGTAGCCCCCTGTGAAGGGGAAACCTTGTGAGGGCAGTGGGACTGGGGTGTGCTTTCCAGGAGCTGGCTGCTTGCTGGTGCGCTCATCCATCAAGGGGCTGGGGGCCTTGCGTTTAGCAGCCATTCTCAGATCTTGGGCTACGTTGTCATCCATGTTGGGTTGGGCGTTGGCGGTCAAAGCATCATCTCGACGATTAGAGAGGTTGAGAGGTTTGATAATGGCTGCATTAGTGGAGCTCTCCTCCGCCCTCTCCTGATGTCCACCAGGGACAGCAGCTGTTTTCTGAGTTTGGGATTCTGTGCTAGCCGTGTAGCGCTGCAGCTCACTGATGATTTCAGGGCCGTCGGGTGAAAGAGGGCGGGTCACACTCTTGGAGGGTACCTGCTGCTTCCTGTCAGGTGACATGCAGCTGTTGCTGCCATTGGTTGAAGCCTTCTCTGGTTGGTCCTTGGAGTCTGAAAGTAGAAGAGACCGTATTTAAGCTCTAGCTCTTAAGCTCTAGACAAAATTACCACTTTTGGGTTTTAAATGTCAACGGTCATGAAACAGCACAGTGAGCTCGAAGTCTGAATTAGAACCACAAATGCACTATCTGGTCTTTCCTTTTCTTTTCCTTAATTTCAGTCAGACAACACTTGGATTGGATTAGAATATATATTTATTAAGCAAGCTTGAGCATGGATATAGAAAGCATGAGGAAGCATAGTTTGGCGTCAGGTCTCTGAATCCTATTCATTCCCTGTAAGAATAACATTTTAATAAATGTTACATGCCAAATAGCATTTACAGGGAATGAATTAACCCCCACGGGATCTAGAAACAGAACCTACAGGTGGATGCCGGGGAGGCGGTGGGATGAGACTATTCATGGTTAGCAGCATACGCAGCAAGCGAAGGCAGCAGATACGGCAGGATCTCAGCAGCAGCGTCGGCACGTCAGCGCTGCGGGACAGCGCAACCAGAATGAACAGGTAGGCAGAGCAGTACTTATAACCCACCGACCAGGAGAAAGGTGCATGTGACTAGTCACCTGATCGGTTGGCCCAATCCCTTGAGTTGCCTGGCCTGAACTAGCTCCGTAAACTGCGCCTCATTTTTTATTTACAAACATTGTCATGTAAGGGATGCTAGTTTGTGGTAGTTGTGCTGGCCTACCTTTGGGTGCTGCTGTAGAGATGTCCTCTGCTGACTTGGCCTTGTTAGCAGCTCTGATGGCAAAGATACGCCCATCACTCGTCCTGATGTAGGTCCCTGAGAAAGAAGGCACACAGTTACGTTTTGACCAATAATAATTAGTTGAGCAGCTGTGAGACGGCGAGTGGGGCTATTTTGCCTGTACTTATATCGTTCTGTCCACAAATCTGTCCACTAGAGGGTGCAAACGGAAAATAATAAACCGCTATTCAAATGGACTGGCCAATCAAGAAATGTTTTCTCACCTTACAATCAGTTATTGCAGTTAAGGTAGGGTAGGTAAATTATATTTTTTGTGAGAGAGTACATAGTACCCATTTATCAGCTTCCAATTTTGTCTGCTCATTTCTTTGTGTCAGCTCTTCCAATTTCACTTGTTCCTCCTGTATCCTGTGTGAGTTCTATCTCCTGATTGGATAAAAGTGGTATTCTGACCTTAAAATGCATTCTCTGTTTCTGGAGAGACAGGGAGACTCCGCTTACTGAACAAACACTCTAGCAATGAGTGCTATCAGAATATAGAGCAATTTAACACTTATTTTAGCAAAAGGAATATCACTTGCCCTACCTTTAAGTGTTCATTTTTAAAAACACTTATTTGCAATGTGTTCTATAATACATGTTTTATAATCCCATGCAGTGAATGTTTACCTTTGGTCCCTTTAATGACATGGATGCTCTCTCCAGCGCTAATCCGGGCCTGAACGTCTGAGCTGTTGGTGCCAGGGATCACAATGTCTGAAACGCACACATGACATTTACATTGACATTTTACACATTTAGCGGATGCTTTTATGCACCTAAGTCATAATGGAGGGATAGTATCATAGTATTCCAAAATCTATATTAAAGGGGTATTTCACTTTTAAACACTTCTGGGAGCATTCTTCATGATGACTCTCATCCTTTGTTCACTCACTTTGATGATGAACTCAGGGAGGTGATATAGGGTGCCTCTAGCAACCAAAAATGTTTTTAGGAAGTCCTTTATACACAGTGCAATCACCATTTTAGATTTCTAGATAATGCTGCAATGATATGTTCCTTTTATACCCATATATGGAGATTTCAACAACATCTTATCAGGTAAATGTCTATTTTTGCTACGTAACACCTGCAAAATACCATGGATGTGCATGTGGATCTGTATGACCTTTAAAATAATGTTAAAGATGTCAGAAAAATGGGGTAGAGAACAAGAGACAATGTACAGTCAACTTTTCGATAAATGATACGAGTGAGGCTTTATCAAAAAGAAACCAGGCCAGAAAATAACAGTATACCTGTACAGTCAACCTACCAGTTTCGGTGACAATCTTCTGCACAAATACGCCAGCCTTCTGTAGGTAGTTGACAGGGAAGCTGCCCAGGTTGGAGCCAGATGAGGTGTTGCTAGGGGTGGACACAGCAGATGCTTGGCGCGGCATCATGGGAATTGGAGTCGACTGGACTGGCCGCACACTGGCCACCGGCTTCTTCTCTGAGTGAGGCGGTGGGCGCCTAAGGAATCAAGGAAGTACGGGTGCAACAGTTAATACTTTTAATTACTTATAAATTATAAAAAAATTAAAAAAAATAAAAAACAATAATTAAAACATCATTGAAATGTTTAAATATTTTCAAACACCATTGTACGACTAAGTAGTACATTTGTTTTACAGTTCATGTTAAAAACTACAGCAGATGGCAAAACATGGCATGCTAATGAGCAACACAGCTGCAGCTATTAGGTACAGCATATTAGATTTAGTTGTACCTAGAGTCATGGGTGTGCCACTGTGCAAGCATATACAGTAGTCAGCAGTGTTGTCAAAGCACATTGACACACCTAAATCTCACAAAACCATGAATAATTTGATTGGATGGAGCTGCGCTTCTTAAATCACAGTGGTGATAAGGTCAGCCTTATGCAGCCTGTTTTTAACCTACAGTAGTTTTTAACCTGAACTGGAAAACAAACTACAAAATCAGCCCAGGGTCTCGTGCCCCTTTAAGTGATTAATCAGACTAATCTATTTAGTCGATTATAACAATGTATACACATTGTTTCACGTTGATTCATTGAGATATAAAATAAATAAATAAACACAGCTTCTCAATCATTCCATTAATCGAAAAAGAAAAAAGAAAATCATTGATAGTTGCAACCCTACAAAGAAGTAAGGATTAGAGCAGAATAAGATCCATAGTTTGTTTTGTTTGTTGATGAATTCTGGTTTATAAGAAACAGAAAAGAGAAGAAGTGTTCATCCATTTCTTTTATTAAAACGTCGAGTCACTCACCAGTTCCTCTGACTGAATGCAGGTATGTTGGTGAGACTCTGGTCGCTAGCGGGGTAGTAGTGGGCGTAAGAAGGGCGGGTGTAGGGCACCGATGCCCTCTTCTCTTCCTCATAGCCTTTCCTGGCGTCCTTCTTTTCAGCAATGCTCAGCTTCATCTCTCTGCGGTCCATCAACAGGGACTCATGGGGGAACGGTTGCTGCAGCAACAAGGTAAAGTTTAGATACGTTAAGTTCAAGATGTCATTTTGTGTGTGTGTGTTTGGGTACTAATGTCCCTCCGATATAGTAAAATTTGATTCAGGGTGGGGTTAGGATTAAACATTTAAATGTTATAGGTTTAGGGGTTACGGTTCTGCCTGATATATACTTAGTTATGTGACGGTGTCGTGCACCGAAAATAGCCGGTCTAAAGCTTGCAATGCGTTGTGAGCATGTAGATCGGCTATTTTCAGCTTCAGGGTTAGGGTTACAAATGGCAAAAAAAAGTCGACGTCCTAAAATGTGGATGTCCTCACAACACAAGTAATGTAAACCTGTGTGTATGTGTGTGCACATATATGCTGTATACAGTATGTGCCTTATATATCAGTGGTTCTCAAGCTTTTTTCATGTCAAGGAGCCCAAAATTCTTCTGTTTTTGAATAGCCAAAGAAATGACACAGATGTGTTTCCAGATTTAATGGGTTAAGCTCTACAGCTCTACCTTGGTAATGAGGTGAGGATAGAGATGCAGGGCCTTCCTGAGGACCACCTCCATGCTGTCTTGGGGCTGCAGTTTGACTCGGGAGGCAGATGGCTCCTCCTCCACAAAATGGAGGAGAGACTCCACCTCCCTGCGGGTGAAGTTCAGCACCGGGTTCAGATCATCAACGACGCGGTCTGGATGGAGGAGGAGGAGGGTGGACACACTCATTAATACACGTTCTCACTCTTACCAATAAAAGTCCTAATCCTGCAGAATGAAGTTGACTGATAAAAAAAAAGATCACTAACGCTTTTAGTTTTACCATCGTTACATTTCACATGAAATACTGCATTTACAATATATACATTTCAACAAATGCGATGCAAATAAAATGACTGAACACTATTCAAAGAAAAATTATTATCATCGCTGCATTGTCCAAAACCGTGACTTACATCCAATTATTATTTAGTCACAAGCTCTTGTTAATACTTTTCATTAGTTAAAAACCCACACACAGACTTAATCACTTTCACTTTGAAAATCTTTGAGAAATGTGACATGTTGTGCGCTAGTAGAGCTGCTATTTTCGGTACTTCAGCAAAAAAAAAAGGAAAAAAAAGGGAAATATGGAGATTCAAGGTTTCTGCCCCATATAGATGAATAAGACGGGGAGAGACAGAAAGACAGAAATGGAGAGACAGATAGCCAGAGAGGACGAGGGATGAAGAGAGTGAGAAAGCTCTCAGAATGAGTGTCCTCTTTGTGCTTTTGTATCCATTCTATAACATAAAGTGTAACACTTGAAATACTCAGTTAGACAAGAGTCCTTTGGAAGCATTGTAGTGGGTTTAACTCTGAGCTAATTACAGTATTTAAGGTAATTAAGTGTCTGACTGAATGGAGGTTCACTCCCAAAGTGCAGTTGGCTGCTTGCAGCGTTCTTGAGAAGCGCTCATTTGTACATAGAGAGATTCCTGGAACTTATAGATAGATGTTTGACCGTTTTTCCCTCTGCTCACTAGGCCTGTAACAATTATTACGTAAACACCCAATTGCAATTATTTGAGATAATCGTCATTATTTTGCATAATCGTCATAATTGTTTCCATCGGAAAAAAACTGCAGATCTATAAGCTCACAATGTGTCACTCTTTTTCTTTTTTTTTTAAAGTATAAAATGATTTAATATGTCAAACAGTAATGTAACTTGTATTCACATGTTCCAATGTTCAATGCAAAAAAAAACACAATTAAATCTAGAATTGCAATTATTTGTGTGACAACTAATCTTCAAGTGAACTTTCATGATATGGCGACAGCCCTACTGCTCACCAGACATGCTCTGCTTGGAGATCTGCCGGTCATAGATCTTCTTCTCCAGGGTGAAGTCACAGACCAGACGGTAAATGTGGCACGGCTTCTTCTGACCATAGCGGTACACGCGGCACACGGCCTGGGCGTCATGGCAGGGGTTCCAGGAGGCGTCGAACACCACCACGCGGTTGGCCCCAATCAGGTTTACACCGAGACAGCCGGCCCTGCGGGAGACAGAGAGAAACAGAGGGATGTTTAGTTTAGGCTTTATTTAAAACAAGTATTTTAAAGATGCCATTGCATCTTATTGTAATTTATTGTGAAAGGTTACATAGAAAGAAATGTGAATGTACAATTTGAGTACTGTATTTGTGTGTGTGTAAGTGTGTGTGTGTGTGTGTGTGTGTGTGTGTGTGTGTGTGTGTTGTGTGTGTGTGTGTGTGTGTGTGTGTGTGTGTGTGTGTGTGTGTGTGTGTGTGTGTGTGTGTGTTACCTGGTAGACAGCAGGAATACCCATGCTGAGGTGTTGTTAGGATCATTAAACTGGTTGATCAGTCTCTCTCTTTCTGATGCAGTGGTGCTTCCATCTAGTCCTGAAACACAGAACAACAGCACACACAGAGTTAGCGGCTATTCATCTGTGTATATAGATGGGTTTCCGCGCGACGTCATCACAGAGCAGAGTGCGCAATCTGCGCATGCGCGGGGGAGAACGAACCGGAAGCGCCATTCACTCTCTCGTTATTTTCGGGATTTAGATAGGCATAATGCTGCTATTATAGGCATAATAGGCATAATGCTGCTATTATATACAAACAGATCCAACTTTCGACAAATCATTTTTATTGAGTAAAGAAGATATTACAAACTGCATCATTTAATCTACTTTCATTAAACCTGGTGAAGACCATTTATTTTCTGAATGTACAATGGCCAGAGCTGCTGCGGGTAATAGCGCCCTCTACAGGCTCATCCCGCCACTGCGCGCGCATCATCCTCTCATGTTTACAAACAGGAAACCCATCTATATACTTCCATCTTTAATCGGTCCCTCACAACATGAACTGTGCCTGCTTGATTCAAGTCAGGTGTGGTTATTCCAGTGCTAAAGAAAAATAACTACCTGTCTTGATGACTATAGGCCTGTTGCCTTAACCTTAGTCATTAGCTAATCAGCTAATCGTTCCTATTGTTCATGTAAACAATGAAATATCTTAATCACATTACTGTGAATTAAACTACTTAGCAGAGAAGCAGAATTGATTAATTAATTAATCACAACAAGGCTGATATAGAGAATCACCAGCAGGTGGCAGTAATCAATGTAAGTCAATGGGAGAGAGGAGCAACACACCACACTACTACTCTCTACTTACTGTAGTAGTTGGTGTTGCGGACCCAGTTCTGGCTGGGTTTGTCTCGGCTGGAGGTATTGGGTGAGGGAGGGACCGGCTTCTTGGCCAGAAACTCCTCGATGATTGACAGTGTTGACAAACTTTGACTACAGGGAGAAAATTAAGGAAATGTTTTCCAATGTGAGCAGATAGGTCAACATAGAAGTTGCAAAGAAACTGTATAACAATGTTTGTAAAAGTTTGAAAAAGCTAAAAAGTGAAAATATAATAGTATCGAGTGCTGAATGCAAAATGCAGAGGCAGACTGTAGAAGGCCATTTAAAACGAGAGAGGATCATGCTTTGTATAGCCCTGCATGTATTGCATGCCATGTTTGGATGAAAAAATACATTGAGGTTTCTCAGCCTTTACCTGAAGACAAGGATCTTGTCTCCCTTCCTGACACTCTCTTCTATCAGGTGGAACAGTAGAACCATCTTGGCAGAGTTCTCCAGGACGCCCGTCTTGTAGTCGTACATGATGTCCTTCGCCTAGCCGAATGAAGTAAAGGAGACATTACTTCATAAATTCCATACATTCGCAGGGTAAAAGGCCTTGTTTTCATCCTGTTCTTTGAAGGCCTTGTTGTCAGGCGTTGTTGCCTGCTCATTGAAGCAACCAGTAAAGGACCCTCTCGAAAACGACATGCTACATCTCAAGGGGTTATTCCTAATAAAGAATTTCAATCATCATCAACCAAGTATTCAACAGTTGCCCACACCAATCAATAAAGCGTATGTTATCAACTGGATCAAAACCAGAGCATCTTTAATGCAGTATGATGTTTGGTTTTGTCAGGGAGGAAGATGTGATGATAATCGTACAATCTATTCATGTTGTCAATCATACATCCAACATGGTGGTGGTGAGCATCTTGCATCAACTACAATGTGTGGGAGAATACCTTATGCATTGTATGTTAATCGTTTTAGCTTGAGCTGTGATTGTGCTTTCATTAGCAGAAGTTGCCAACTGTCCACACACACAATGTTCTTTGTCTTCAACATTAAGCCTATATCTTTGCTAATCATTGTGACTGTTGTGGTTTGTTATTTTTACTGCCTTCATTATAGTAAGTGAGCTGTCCACTCTTTTTATAAAATACAGAAAGAGGACTAATGCAGAAAATCCAAAACATTCAACATACCCATTCATAGGTGAGGACCTGGTTGGCTTTCTCCTGCATCTGGGTGAGACTCAGTCCACCAATAGGGTTGGGGTCCTCCAGGGGCTTGGTCTTCTGATTGGGTGTGGCCTGGCAGCGGGCGGGGCCTGTGGAGGTGATTTCATCGAGGTCTAGGTCCTGGTCATTGGTCATGTTCTCTTTCTGCAAGGTCTCGTAGAGCACGTCTGGATGGTTCCAGATCTAACAGGATAGAACCATTAACCCATTAAAACCGGGGAAAGCATCCGTGTCATTTTAGATTTATTTTGCGTTGGCTATTCAAAAATTGCAGATATACAAGCTCACAGCGCGCCACTTTGTGCCGTGCTGCGAACTTGTACATCTGCTATTTTTGAACATTTTTTTTTAAATCTTGAAAGTACTGGTTCAAAAGGCATTTTGTAATCAGCCTCAGGTCTCTTAATGGGTTAAGAATAGAATACACATTATTTTGTTTTCCCAAGGAGCAAAAGACAAAGAAAAGTTGAAAAAAGTTGTCATGATCTCTTCTTTTACAATACATACCCTTGAGCACATACTCACACACACACACACACACACACACGCACACGCACACGCACACGCACACGCACACGCACACGCACACGCACACGCACACGCACACACACCCCTCACCTTGCAGCAGACACAGAAGGCTTTGAGTGGATTGAGGCTGAGCCAGCCCGTGTTCCCTGCCTCTCTGAAGCGGTTCATGAACTCTGTGTAGAGCGCCCTCTGCAGGGGAGACAGACGCACCAGCATCACATGCTCCTCTTTGGACGGCAGCTGGTCCTTCAGCACATCATGGCCTCGCCTGGGAGCAGGAGCACAGGAACACACTGAAGACAAGGCTTCTTCAACTGATGTTTTTCCATCATAAAGGTTAATCACTTTCATCTATTCTGTTGTCTGGGTGCTGTAACTTCAACTCTTGCACTCTCACACTGATTGCTACTGGTTAAGTAGTAGTGTTGCTGATCAAGGATATTACGTTCATGGCCACTGTATGTTTCGATGTCTCACCTCTGTACGAAGCCCTCCAGCAGGCTGTGGAGGACGTGGCTCCTGTACCTCATCAGTCTGACGTCCTGAGGTGTGCTGTCCACACACTGCCCGTTCAGAATGGGACGCTCAAACATGTTGCTGAACTCCTGACGCGTACCTGGCAATTATAAAACATTATGTTGCTGAATAAATGAGAGAAAAAAGCCGAACGTTTTCAGCATGCAGGAAACGTGTTTCATTTTATCCCTACTTTTATCTCTACTAGCAATCAATAAACAAACACAACCGTTCACTGCAATTAGTCTCCAATGAACCAGTTAGGAGGCAGTTAGGAATCACTGTATGTATATGCTTTATACATAAAAACAATCGACTACTCATTACACACGGTTACATACAATTACATATACATCAACACTCATCATACATACCTAGGAAGTCGGGTCGGACAAAGTCTACCATGCACCAGTACTCAACAAGATTGTTCTGCAGAGGGTAGCCAGTCAGAACCACGCGGCGCCGTGTGTCGATGTTCTTCAGGGCCTGGGAGGTGCTGGCATGGCAGTTCTTTATACGATGACCCTCATCACAGATCACCACGTCTGGACCAGGCTGGGCCAGAGCTCTCTCAATACCTGGACATGTTAAGTCATGTTACTGTAGCTATACAATAGGTATACACCTGCACATATTATAGCATTTTTATTTTTTTATGATATTAATACAAAAATTGTATGTAGACAATTACTAAAAAGAAAATATATCCACAATGCTTTTAAAAGGGTGCAGAATAAAATATTATGATTGATAAATAATCAAAAAAGTCAAAAAGTATTGTTTTGTTTACTTCTGTTGCTTACAGCTGATGGCTGCCATTATTCATGTTATTTCCATTTGCGTTGGGAAAGGTACTTTTCTTTTTCATTATAGAAATGTTTGGAGGTGGGCGACATGTTACAAAGGTGCAAACTGCATGGGTGCTGCTTTATAGACTGACTCATGGAACCTTATGCAACAGGTGTACAGGAAATGAACATGAATTAATTCTAATCATTCATTCACGGTCGCTCTTACTCACTCGCTGCCAAGTACAACCACAATCTATCCATTACAAGTACACACGCACACGCACACACACACACACACACACACACACACCTTTGAGCATCTCCTGCTGTCTGTCCTCCTCGTCTAGGTCGATGACAGCGGCCTCTGTTGTTCTGGTTTTCTTGTTCTTCTTCTTCCGTCCAGCGACAAAGCTCTTCTTCAGGGACAGCAGACGGTACATCTCATATCCCATCAGCAGCACACCTCCTGCGCTCGCCCAGTCCTCCACAACCCTGGCCCTGCTGGCTGTGGTCCTGAGGAGGACAGGAGGAGCGAGGGGGAGGTGGAGGGGAGGGAGGTGGAGGGAGAGCAGAGGGATGAGGAGAGAGAGAAGGGAGAGAGAGGGTGTATAGGATGGAGATGGAGAGTGACAGAGGAGCAAACATGGGAAGAGAAGGCAGAGGGAGGAGATGGTAGGAGGGAGAGCAGAGAGGGACGGATAGAGGGAGGAAGGAAAATGGGGAGAGAGAGGCAAACAGAGAGAAAGGGTAGATGGAGAGGGAACGATAAATAGTTTTTATTATAACAGTTCATCAACCAGCACAATAACAGAGAGACATCAACACAATGTCTGTTGAGATAAGAAGAATCTGTCAATCATAACTGTTTGTATTAGTTACATTCATTTCCTGCTATTTTTCCCCCCGTAATGTTTATCTGATTATGGAATATTGTAATTTTTTTAGGAGTCAAGCCAAGAAAAATCTTTGGACTGTCATCTTACAAAACGCTACGTGAGAGAATACTCTCTCTCTCCGTCCAACTCTGTCCATCTATCTAATCCTTCCCCAATCTCTATTTCCTTCCTCCCCTCCCCACTCTGATGCCTGCCGCATGGTGTGACTCAGCAACACTTTCCAAAGATAGAGAAATGGATAGAGATGTTCAGAAAGCGGGACAGAGAGAGGACAAGGGGGGTGAGTGGACAAGAGGAGAGACAGATGGTGAGGGGGATACAGTGGGAAGAGAACATCAAAAGGTCAGGCATTCGTGACAAATTGGTATTTCCCCACGGAGGTCTTTGAGGTAATGTCTTTGACATTCTACTGTAAAATCATTGTAAAGTTCATTTAAATCAGAAAGTGTACAAATGTAACCAAATGGACCTGTAAGGGTCTCACAATTAAATTAACCCAAGAATGTTCACTGCGTAGCTTTACTCTGTACAGTAGAATACAACTTATCATGATCTTTTTATTTAGAATTTCTACACTTTCTTTTACAACGCTCTTTATACTAAGTAGATTTTGTGGCATTTCTTGATCTTTTGCACAAGAGTGGAAAGTGGCAGGGAAAATATAAAGTGACCCCCCCGGTCGCTAGCCTATATAAATTATTATTACATTTCTTTTTCATATTATACTGTATATGAAAATAAGTACAATTGCATACATTTCACGCAATTCTTTATATAAATACTAATGCAGCACCTTTCTATAATGTCAGTACGGTCAGGCTCTCCATATTTGGGAAAAAGACATGCTATGTACTATTCCATGTCTTATTCCTGTGTTTGTAAATACAGTGCTATGTTAATAAAGGTCATTTAGTACGGTGTTAATAAAGATCATTTACTTGTGTTCGTCGTTGAGGATGTGGACCTTGAAGCTGCGGGGTGTGACCAGGGCGGGGTCTGTATCCGGGGGTAACGCCTCAGGGGGCGGGACCCACATGTTGAACTCGGCCAGCCAGTTCTGTAATGTATTCACCTGGAGAGAAAAGAGAAAGAGAGACAGAGAGAGGCAAGGCGAATGACAGCAGGAGGGATGGGGAGAAAAGGAGTGAGGGAATAAAAAGGAACAAATGAGTATTGAATTGAAGAGAAGGTAAAACATCCACATTGGTTTAAAGCTCCATAAACATATTTTATTAATGGCGCAACGTTTCGACCTTATAGGTCTTCATTAGGCAAAAAATAAAGTATTGAATTGAAACACATATTATACAGCGTATGTGCATAAAACTTTTCTCTAAGGTAACCTAACTTGCACAGAACTTCAACTCGATCACTCCCTCAATCCATCAATCGGTACTCACAGGTACAATTGCAAGCACAGTGTGTGCCTGTGTGTGTCTGAACAGGACGTCTATGAAGGAGATGACCTGCAGGGTTTTGCCCAGGCCCATGCTGTGGGCCAGAATGCAGCCGAAACCGGAACTGCTCCTGAAACGCTCCAAAGACTCCACCAGGTTATCATACAGGAAACGAATACCACCGATCTGAAAGAGAGAGAGCGAGAGCGAGAGCGAGAGCGAGAGCGAGAGCGAAACAGATGCAGGGGAGAGACCAGAGCAATCAGGTGAGAAAAGCAGCAGATGTAATATTAGAAATATTCGTATATGATTTATATAATTCTATTGATAATATTTGTTATCAACATCGATAGTATTTAAAGTGTATTATCTTTAAGTACTAGTACTACCTGGTGAGGTTTGACCACTCTGGCCAGCTGCGGAGACAGGAAGATATCCTTGTCCGTGGTTGTATGATTGACATTGACGAGGACCCGCCCCCGGCTGTCTGGTTGGTTGAGCGCGTCGATGGCATGCGCATTGCTGGATTTACCTGTGCCGATGCGGACACCAACGTCTTCCTCCTCCCCCAAACTGAGGTCAATTACATCTGGGAGGAGGGAAGGATGGAGAGAGGGAGAAATATGAGGACGGATGGATGGGAGGGTGGCATGGAGAGGGAGACGAAGGAAGATAATGGAGAGGGAGAGCAGAGAAAGTGAGGGGGGGGGGGTTGGATGTTGAGAGGGAAATATGGAAGGAGAGAAGAGGAAACAGGGAGATGTGTGACAGAGACAGGAAATGGAAGAATGTATTGATAGAGAGGGAAGGAAGCAAAGAATATACTGTAGAGAAACTTTTAATATATATATTTAAAAAGTAGGCTATGCATGGCAGTGGGCTGTGTATTTATTTATCCGGTTCATAATCTTTGAAAATGTATCATTGTTTGGGTTAGTTTAAACTGTAGTTGGAGCATCCCTGCGAACCTACTGCCCTATTTCCCCCTGTGCTGTTGTCTGCACTCCATATGAACTCTTGTTCTCTGTATATTTTACAGTTACGTAATCCAGTACTTGGGTGTTAATACATGTTATGCACTTGGCAGATGAATGGAGTTTCTGATTCCCATCATGATAACTTGATATAAATAGGGTGTCCACAGGGAACTGATACTTTCATTGAGTTATGCTGGATTACATAACACAATTACAGCATAGAAACTTTATGGAAAAAGTCTCACGGAAATATAAACTCCACCCGGCAAGAGAAACTATTTATGTCTGGGCCTCAGTAGGGTTTGAGTGGCTTTTGGACATCCAGCTATGTAAACTTTAATTTTATCAGGTAAGCCGCATGTTCAACCCTCACATTGTTATTGAGCAAGGCACCAAAAACCTCTACCTGTTCACCCATTGTGGCAGTATCGGCTATTTAAATGGGAAGCTAAATAAAGGTTAAAAGCCATAATATTTTATCAAGTTTTATTGGACTTGAATGTTTATCTTGGACCGCTTGCAAACAAGCTAATGCCTTCTTCAACCTGAGTACAACTTGTGTGACGTTAGAGTGTGCTAACAGACAGAAACCCAGCTCTACATCGCACAGTAACCAACGTCACTGCTATCAATACAATACAGTTACACAAGCATTACACTGGGTGTTTGCTAGGACACAGCTGGAACAGAAGTTGTGTGTGTTACAGTGTTAATTTTGACAGCAAATTCTGGTTTAGTCTTAGTCTTTTTAATAACACACCATTTAGTTTTAGTCCTATTTCAGTCATCTGAAATTGTTTAGTCTTAGTCGACTAAATATATGTGTGTGTGTGTGTGTGTGTGTGTGTGTGTGTGTGTGTGTGTGTGTGTGTGTGTGTGTGTGTGTGTGTGTGTGTGTGTGTGTGTGGTTGTGTGTTTGTGGGTGTGTGTATACAGCTAGAGTATTTATTGACCCTACTCCTATAGTTCCGATTTTGCGTGCTGAGAAGGTCAGGGTGTTGAGGGTTAGTTTAATTGAGTTAGAATAAAGTAGTGTGTGTGTGTGTGTGTGTGTGTGTGTGTGTGTGTGTGTGTGTGTGTGTGTGTGTGTGTGTGTGTGTGAGAGAGAGATACAGATAGACAAATAGACAGAGAGAGAGAGAGAGAGAGAGAGAGAGTTATCTTACATAACAGAAGTGAATGGCTGGTAATACAAGGAGGATTAGAGCAGAGAGAGAGAACGGTTACATAACCTCATCCAGAAATGTCACTGTGCCACTGTGTGACTGAGTGTCTGGTTTCTGCGTGCGTGCGTGCGTGCGTGCGTGCGTGCGTGCGTGCGTGCGTGCGTGCGTGCGTGCGTGCGTGCGTGCGTGCGTGCGTGCGTGCGTGCGTGCGTGCGTGCGTGCGTGAGAGACAGAGAAAGAGACCGGTTTGTGTGTAAGGTGAGTGTGAGTACAGGTTAATTTTATATACGGTACTGTATGTGTGTTCCATTTCCCACCCAGTTTGCATGTTTGTGTGAGTGAGTGAGTGTGTGTGTGTGTGTGTGTGTGTATTCTGATCAATAACCAAGAATATTCCAATTCATTTGATCCCCAAAATACACTTAAACTAGCAAAAGAGATAACATTGATCACCTCGAGAGTATGAGTTTGTCCTTGATTGTGTGTGTGTGTGTGTGTGTGTGTGTGTGTGTGTGTGTGTGTGTGTGTGTGTGTGTGTGTGTGTGTGTGTGGGGGTGTGTGTGTGTGTGTGTGTGTGTGTGTGTGTGTGTGTGTGGTTAGAGATTAGATGACAGTGTCAGAATATTTTAAAACCCTACTGGTACATCACGTACAGTGCTGTTCCATTATTATCTACTACTACACACCCACACACACACACACCCACAGTGTGCGTCTTAGTGACTCCTAATTAACTAACAAGACGTTTGGGGACATGATATAAGTTATAATTTAACCTGATGACAATCCTAGATCTGTACATACTGTAGTACATCCATTTATATAATTTAACCACATGAACCCTAGCGTCCCTACTCTCTACTACGGCAAACATTCTGGAAAGATCTTCACTTGTATTGACCTGGACTGTGATCCTGCATAAATAGAGTTTTTCTGAGAAGCTTTAAAAAAGAAGAGCTGGATCAGGCTCGTACCCAACGCTTGTTAGTGGTCGATTTAAAACCCCTGGTAATAATTCAAACTTTTGGTGTCAGTCATTTGAATCTTTCTTGGCATTGCATGCTGACATGACCTGCTAGCGTGCAGAAGATGTTTCCAGAGCCACAGGCTGATGAAAACCATTAAAAACCGCAGTGTGTAATTTAATAAACACATGGCTGTCTAAGGGGAAATTAAGCACAGTTTTTCTTAATCCCTAAAAAACCCTCTGATTTTCCAGTCACAGTTGGAAGGCTTTCAGCATGCACTTGGAAGGCTTTCAGGGTGCAACACACTACTGGAACTGTATCTTCCAGCAGTGTTTCTTTTTGGCTCAAGGTTTCTTCCAAAACTGCCATTGAGAAGGGCCTTGTGCTTAACCCCAAATTGCACCTACGTCGAAGCTCAAAGGACAACATTAGAAGACTGTGGTTGTACTTGGCAGAGCCCGGGTGTCAGTATTTATAACTGAATGAATGTGAGGCAGAGCATAGCGGGGAAACTGCTTGTGTGCTCAGCAGTTCTTGGCTGCAAAGAAGTCACGTTAAATCTTTGTGTTTTGGCACACATTATGCCCCACTACGGGTTGATGTGAGATGATGATACTCGCCGTTCTGGTTCCCCTGTGGTGACTGTCCTTCAAAAGTTTTCATTTTGAGTGGTAGAGTAGCTAGGGAGACCGTCCCATGAGGGAACAGCCAATGTGCTGCTCACTGCCAAGAACTTTGTGTCCTGTCATTGAGTAATACACTGAACCCTTTCCTGCACACTCATTGTAGGCTATACTAGATTAGAGTATTAGTTAAATGTCTATATCATTGTTGATAGTTAGTATTAGTAAAAAAGAATAAAGAAAGTAAAGCGAGCTCATCATAAAGGTGTGAATGTTCATCTTCAGGGATAGGAGAGTTTGTCAACAGCACACAGTCCTCATTTTATGACCTGGTTTAACGTAAGGCCGGAATATAAAACTGAACACTTAGGATATAAATAAACTAGGCAGCACAAAGAGAAACTCTCAATATGAATTCAACTCTGATAGTGTACAAATGTAACCAAATCTGCTTACTTTCTCTAACTACCTATACAGTAATTTCCTACAGTATTGTACCTACCACAGCTATATGGCACACAGGCCCACTTACAGACACGGCAAGGGGAGGGATGGGCCCCATGCCAAGAGACATGTAACTGTGAGTTCACTGACCTCTGGGACTTATAAGTCATCCACTTCTATCCTAATTAGATCCATTTGGATAAATGTTTATAGTCTGAGTTAAATCAACACTGAGTCGAGTTGAATGTGTACTGTCATTTATCCACAGTTAGGCTACCTTTTTTCTGGTTTAAGAAAAGTGGGTTGTTGACTGGGCAAGAACAGTCAACATTTATCATCCAGTTAACAGTCAATGTTAGCTTACACAGGGGGCTTGTTTGAGGAGTTGCATTACAATTATCCCCATTAACCACTTGAACCATAGCACCCCTATTCTGGGGAGAACATTCTGTGGAAATGGTCCGATTTACAAGCTGATAGGCTTGTACATGTGAGCTTATAGATCATCTATTGTCAGGGGAAAAGGAGGGAGCCAAGGGTAGAGCCCTGAAGGAGACTGTCAATGATGAATATAGGTATATATAGTATGAGTAAGTTTAATTATCAATTATCAAATTTTCCTTAATAATAATAATACTAAGGACTAAGTAGAGAGGACTGTCCGATCTCCTTCAAAATAAAAATCAGACTCTACAGTTAGTGTCAGCTTGATCCACTAGGGGGCAACATAAGGCCAGTTTGAGGGATACCACTGTAGACTGTACTCAAAACCAAAAGGTCAGAGAACACCCAGGTCAGAGGTCAATGCGTTTAACTGTAACATCACAGGTTCGTCTGAGGCTCGTGTTTTGATACATGCCGTCCTCCCCCTCTCCTGTCTTTAGACAGCGGTGTTGTATTGCTGCTCTCTGACCGTAAACCAGGTCATGCCATGAATAGCTTAGTCATGCATCAGGGTGAGCCTGGCATTATAAATCAACATGGAGGACTCATGCCATTCTTACATAGCAGAGGACATCTCCTGGGCACTGCTGAAGAAACAATGCTCTGTCTTAGTGTCTTCATTAAACCACCACAATAGTGGTGTTTTATGACTCTCAGCAAAGTTGAGTGTGAGTGCTGTGTTGTGAAAGCATCTTCAGTGTCTGTTAGTTCAGTGTGTGTGTGTGTGTGTGTGTGTGTGTGTGTGTGTGTGTGTGTGTGTGTGTGTGTGTGTGTGTGTGTGTGTGTGTGTGTGTGTGTGTGTGTGTGTGTGTGTGTGTGTGTGTGTGTGTGTATTACCTGCTTTGCGTGTGTGTGATACAATCGTAGCAGCCGTGTTGGTTTTGCGGTCATCGTCACTGACGCTGGGACCACTGGAGTCCAGGCAGATCAGTGCCTGTCTGGCCGACGCCAGTACTTCCTGTCGCAACGCTGCTGACACTGTGGATGACGAGGAGAGACCTAGTGGAGGGAGAAGAAGAGGATGATGGGAGGAGGACCGAAGAAATTATTAAAGGAAACATTCATGACAAACACCTCCAGTATCAACCAGTGGAAACCATTAAGAAACATAAAATGGTCATAGTATTATTATCCATATATGGCGAGTGTGTGTTGTGTTGCCATCAGCCAATTTGTCATAACTAGCCAACCATAAATACCTCTCCTCATGTAAGAACACTAATTGACAACTACTTTCAGGGGAAGATACATGTATGGCTAAAAGTTGCTACGTAACGTTTGTATATTTGACTTTTCATTTTAAAGCACATTGTTGTGATGACGATATTGTGATGTCTATATTGTGACATTGTGATAAACACAAATCTTTGAGTGCACGCGTGTCTGCGTTTGCTTGTGTGCGTACCCTTACCTGAAGTGAAGTCATGTTTTCTTTGTCGCTCCAGACGTCGTCTCCTCTCTACCTCGTCCTGCTGGGCTGCTTTGGTTCCTGTCTCTAACTGGTGCTCCCTCAGGAGCTTCCTGTTCACGCACACAGACACACACACACACACACACACACGCACACACACGCACACACGCACACACGCACACACACGCACACACACGCACACATGCACACACAAATCTGAATCAGTTTTATTTGTCACATCACAGTTTACAGGTCTAAAGAAGTGGGTGATTGTTTTTTTGTGTGCACGCTCCATCGCTTTTCTCCATCGACAGAGGTAGAGTGAGAGCAAATGGAAAGATAGAAAACTTGTTAAATAGAACAAATAAAGATGCATAGCGTATCTCGCAGATATATACATGTACATGGTATTTAGAACGTCAGATGAAGGCATGATATTTTGAAACATTAGCATCATATGCAGTACACACACACACACACAGAGTTACAGCTTAGAAAACGTGGTACTTGTGTTAATAAAGAGATAATCACAACTTTAATTAGTGTGATACCAGTTACTAGCTGAGAGTAACAACCCCCTGGTAGGATCAGATCCTACAAAAGCTGTTCTCTGGTGTATTTCCCCTACACTGCCTCTCTCTGAGCCAGAAGGGTCTCTCTCTCTCTCGTTCTAACGAAGGGCTCATTCCAACCAAACACTACACCACCTCAATTAAGCTTCATTTATACCGCTTGTTGAAATGAACTGATCGTCAAGCTATTCAGCTCTTTTTGGCATGTGATACCATCGTACTATGGAGTAGAGCCCTGCGCTGAACTGTCTTCTTAGTCCCACTCCCGCTGGATTTCTGACCATTACTGCCTGCTCCTGCAATGGTTTCATCCCCTATACCGCCTGCAGTTTATTGTTGACCACCTGCTTACGCCCACAGTAAAGTTTAGGTACAGTCTACTATCGCAATATTTACATTGGGACCCAAATACAAACAGAAACAGAATGAGAGAGAAGGAGCACCAAGGACAGCGACGCAGTGGGCTGGTCTTACTGCTCATCAGTAGATTATTATTAACCCATTAAGACCTGAAGCCGATTCTACAAAATGTAATGTCTTCTAAATCCCAACAGTATTCTGAAAAACGTAATGTCAAGGACCCCTAAAATGATATATATTTGGCCGCGGACCCCCATCTCAAAATGTGTTTGAAGAACTTTTAGCTCAAATCAAAAAATGACACAGATGCGTTCTCGGTCTTAAAGGAGGAGTTCACCCAAAAAAAATCTTATTTTCTATCAATTACACACCCCATGAAGCCTTGATTTCATGGATTTATTTTTGTTTTTGTGGCATTCCTAAGACAATAATTTGATGACCGTGTGTATTTCCAGTAGGAGACACAAATAATCTACTTTGTGTCTCCTACCGGATACATTAGCCGGTAGGAGACGGTAATCAAATAATTAGCTTAGGAATGCGACAAAAACAAAAAAGAATCCATGGATTCAAGGCTTCATAGGGTGTGCAATTGATAGAAAATAAGTAATTTTTTGGGTGAACTCCTCCTTTAATGGGTTAAATAGATGTGTAGCAGAGTGGCTCAGAGCCTCTGCCTGAGAACCAAAAGCCTAATATCTCCCCCGGCTAAGGGGGATTCCCCAATAGGCAATTGGTTAAGATGTTTGGCTTACAGGTGTCCCTTCCCGCGCGGGAGACCCGGGTTAGAATACCGGGTGTTACATTGGTACTGTGACAACAGTGCTCCACCCATACTGTTGCATGATTCAGGTGCACAAATCCAGAGTACTGCAGGGCCTGCAGGTTTTTTTTTGACTGCATGGTCATTTAAAAACGGTCCGCTCCCGTGAGATTTGCGCTGGATCCCCCGGGGACCCCACTCCTAAGGCAAGGCTCTACTACGGACTATAAATGAAGCTTTAGCTCTAGCATCAGCACTGGCACACCTGGTGTAGTGTCTCATTGGCTCTATGTGGTGCATGACTGGACACAGCTACTCTAATCGTTCCCATTGTCTTATCCCAATAAATGAAAAACACCCAGGGTGACAGACCATCCATTCTCCTATATTGGTAGTTCTCTTCCTAAGGTCTCATACCTTATGTTTCGTCTCATGTGAGATGGTTTAGAGGACCTCTTCTTGCTTCCTGCCAGGCCGAGGGAGGAGGGAGGCCGTGACGGGGGTCGGGAGGAGGGGGGAGGATGGCCCGGCGTCTCCCCCGAAGGCGAGGTTGAGGGGGAAGCCGTGCACTGCCACCCCACTGCAGGGTCGCATCCCTGCGTGTCATTCTCCGAGCTGAAGGAGGCACTGTGGGATTTGTCTGTGTGGACAGAGAGGGAATGGTTAGTTTTGGGGTATGATAAAATGAAGATATTTGAGTCAATAACACGCGGAGACTGGAGAAGAGAGAGTTGGTGAAAGCATGAAAAACTGTAAGGAAGCCTATGTTTGTGAGTGTGTTTGTTCTTATTAGCGTCAAACCTAAATAAAATAGAAACCTATATCTGTTCATTTCCACTTGGTCCATCTTTTATACTCAAATTATCACTGGGATTTTATTGTGTAAGTCAGCCGAGTGGTGGAAGTCCTCCATCTATCCTCTACTTCCTCCCTTCTCTTTCTACTTTGTTCTTCCTCATCCCTTTCCTTCCTTTTCCTTTCCTTTCTCTCGTTCCCCCATTTCCTCTTTATTTCTCTCGCTCCATCTCACCCAGGTGCTCCTCTCCTGTCACTGCCACAAATTTTCTCTTCCCCTTTCTCCCCTTTCATCCCCTCTTTGCCGTCTGTCTGTCTGTCTGTCTGTCTCTCTCTGCCAGTAATTTTGTCGTCAGAGACACACTGAACCAGATCTGAGTATTATGTAAGAGCTGGATCACAAATATGGATGGCTTATGAAATACTGACATACATATGCTAACACACACGAGGTCAAATACACACTAAACACACACGCACGGAGACACACACACACACTCAAACACACACACACACACACACACACACACACACACTAGGGCTTTCACCAACTAGTCGACTAGTATAACCACTAGTCGACCTTGTTGGTACTAGTCGAATAGTTTTTTTTTTTAAGTAAAAATTTTTTTTTATTTGTTTTAATACTACTTTAAATACGATTATTATTATCCTCCTGACTTTATCTTTTATCAAAAGGGGGTCAAAAGTATGCCCAATAAAAGCCTATTATTGGGCAATGGGGATCCTTGGAGACGCTGCTGTGGTGCTGTGCCAGAAGCGCTTCCCTTAAAACGCCATAAAAATTAGGGCAGGAGGATAATAATAATAGTAATATAGTAGTAGGATGGCATTAAAACAATGCCCCCCCCTAAACATTTTTTTTTTAATTTTTCTTTAAATGTAAATTTCGACTAGTCGACTACCACTGGGTCAAATTAGTCGACCTGTAAAAATATCTAGTCGTGAAAGCCCTAACACACACACACACACACACACACACACACACATTTTGAGTTCAGAAACAACATACTTAAAACCACCACACTCTATTATATGATAAGAGAGACATCTTTATATGGACACGTATCTCTAATGTGCACATCTTATACAGCAGGGTGTGTGTGTGTGTGTGCGTGCGTGCGTGCGCGTGCGTGCGTGCGCACACGTTATATGCATATTGCCATTTCCAAACATGACTTTCCAATTAACAAACAAATGGATGCATGACTGAATTGCATGGACCCATAAGTGGTTTATCACGAAATTAGCCCCAAATGCGTGTCAGTACAATGATGCAGGGCTGTAGGAGTGGGAACAAAAAGCCAGTATGACATCAGAAGGTATTGTCTATCTACTTCCAGGTTCCAGGAAGATCAGGTTAGCGGAAACACACTACTGCTCCAATTGGTTAGCAGCCAAAAAACAGTCTTGCATTATATAAGACTACAGTGCCAAGGACAGTAACAACAGGAGGCCAGAACAAACAAAGAATTGTTTAACAGGAGAAAGAGATATAACAGATTTTCTCACATAACAGAGAAAAAGAAATGAAAAGAATAGAAAGACGTGCACATCCACACCCTGTGTCGGGCAGGTGCTGAGCGGAAAAAAATAACAATAATAATAACAACGATGAAACGCTCGCACACTGATGGGCACCGTTTGAAGAAAAACTGATATATTGCACCCTTTAACCACTTAAACCCCAGCATCCGTATAGTGGGGAAAGCTTTCGCTGAAAATAGCAGATCAGTGAAAGCTTTACCCACAGTAACAGAAAACAGAAAAGACTAGCATAGAGCCCTGAGGGACTCCGCTCAACAATATGGGGTTCAAGTGGTTAAAATGCGGTGGAGTTAGGCTACATGGCCTTCATCAGGCTCAAAGTCCTCAAAAGAGTGCGATGAAGGGCACGTAGCCCGAAACATCACAGCACTTTTAAGGGTGCAATAAATCATTTTTCTTCAAATACTTTACATACTGCACATCAATGCAAGAATGCACTGCAAAATCATCAAGAGTTGTGTTAACGCATTTAGACCTGGAAAGCCTATCATTTGGCAACATTTGAGATGTTGTCATGTAGTAACATGAATTGTTTTTATTTATTTTTTAATAAAAGATTCAAGTTTTTCTGAAAACATAGGTTAGGATCTAGAAGGCTAGATTTAAATCGGCCTCAGGTCTAAATGGGTTAATCACCCATATAATGAACACTGTCATACCTATTTTTGGCATTTTCTTGTTTTTATTGGCGGAAATAGCAGGTCTACAAGCTCACAACACGTGATGATGTCACAGTAGGGCGGCCTAAGTGGTCAACTCTGTGTAAATGGAAAGTTACAAGTTCATTCACGTTTTTGTGTCCTGTGTTCAGCCACCAGATACGTCTAATGTCAGATCTAACTGTGTGTGATGTAACAACACAGCCATAAAACAGAAGCCTAAGCTATAGTTTACATAATGGATGTCTGGGTGTGGACCAGGTCGCAGGAACAGAGAGGGAAATACAGAGAATAGTACATATAACACCCAGAGAGAGATGTTAGAGAGAGCAACATACGACAAAAACTAAAACTGGATAAATGGACAAAAATCCAAACACAGGAAAAAGATAAATGTGATTCCCAATGTGAATAAAAAAGTGAAAAAGATGCAGAAATGTGATTAGATTCTATTCATATGTTCACTCAGACACCCTGGCTACTCTCCTCATACCTCCCTCTCTCTCCCTCCCTCCCTACCTGCCTTAAAGAACACTTATGTAACCATTCCTGAAATGAACAGTGTCTCTTACCATTAACGGGCAAGTGCACAAACGCACGCACACACACACACACACATTAATGGGCACTCACAGATAAAGCCATGGCGAGCACACAAAGAATCGAGTGAGAGAGGGACGCACACACACACACACACACACACACACACACACACACACACACACACACACACACACACACACACACACACACACACACACACACACACACACACACACACACACACACACACACACACACACACACACACACACACACACACACACACACACACACACCTTGGTCTGGAATAAGAACACCTCGGTCTAGTATAAGAACAAGGCCTTCTTGGGCTTCTGCTTTGAGTGCCCACACTCCTTTTATTTCAGCTTGGCTCAGTGGCTCAGCGTTTAGCAGAGTGGCCTCACACTATGGATTTGAGTCCCACTGTGACGTGTTTTTTTTAACGTTATCCCACTGTTCACGTGGGAGGGAACACCAAGAGACATCCATACGCCAGTCCTGCCAGTTCCATTGACCAAAGGTACTGGCCTTAGATCTGGAACGGGTCCTGGGGTGCCGAAGTATAGAAAGAAAGGTATGCTGAATTCTTAGATTACCACCCATGGACAACACACAACAAAAGGGCTTTGACAAAAGTTAAGCTACACTTCATAGAGTAGAGACAAGTACAGTATATAAGAATGCAACTTGAGAAAGATTCAACATGATACAACTGAGATTTTATCCCATGCAGAGGAGTTGTCCAGTTAAAATACTGCAGGTTGCCGGTCATAAGCATAATTTTATGTGCAAATAAAGTTTACCACTCAGAAGATTTAAGTCTTACTGGGCAGTATTCAAAAACACCAAAACAGTTACGGAATGATCTGATTCATACCGCAATGGCAAGCTTCAGCAAAAATGAATGATAATGACTTAGAATGTGCAGCCTTCACCCCTGCAGTGACGGGGACAACGTATGAAAGGCCATTTTCACTTCAGACTGTCAATGAGTTCAAGGACAGGTCTGAAATAACAGACATAGAGATACACAAACACGCACAATAAAATAAACACACATATAGACACAGATACTGACACAGAGTCAGACTCTCAAACAACTGGCGCATGCACATACACACACACACACACACAAACATGTACACTACACTGTAGGTTCTGAGGTAATAGACTTAGAGAGTGAGGATAGGTTACACAACACACACTCATCATTATGTAACAACTGTAATGTGAAGTGTTTTATACTCAGTCCCTATTGAGGACCCTGGAAACCCAAAACTGAAATTGCGTGTGCGCGCGCACACACACACACACACACACACACACACACACCCTTTAATTTCGGACTCTGTGGAATTGATACAAGCATGGCAGCCGTCCAATCAAAATAGCCACTCAGATAAAGGGACTGCTTGTCTGTGTGACACAGTATCTACATGCGCACGCAAACACAAACGCACACACATACATACATACATACATACCGACATTGCATAATGCAATCCACAACACATTCACAATACCCCCTGTCCCTGCTTGCAACATACACACACACACGCACATTGGTATTTCAATGCTTTTTTATGTATTTAAAATGTTTCTTAAACCCTTAACACACTTTGTCACGAGAATAGCAGACCTTTTACTGTAGGTCTGAAATTCTCGGCTGCTATAACTCTTAACCTAACCCTAACCCCACCCCAACCCCTAACCCTAAACTTGTCATCTAAAATGCTTAATCTTAACCCTTACCCCAACCTAAATGTTTTCCTATTTGTAACCTTAGCTCAAAAAATCTTTGTTAACCAGGAAAACTATGTTTTTCTAGTGGGGTCCAGCATTTTGTACCTCTCTTGAAGAAAAAGACCTCAGTATAATATCGCTTCTAGATTTCTGGCCATTTTTGGGCCTCAAAAGTATAGTAATACAACACCCACCCACACCCACACACCCCCGGCTACACCTCACAAATCGGGAGGTTTATGAAACGGTTTGTCTTTATTTCCTGGGAACTTGTGCTTGGAAAAAAACAACAAAATATTTGTGAGTGAAGGTCAACAGATAAAATAGACATGAAAAGATCAAAGTCTTCCCCTGACACAAACACATATACACAGCCACAAAATATAGCAGGCAGGAAGCCATTTACAACGACTGGAATGTCTAAACCAAGGCTCCTTCCCACACATACATGAAAGCAAATGCATTTTCATACAAACACACATAAAGATACACATTAGAATTGTAACTCATCACATTTAGCTGGGTAGCTAAATGTTAATATTTAATATTAACATTTACTAGATTTAGCAAAAATAAATCACATTAGTTATCCTATGAAACAAAAATAAACGGCGCTGCCCAAGTGCTACTGAGAAAAAGACTGAGGAAAAGGCTCAGCAAATAGCTACACTAAGAAATAGTCACCAAAAATGTATGCCTTAAGAAACCAGTGTCTCATGTACAAACTGCTTAGTCACAGTCATCAGAACATCAGCACTGTCATTGGCCTAAACTCAGACAGGATGATGCACAACACACAAGCTACCAGGGGAAATGCATGACACGCAAACACAACAATTATTATTTAATACAAAGAAAATGTATAACCTTTGTGGTGTGTGGGTATGGGGGGGCCACAATGGCAATTTGAAACTGGCCAAAAATAATTCCCAAATTCCACCCCTGGTGTGTGTGTGTGTGTGTGTGTGTGTGTGTGTGTGTGTGTGTGTGTGTGTGTGTGTGTGTGTGTGTGTGTGTGTGTGTGTGTGTGTGAGACTGTGTGCGCGTGCGTGCGTGCGTGTTAGAATGGGGGATACAGTGGGGATATGCCTCCAGCAGGCTTGCATAACAGTTACGTATGTTAACCGTTTATGTAACCCCTCTACCGCACTGACAAACCAACGTCACATTGTGTGTGTGTGTGTGTGTGTGTGTGTGTGTGTGTGTGTGTGTGTGTGTGTGTGTGTGTGTGTGTGTGTGTGTGTGTGTGTGTGTGTGTGTGTGTGTGTGTGTGTGTGTAATGTATGTGTGCATGCATGCGTGTGTATGCATGCATGTTCAATATTGCTGTGCAATTACAATAACTACGTATGCCACAGGCTGTGGGGACACATTATACCTGCCGTGGCATTTGTGTACACATGCCGTGTGTGTGTGTGTGTGTGTGTGTGTGTGTGTGTGTGTGTGTGTGTGTGTGTGTGTGTGTGTGTGTGTGTGTGTGTGTGTGTGTGTGTGTGTGTGTGTGTGTGTGTGTGTGTGTGTGTGTGTGTGTGTGTGTGTGTGTGTGTGTGTGTGTGTGTGTGTGTGTGTACTCTCTGTGCCCTCCAGTGTGTTGCTGTGGTTAAGATAGGAGGGACAAGGAAGATGAGGAAAATAAAACTATAGCCTGGGGAGTCATTCTTCTACTGTATGTATATGGTATCGAGAGAGAGCGAGAGAGAGAGAGTCAAAGAAGGAAGAATAGAAGTCGAGCTTCAATGAGACTGACCCCAGGCCTGCAATAGGACACATCCAAGATTCCCATCAGTGAGGTCATCTCCTGCCTCATTATGAACGGCCGAAGAGTTCAATTCTGAGCCTAATCTAGGGTCTGCTTCCTGACTGGTTCTGTGATATAAGTGGAACAGGCACTGGTCTAGAGCAGTGGTTATCAAAGTGGGGTAGTTAACATAGCACATCACAATAGTTTTAACTACTTTATCCATATTTTATACTTTGGGCTATTCAAAAATAGAAGATGTACAAGCTCACAGCTTGTACATGTGCTATTTCCTCTGGGGATCCCTGGCACAAAATAATGTTGGATGGTTATCTGCGGCCAAATACATATTTTTGGCCACAGTTTGGGGGTCATTGAAATGAAAACGTTTGAGAACCACTAGTCTAGAGTCTGCTCCAGAGTCCATGATCATGATACAAAGATGAACAAACTTTGATCCTCCATTACATTTTCACAATTTCAATTACACTAACTCTCAACTCCCTGACCTTCTGACCACACAAACTCTGAACTATAGGAGTAGGGTCAATAAATACTCTAGCTGTAAACAAACGCACACACACACACACACACACACACACACACACACACACACACACACACACACACACACACGGTATGTAACTAATTGCTATTTGTGTCACTGACTGATGTATAGCAATTTGGTGGCAGAGAGGATATTCTTTATAATTTACCAGTACTCATTAATACAGTGGCTGATGGATGTAAAACACATTTTCACAGTGAAACACAACATTGGCAAAGAAAAAAGGCCTAGATTGACCTGTCTTCCTCTATTGATCATATATCGGGGCCATTTCGCTCTTATTTGTGACTGAATATGTGGTCAGTGAGTGAGGACTGTCTTCTTCTTCTGTGGGGAAGCGGGTCATGGCAACAAAGGAGGTACTAACAGAGTCACTGGGTTGACATCAATTGAGGTTAGTAGGAAAGATTTCTTTCTATTCATCTCTGCCCTCTCCTTTTAATTCTGCCCTTCCTTCTACCTGTCAACACAATAAGATGACCCATTTCCTGCAGCCTATCCCTAACCACCTGTTGGCAATCACCGATCACGCACGCGTGCGCACACAAACACACACAATGAAGAGCGCATGCCAGTCAGCATATGCACACAGTCGTGCATGAACACAAGTCTCTGTGCCAAGACTCACTCACACACGGGCCACCAGTACATGGACTGGTCGGAGAAGAAGGGACCCTTATGCAACTAGTTATACAACCGTACGCACGGGTGCACACGCACACACGCACACACTGTATACATTCTTGCAAATTCTCAAATTACAATGTCTTGAGCAACCAGAACTAAATAATTGTACTCTTATGTACCTGTACACAAGATACAAGATGTAACAATAAAGAAACCTTGAACCTTGAGGAACAATTTGTGGTGTCACTCGCCTAATGAATATGTCTCTGATGTTTTAAGTGACACTGCTCATGCCAGGCAAGTCAGTTCCGAATTGTATTTACATTTATGACTGTTGCTCAACCACGGAGACAGGAAATCAGTCAAATGAACCAACGAGAACTAGATGCATACTGTACACCGATAGATACTGATAAGAGTTGGTGACTTGACAGACAGTCTGTTTGTTTGTGTGTTAACCAGGGCTATTATGTTCATCTGTTAACCAAGGCTAATCTATTTGTTAACCAAGGTTAATCTGTTAATCCACCCTGTTTACCATGGCTGATCTGTTAGCCAGAGATAATGGAAGTCAAAAATGTAATATTTAAATAAATAAACACCCTGTAAAGTGACAAAAGAAATTGTGAAAGAGGTGAAACACTTGCATAACCAGTCTACAGAAAGAAAGAACAACTGTTAAAAAGTGATTTCTCAATAAAATGATAAATTGCATTTATATTACGCTTTCATCCAAAGCACTTTGCAATGTGCATTAACCCATTCACACACACATGCACACACCAATAGCGGAGGAAACCATGCAAGGCGCACAACATGCTCTTCAGGAGCAGTTAGGGCTCAGTGTCTTGCTCAGGGACACTTCTATACCAAGGGGGAGCCGGGGATCGACAGAAAGAGAGAGAGGACAGAGACCCGGCAGAAGGGAGGGGAGGTGAACCAGGAATTCTAGGCTAGTGTGTCACAGCTGGTCTGAACAGAGGAGAGACAACAACATAGAGAAGGGGAGGGGAATGGAACAGCGGAGAGGAGAGGAGAGGAGAGACAGAAACAAAGAACACACACACACACACACACACACACACACACACACACACACACACACACACACACACACGACACACACACACACAAACGTCTGGAAACTTCTACTAACTCTCAGCACGCTAGCTATGTTTCATTACATAAGCCATCTCCTGCCTCTGTTCAGAGCACTGCCTGTACTTTGGGCCTGTCAACAACCTCTAACACAATGCTTTGATATTAGCAGGAACTCACACCCACACAAAAAAACGAACTGGACAAAGTTTACATCTACATAACAATGTACCCAGCAATATACTGTATGTCATTTTCTAACTGCAGCCAGATTTAGCACTATGTTCTTGCCGTCAGATTTGCATAATCAATAGCTTATGTTCTGCATGCATCTTTTTTTGTCATGTTTAAGACAAACAAAAGATATTTACAACTATTTTTAAGGTATTGGTTTCTGAAGAAAGCTGTATTATGTGCAAGAACTGATTTTTAATACACAACCATGTATCCAGTGTTAAATGTCCCACATCTTTAAATGTGGGACGTGTATACGTGCAATTTTCAGATGTGATATTTACAAAGCACTTTTTAGACATTAATCCTGTTACTGTGGTCAGATTATAACATCTTTTTCTCAAGAAGTAAAGCTAGATTTGATTCTTTTCACCTTTACAAAATTATGTAACAGTTTTAAATGTTTTTTATGAGCGCCTGCGGGCCGCAAACTGTCACATAAGAAAAACCACAAAACTGCCATGCAGCTACAACTCTTCACCACACTCTGCCCCCAAGGGACTTCCAGTAAATGCCAAAAGTAGTTAACGCAACATTTTTGAACCACCAAGTTTAGAGGAATTCCAGAGTTATAAAGTGCAGAGCACAAAGGGCCTATTATTTAACCGGTTCCCCCATCCAGTTTAGTTGGCATATACTGTACATACAGTTCTATAATTTATTCCCGGGTGAAGCCGCTGTGCCAAAAGACGTAGATAACGAGAGCCAAACCATTCGACACTAATTAATCTGGTATTTTCACAGCTTGTCTGCATGAACAAATACTGTACATCAATATTCATGAGATTGGCTGCTATCTGTTTGCTTGTGTCATGTGATTGTTATGGGTCTGGCAGGGTCTTATGACCAAACTCACATAATAAGACCACTGTAAAATTATATTATATAATATATTACACTATGTAGCACCCGCAGACACATGGGGAGCATTCGATGGTGGTACATGACAGTTTTAGGTTTCTTTGAGAGAAAGACAGAGATATGAGTGATAGAATACTGGTAGAATGAACAGAAAAACAAAATGAGAAGGGAAACCATGGTAGAAAGACTGCATAACAAATGGAAAGAGAAAAGCAAATCATCTTCTCATCTGTGAGGTCAAGGAAGTACAATGAAAGAGAAGAAAACGAAAAGAGAGTGGGAACAGATGGATTGAAAATTACACAAATCTTAGGATTGACAGAGGAGAATGTAGTTAGAGAAAGAAGGGGAGTGAGGGAGGATGAGACAGACATGGGGGATAAAATAGCAGAAAGAGAGTAAGTAAAAGTAGTCTTGTGCAATGCTGACAGATGGAGAAAGAATGAGACAGAGAGAGGGAGACAGATAACTTAAATGAAAATTATAATCATACAGCTATGTACTGTATATATTGACACCAAGAAAGAAACGGGTATGTTGAAAAGAAATATCACTATCTACACACCCAGCGAGAAGTACAGAGAAAGACAGATAAATGAGAGGGAACCAAGGATGAAGTGAGACCAAGAGAACGAAAGAAGGAAACAGGGAACAGGGGGGAGAGATAGATAGATAGAGAGAGAAAGAGAGAGAGAGAGAGAGAAAACGAGAGAGAAAAAGAAAAAAAAACTAGGGAGACGGGGAGCAGTGCCATGCGGTCGGTGGAGCCGACATCCTCCATCCTGCCGGCTTATGAAAGCAGCCGGGTAACACGTGCTCCCCCCAACACACACACACACACACACACACACACACACAGTTCAGCATCCATCCAGGCTGAACAGAACAGGTTGTTCCTGACGTGCGTACAGTATGGCAATGGCATGGCCGTTTACAAAGACGGACCTTCACAAATTACAATTTGAATAGAACAAATGCACAATGTCGTTCATGTTGGAGAGAGTTTGCAGCGAGGCTGTTATCTAATGGAGTAGGTCATTCACAGCTGCAACGAATGAACAGGGTGTACCCATATAGTGTGGTCCATTTGAAACATAGAGAATCATTTGTAGAATAGAATCAGGAACACACTCTGTTTATGGAGACCGTCATAGATGCATGGTCGTTCATAGGCAAAATCACTTATGAACATTTAGAATAAATAGAGACTGCAGTGTGGTCATTTATAGAAATGGAATGAATAGAGAGAGAGCATGTAGTGGGTCCGCTTAATGGAAGACGATCATTTGGATTTTATAGAGGCTGTAATTTTTATGGGGGACGGTCATTCATAGAAGCAGAGTGAAAAGAGCCTCTACTTGACCATTTTAAGGGAGGCGTCATATAGAATTACAGTGAATAGAAAAGGTGCGTCCCACTGTGCTGCCAGAGTGGAGGTGTCATTGATCAGATGTCACCCTGGACAATAAGCTATTCATCACTAGTAACAAGATGGTACTGTACATACAGTACTGTATACAAAGACAATGCGAGGTGGAGGGACAGAGATAGACAGAGGGTGAGATAGGGATGGAGCGAGAGAGAACGAAAAGGAGAAAGAGATGGGGGAAAGAGGGTGGGGGAAAAGAGAGAAGGGGCCTGAAAGAGGGAGGGAGAGAGAACGGAATACAGAGCACGGAAAGTGAGGTGGAGAGAAAGATGGAGGGACACACACACAGAGGGGGAGAAAGAAAGAGGGAGAGGGGTGGGGAGAGAGAGAGAGAGGGATGGAGATGTGAGAACAGCATGTTCTTTTGGGTTTGGTGTGTGACTGGCAAGGCCATGTTCCCACAAACAGTATTCAGGGTCTATAACACACAGCTTGTTTTAAAGGATTGAGGATCCTCAGCCATTCTAAACCTTTATAATTTCAAGGACCTCTTGACTTTTTATCTCTGGGACCCCAACTTAACCACATGACGCATCCCTATTCTTGCCATGTCAACATAATAAGCCAACATTTGGCAAAAATAGGTGAAGATGATCAAAAATAGCAGATCTACACGCTCACAGATTGGATATTTTTGAGTAGAGGGGAAAGACGGGTAAAAAGGAAGGAGCCAATACCAACCCCAGGGGGGTTAAGATTTTTTTTTTTGTGATAGACATGATTTGGTCTGATATGGTCTGTCATTTGGTCCAGAATTAATTTACTGTCTATGTACTGTATAGGTATAGAGATAGCAGTGACATTCTGATCAAAATAATAGCCATTCTTGTATATTCTCTAGTTATATTTACTTGTACATGTAGTAGTGGTGAAGATCCATTATTTTAGCTGTGGACCCCCTTGGAACCCCTTCAAGGATCCCTGGGGGTCCCTGGACCCAAAGTTGGGCCGTCCTGGTGGAGATAGGACAGAAGTGATCAATATGCCCTGTGAATGGCTGAGATGGGGGGGATGGAGCAATCGTTTTGGTTCATGTGATAACCTACAGGTATTCTGTCCACCACGTCTTGGCTATTCTGACGGGCGAGGCCATCGGCTGCTAGGCATGGGCTCGTCTATAGGGCCTTGTTCACCACGAGCCTCGAGGCCTCGTTGTTGGGGCGCCTGCTTTGCCTTGCAGTGATTTAACATTGATTGATTGATTGAATACTTTATTAACAGTTTGCAAAGACAAGCACAGGGTAGTACAGTTCAATACAAGGTCTGGTAAGAGGATATTAAACCTAAGAAAGCACTATGGCTTGTTTCCATTGGGGTCCTTTGTACTCAATTCATCGAAAAAGCGCATGTCAGAAGTGGGATAACAAGTAATGCATTTGTTGTAAAACTTTGCACATATGCAGGATATTGAGTGAACATGGAGAGAGATTTGAAGTTGAACAACCTGAGTTCAAATCCAGCCCATAATGTGTCTCATGTGCTCTCTGTCGTATCTTTCTCATCTCTTTCCATATAAGTTTACTGTTCTGTGCTTGTCTAATAGAGCAGACAATGCCTTTATAAATGTCTCGAATACCTTAAACCTTCAGGCTTTCACAATGCACAAAGAACATAATCCTTGTGGAAAAAACCCTGAAAAACTGAGACGGAGCTCACATCCTTACTCCTCCCTCTTTCCACCACTATACCCAAACGTTTGGTGTTTCCGGCTGTGAGAAATAAGCAACCGAGCAATCTATGAAAACTAGCCAAAAGAAGCGATATAACCTATATACATCGGATATTTGAACATTTTAATTGAGAAGTTTGAAAATAGCCGATCTACAAGCTCACAACGCGTCGCAATGCCACACGTTGTGAGCTGGTAGATCTGCTATTTTCAAAAATAATCTTGAGAAAAGTGGGAAATGTAGAATATTTTTGAAACATTTATACAACACAAATATTGTATGGGGGGTCCCTGCCACAAAATATTATTTCATATTAATTAGGGGGTCCTTGACATGAAAAATTGTATTAATCAGCGTTAGAAGCAAGCCCAAAATAAGCACCTACACTTTAGAAACAAGCCTAAAAAAACGCAACTACCAATATTTACAAGGAACTTGACAGAAAAACAATCCAAAGTTTCTTATAATAAGCCGACATGGCAACACTGCCAGTCACCCAGTTCTGTGTTGTCCTGCCACCACATGTTCCCTGGGACAGACCCACGCTAACCCACCAATCACATCACGGCATTGGTTTAGGTAACCGTAGAAACAGCCAATGGGAGACAGGCAGCATGCGCCGGGTAGCCGGCATGAAGGGAGGAGAGCATGAGCCGGAGACAGAGAACCAACAGACAATAGATGGAGAAAATAATCGATAAAAAGGACTGAAAGAGTGTGATTAACGATTAATGAAGGCTAGAATGGAAAGAAAGAGGATAAAATAGTAAAATAGAGTAAAATAAGAGATTGTTAGAGAAAAAAAGAGAGAAAGAGAATAACATGAATGGTACAGAGGAATGCATTATGTGAGAATCAGCGTTACACAACGACGTTAAGTAACTGTGCTGCCGGCCAACACATGTACAATGTTTAGCATCACTTATTCTCTTTCAACTTTAACCACCGTTCACACACACTCATGTTTTTGTTCATCTTCTATCTTTTTCAGTAATCCCCTCTTGTTTTATCCCATTTTCAGTTGCCCTCCTCTTCAATCCATATTCCTTCTCTCTCTCTTTCATTCATGCTCTATTTCTGTCAAACATGTGTCTGGGGAGAGGTCAGTTGATTATAACCTGTTTAACTTCTCGGGATCTTGCCAATTGATGTTAACTGAACTCAGGACAGTGCCCCGACAAAATGGCCACCCAAAACCCCACAGCCGTTGTTTTGCTTCTGTCCTAGACACATTACAATTCCTAGAACTGTTGTCTGCGTCTCTGTCCTTCTATGTTTCCATAATGTCTCTCTCAAACACACATACACACATGCTTTCCTCTCTCTTCATTCTGATCGAGAGGTCAAAGGTGACTCTGATGGGAGGTCACAATGTCAACCACAGGGGTCAGAGCGATGATGGCACCTACCTGCGAAGGACTCAGATTCATCCAAAAGCAGCATGCTTGCCGTGGTGTCTGTCTGTCGGAGCGCGTTGAGAGAAGACTCTGCTCTCAGTCTCTCCTGTCCTGTCTTTCTTTCTTTCCTTGCTCTGACTCACCTACTTTCTTTTAACCTCTCTCTCTCTCTCTCTCTCTCGCTCTGTCTCTCGATCTGTTGCAGGTATTCCTCCAAGCTCACTGCAGAACACACTCAAGCTCCTCTTTGGAAGGAGTCTTGAACAAGTTGAAAAAGAAGAAGTAGAAGAAGTAAAAAAACAATCTCTCCCTCTTTCCTCTCCCACTGTTTTGTCCTGTATGTTATGGATTTGATTCTCCTGCCTGCCCTAGTGACTGAGTGACTCACTGACTGGCTGTCTGCCGGACTGACTGACTGACTGGCTGGTTGGTTGGTTGGTGTGATATGCTCGGTAAAAACAATGTGCATTGAGACTGAGGCAGCCAGGCAGCCAGGCAGGCAGGCAGGCAGGCAGGGAGGAGGGCTGGCAGCTGAGAAACTTACATAACCTCTCACGCTGGAGCTGGGGCCCCTGCAGGGGGGACGCCCACGGACGACCAGCCACTCATTGCTTTCATTCCCTAGAAAGCCATCTTCCATAACACGCACAGATACACGCACACACACAAGAGATATGGAGATGCACACTTTCACAGGTATGGCAAGTACTGTATACATAATATAAACACCATTTTCTATCTATGCCCTTTGAGGCTATCGCTGTTTCCTTTGAAGTGATTTATAAATAAATGTGGCTTGACAGACACAGAGACACACACAGAAACAGTGTGTAAGTGTGTATGTAGGGCTGGAAAGGAAGGACATGACTCATGGCATGGGACATGACTGGAGCAATGTATCCACAGATATTTGTGTCAAATGCACAGGTCTCCTCATCTGTGACTCTGCGACTGTGTCATGCAGACTGAGAACTAATCGTTTTGACTTACATTCCTGACAACTACAGTATGTAAAACAAAGATTGATATTCTAACATCCACAATACCCAGAACACATTCTAGCAAAAATAACTAAAAGTACTGTAGTACACTTGGGAAATATTTGCACAAGCTATAATTTTACATTTCGATTTATGTTCACTCGGTTTTATTTCTTGATCATATTCCTTACTGTAGGACTCTCTCAGTTATTCAGTCTTCATTTTTTGGTAGTTTTATTGAATACACTGTTGTTGGCAGCAGCGGAATAGGAACTTTTGACAATGCTGGATTTCTGGCCATTGTAAACAAAGTATCGGCACCTGAATCACTACAGCTTGTCAATTATGTGTTCGCACTTGATTGACAGGCAGGTCCCTCACATAGTTCAAGTAGTAAGATTTCAGAGCTACTCAAAAAACACAATCTGTCATAACTATACGTATGTTGAGAGAGATCAGATTGAACTTTACTGTCCATTTACATGCAAATGTGTCCTGCATCCACATTTTAGAACCTCACCTTGAACTAGTCAGTTATAAATATGACGAGTCAAAATGTAAAGGGAAGCCTCAGACTGTATGTGGTCTGACTGGTCTCACACTATTTCTCTCACATGACATTTTCCTGACAGATCTGCCCGTTTCAGGTGCAGACTTAAATTGATTCTGAAAGTCCTCCTCGCACAACATTCCCCTGCCAAAATCAACTCTTTGACAGATACAAAGAGTATACTTTGGTGTATACTTTTACACCAAAGTAATTTATTGCTCAACTACTTCCTGTGCCTATTCTTCTCATATGGGCGTCCTCTACTTCTAGAACAGTTCAAGACGTCGAGATGTACTGTACCTGCATTCTTACAGTATCTCCAATTGTCAGTATAAATACTGTATATATATAATATATATATATATATATATATATATATAAATTCACTTCACACACTCACTCAAGATTCTCATGATAAATGCAATTTGTTTGAAAATGTAACTCAAGGTACCTGACACAAATGCTAAACAAATGTCAAATGCACCTATTTCCTTCTTTACCCTGTTCTAAACCCCTTTGATTTCAAGAACCGCCATAACTCTGGGAGTTACAGACCTGACCCGCCGGGGCCGTGGCCTCCAGGGGCCCTTCGGGGGAACTGGGCTTCGGGGGAACTGGGCTGCGCGGCCATCGACAATGTACTTAAATGAAATGTATAGGTTAATCAAATATCAAATGCGTGGGCCCCGCCTCCTGTGCGGGGGTTAATCCGTCCCTGCCTGAAAGGGCCCATTTGGAACCCCCTCAAGGGATCCTGAGGGTCTCTGGACTCCACTTAAGAGATCCACTGTTCTATAACACTTTCACAAACTGAAGCGCTGCTCTCGTACTAGACATTGTTTGGTGAAAACCAACTCATTCTTGTGACTGGTCAATTGTTAAGAAATACTTATTTTCAGACACTTGAGCCTCATTCTTATGTCAAACTCTCTTATTTATGTAATAGCTTCACAGTTAAGGTATTTTTCAAACACAACATTCCTATGCAAAAACTCACCTTTTCTTATAATACTGTTACACAACATTCCTGTGCTAGAGTTATCCGAAGTGTTAGCCTAAGGGGTTACTCATCCTCCAAATGCCAGTAAACCCCAAGAAGAAAGGACTGGTATGGCTGAAAAGTTGACAGAATTAGCAATGTAGAAAGTGCCATCAGAATATATCTACTATGTCTCCTTAAAGAGAAAGATGACCTGAGACAAGACCTGAGACGGTTGGGACCAACTTTACTGTAGTTCAGTGTGATAAAATGTATCCTTAATTCTTTCTTTTGTTATTGTTGCTACTATGTTGCTACAATGTTCACTGAAACCAAAGAATCTTACTCTTGTGTACTTGTGTGAGTAGTAGATTCAAATAAAGTCTTGAATCTTGAATGTGAAGATTGATCTTAGCATTACAAGTCACCTCAAAAAGCTGCTCTAATCCCCAAATCTATATAACTTATTTTATGGCATTTAAAAAATAATAAAACTAAACGGCAGACATAAAATCAAGTCAAAATACTACTGCTCAATACCTCATGTTTTTTAATTATCAGATAACTTCTACAAAAGAAAAACATACAGTACTCATAAGTCTCATCTGGTACAAAACCACTCTTAAACCTATAGAGAGGAACTTTGAAGGACAAGGACAAGTTTGCTGCCGTCATTTCATAACAGTTCTTATGAAACACTGAGTGAGGTGCACTGCATGTGACTGCTCCGGTCACAGAGTTGGCACCACCTCCTATATAGGTCAGCGTGATAAAAACTAATACACACACACACACACACACACACACACACACACACACACACACACACACACACACACACACACACACACACACACACACACACACACACACACACACACACACACACACACACACACACACACACACACACACAGGTTCAGTGATAGACAGACTAACCAACTGAGAGGCAGAAAGATAGACTGACTTACTGATCTAGAGAAGGGCAGACAGACAGACAGACAGACAGACAGACAGACAGATAGATGGAGGCAGGAAGTGAACATATAGCAAGACAGCTTAACTAGTCTACTAGGATGCATGCCAGCCAAAAACTCACACAGACAGGCACACAGACAGAGAGACAGACTGACACACAGAGAGACTGACAGATAGACAGAGAGTAAAATACAGCTACTCACCCATGTCAGGTGGCAAAGATTTGCTGTATTCTCCTACTTCGGCGTCCTGTCCATACCTCTCACTCTCCCTCTCTCTCACTCACTCACTGTTTTTCTAACTTCAGATAACAGACAGAACTCACATGTATCAGGTTGGCTTTCTGAGGGCAGGGTCTTAGTATGCGTGTGTGAGAAAGACAGTGTGTGTGTGCGAGAGGTAGCGTCAGTATGCCCACCGGAGCCTTGCTTTCCCGATATACTGCCACATTAGGGGATGGGAGGCCATTGGGACAATTACAAAACAATGAGTCACTGAAAGCAGCCCTTGTCTGCCGTGTGTAGAGAACCCCCTTCCTTTCCCTTTCCTGTCTAACTCCTCCCCTCCGTTACTCTGTCACTCCTGCCAACTGACAACCCGAGTCACGGTGATGTCACCAAGCCACGCCCACTTCAGCCAGGCTTTCTTAGGTAATAGAGCTGGGTAGAGAGTTCAAACAGGAATGGACAGAGAGGAAAAATGGGATGGAGAGGTAAAAGAGGGGAAGGAAAGAGAGTGACAGAGTCACAGAGAGATTGACATAGTGAAAGAAAGTGGAAGATGAACAGAATAATGTGTTTTTAATTAGCCTTTGGCTTCAGGTGTCATTATGACACATTAAAAAGCTGGAAATTCACCATCAACACCTCAATCGCACATATGAAAACACTTTCGCTTAGGTCCATCTCTCTGAAGATACAGAGAACAGTGAAGGAGGCCAGGATAGACAAGGAGAAAAGCGTGATACCTAAAGGAAAAAACTAAGATAAGAAGAATAGGAAGCGGCTGAAATTAAAACATCTATCATCACATCAAATATCAGTAAAGTCATGACCACTACACAGCAAAGTCACACTCAGGATTTTGCTGTGTATTTGCCAAAGGACAATTTGAGAGGATGAAAGTAAACTTTCTAAACTTTTTCTAAGATGGCAAAATTGTGAGCAGACAATAAAACAAGAGAAATAGATTATCGAGCTCTATGAGAAAAGTGTAGTGAGATGAAACGGATGGAAACGGAGGGATGAAAGGACATATGAAGGTGACTGACTGATGAGCTAAAAAAAAGAGAGAGGAAAGAGGGGAGTGAGAATGAAAAAGGGAAAAAGTAGAAGAGAAAGGTAAAGTAAGACGAGAGAGAGAGAGAGAGAGAGAGATAGTGTTATGGGAGGGGGCTGTATGAACCTCAGGACCTCTGTAAAACCGCACTGCTTCAAGGATTATCAATTACACACATACGCACACATATGCACAGGAGGCACTTGGAAACAGGACATGCATAGACAGAGACACACATGCACAAACAGGACGGACATACACACACACACACACACACACACACACACACAGGAAGGGGGCATATAGCCTCACATGGCTGCACACACTAACCTACATTTTTACACAGATTGGGGAGAGGCAGCAGCGTGACATGCAGAGCGAGGGAGGAGAGAGGTGCAGGGAGGAGAGGAGAGAGGAGGAGGAGAAGAGAGGAGGTGCCGGGAGGAGAGAACAGAGAGGAAAGATAAATGTGAGGAGAGAGGAGGGAGGAACAGGGAGGAGAGAAAAGTGAGAGGAGGAGAGAGATGTAAGGAAAGATGAGGAAGGAGGAGAGAGGAGAAAAAGAAGGGAGAGAGAAGAAACCACTGCAGCCTCGTGAAGTGGAAGCCTGCCTAGCAATGCATTATGCACATGCACGCTCACATTCACGCACACACACACATACACACAGACAAATGTTCACCTCTGACACACTACCACAGTTCTACACTACCACAGTTCTACAAAGACACGCCTCTCGTGGAAGTAGGGATCATATTTCGCTGTTTATATAACCTAGAGATTAACCAATAGAGAGAGAGAGAGAGAGAGAGAGAGAGAGAGAGAGAGAGAGAGAGAGAGAGAGAGAGAGAGAGAGAAGAGAGAGAGGGGCAGACTGGAAGACAGACATGGAGGAAATGGAGTACAGTCATCTGTAGGTAGACAAAGTCACGTTAGCCATGTTTACGTTATAGCCTAGCATACAGAGGAAAAGCTGAGAGGGAGACCGTGACAGGGCACTGTCACGGTCAATGTCACGGTCAATGGAGTACGTGAGAGAAAGTGGAAAAAGGAGAAATGTATTTTACTGAGTAGCACAACTGTAGGAAGCAGTACTGTTATTTTGAACATATTGACATCAAAACTGTACTTACTAAAATGTTATGGCCACATTTTAAAATAAACTTGCTCAGTAGGCAATGATTGCAACTCTTTCACCCCATTTCTTTTTTCTTATTTTTTAAGATTTGTTTTGGGGCTTTTTATGCCTTTAATGATAGGACAGTAGACTGACAGGAAATGGGGAGAGATGGGGAGTGAGCCGAGTGACACGCAGCAAAGGTCGTCGGGATCGGGATTTGGACCCGCAACACCCTGTCAGGCTGGCACTGCAGCCTAGGGTGCCTGGGCCCTAATTGATTATTGATTCAAGCATCATATCGTTGCTCAGAAACCTTGTATCTCCAAATTTCAACTTTTAATGTTTTTCGTAAATTAATGTCCTACTTCATCATACTACTTCTCACACAAAAGTAGCAAAAACATATTTTTTAAAGTGAAAGCCTGTGGGTTTTATAAATATTGAACAAAGGGAAGTATTAACAGGAGCTGTGACTAAATAACTACATTGGATCCATGAACACAGGTTTTTTTCCACATTTCCTGAAAAGTAACCGTTTTGGACAGGTTACCACCCGACAGCCATGATAATATCATGGTAACCTGAAAGAGAAAAACAAATGTAACATATTCTGCTACATTTCTTTTTCTTTTTCAAAATATTATAGTTGGGTAAAGGGGTGCTTGAATTAAAAAATATAATAAGTTTGGGAACCACTCTTGCAAGGGAGAGACAAGACAGTTGTAAGGTATGGTACGGTAGTCTTTCGTAATTCGCACTGTAGTAGATATCGAGCTGCCTACAACCACATTTTTATCAAAACGAGCCGTCATCCAAGTTGGACAAGTAACATTGGTCTCCATGTGCAGGCTGTGAGACAAGTGTGCAGGGACCGTTTGAAATGAAAATGAGGTTGTAGTTCCTTGTCTATACCTTACTGCGGTAGGAGAGAGGGATTTGTGTTTGAAAGACTAACTTCCCTCAAAAACTTGTTTTTGTTTGGTTAATATCTTTTTGAAGCTTATACCCATGAAAATCCTGGTCGTTTTTTGCACTCTGTCTGCACACCTCCGAGTCCAAAGCATAAATGTAGAGTTTTACTACTAAAATATGGTTTTAAGACTAGCACTCACTTACTCAAGGAGTTACATGACACACACACCGATAAACTTCCAACTCTTTTGACCACTGCATGTTTTTTTCTATAGTGAATTTCAATATCTCTCACTCCAAGCTCCACAGGGAGGCTTACGCACGCACACTCACATAACACACAACACACACACACAGCTGACCTAGAACAGATCTCCCAGCAGATTGGTTTTGCTGAGGAGTATTCTTTTATTTTAGGCTCAAGTCCATTTCTCAAAGTCACATTATGACTAATGGCCATAGTTCTTCACTGCACCGTTACATCACACACGCACAAACGTGCGTGCGCACGCACACGCACACACACACTTCATCTTATTCTCTCCCTCCCTTGGAAAAAGAGGGAGACGTGTGTGTATACGTGTTCTCATTTTCCATTTGTTATCCCTCCTGTACGTGGGATCTAAGATCATATATAATAACGTGTCATTTGAAGGACATTTCCATCCATTACCAGCTGCAGGTTATGACTTTGAAAAGTGCAGTGTGCAAAGGGTCACCAGGTGAACCAGTGAATGCTCATACTTCCCACCTCACCCCCTGCCGCCACCAAGGGATGCCGTGATTGTGAACCTGAAACAAAATGTGTGTAAAAGAAAAGCTTCACACACTCAGCTTTCTTCACGAATACCAAACATTAAGACAAGTCCCCAATTTGTTATGGCCGGCTCGACCAACCGGGTCAGTCTCCTCTGATTCACTCCCCTTACACTTCCTGTTTTTTATTTTGTTCCTTTCTCAGTATAAATAGAAATCTGATCTGAACTGCATTTCAAACCAGATTCGTTTCTGTGTGTTTTTCTTGCAGTTCAGACAAACCCATCTGATCCCAATCTGGATAGGCCAAAAATCTGATTTGGGCTGCCAGTCTGTCTGTGAGGATGTGTCTCAGTCTGGACACATGGACACCGAAGCTTGATTATGTAATTTGTCAAAATTGTCGCACAACCGTGTCGCTCGCCAAAAACAGTAGATCTATAAGCTCACAGTCACAACGCTTCGCACTGTGACAATGCCTGAATACACAAATTCAATCTGATCACTACGCAAATAACAGTGTGAACAGTCAGTCCTGAAGATTGTATTGAGGAAATAAACCGGATTTGCCAGCAGTCTGAACAAAGCCTGGGTCAGTTTACATCACTCTGTCTGTCTGTGTGTCAGTTTACCTGTGTGTGCGCGTGCGCGTGTGTGTGTGTGTGTGTGTGTGTGTGTGTGTGTGTGTGTGTGTGTGTGTGTAAGTGCGTGCATGCGTGCGTGAGTGTCTGTAAATGACTAGCAGTTAAAAACTGTTTTGGTAAGAAATGAATAATGGTAATATTTATACACTTGAAACTGACTAACTGATCATTAAAACTAAGCCTTAAAAGCACACTTTAGTATTTATTCTGCATTCCTCCATGAATGCAAGGTCATCAGTCAAAGTCAATCAGTCCATCAGTCACTTCAAAGTGAGGGATGGATAGCAACAGAGAATGAGAGTGATAGAGAAAACGGTGACATGGGCAGAGAGATGAGCTCTAGATAGGGAGAGGAGGAAAACAGAGAGAAAACAGAGAGAAAGATTAAAAGAGAGAGGGAGTGTGGAGACTGTAGACTGTAGAGAGATGCCCGACACAAAACAGAGGTACAGACAGAAACCTCACTTGACTAAACCAAACCATAAAAAACAAAAAGAAAACTACCTGACATATTAGTAAGAATTAACCCAAGAAATAACAGAATTTGAATGCTATTTGGCCCTAAACAGAGAACACACAGTGGCAGAATACCTGAGTTTTGTGACTCTGTGACTTGATCCAAAACTAAGGAAATCCTGTACTATGTACAGACTTTCCATTGAGAAAGGCTGCCACTGGCAGACATGGCTCCCAAGAGAAAACAGACTGTGCACCCACTACACACAAGATGTAGCACTTTCTAACTACAGTTAGAAAGTGCAAGTACAAAAATCTCCAATATCTGCCCGGTGAAGTACAGCAATGTGCAAACACAGCAGCAACATATGTGAGTCATTGTGAGAGGAAAAGTACATCCAATGGAATACAAAAAGCACAATTTGTCTTATTAAAGGCATACTAGGTAACGTTTTCAACAAAACTAAAGTTAAATTGTATATCTTTTGTGAGTGGCAAAAGTTTCACAACACCCACTCCATGAATTTCACCCCCGGAAGCCTTTTATTTATATATTTTATATTGAACGTGGACTGGGGGGACTTTCCCGGGGAAATGACGTCATCTGGCCGGAAAACGGAGGTGGAAATGCACTGGTTTCCTGTTTGGCCAGGAACTACCGCAACGGTTTCCTGTTTGGCCAGGAACTATCGCGCTAATAACAAAAATGAACCTCACGCTGATTTTAAGAGAATGTAGGATTAGAAGATCGAAAAATAACAGAAAAAGAAAGCACAGCTCATGGTAACTAATGCTCCACTGGCTAAGAGAAACGATCCGTAGATAGTATAAAACAATTAAAAGATCGCTTTTTGAAACGCTTCCGGCTTCCGGTGAAAACGAATGGAATTCTGGGTAATCGAGGACCACGGAAATTGTATGCAGTGACGGTAGTGACCAGCAGAGGTTGCTAAAAATCGTTAGTTGTGAATTTGCATTGTACAACTTTAAGTATATTGTATTATTATTTATTGTTTTCATATTTATTTCACACTTGCTTTGCCAAAGCAATGTAATGTTTCCCATACCAATAAAGCCCCTTGAGAATTGAGAGAAAAAAAGAGGGAGAGAGACCGAAAGTAAAAATGGGATTTGTACCAAATGCTGCATGCAATCAAGGAAACGGGATGGAGACGACTGTCACGACTGCAGTAGTGGTTCCAGTTGGCGAGGCAACAGCAAGGACGGTTTACACAGCGGGTGGTGATGAAGTCACCAGGAGGAAGAGAAAGCGAGACAGACTGAAATAGCAAGAGACTGAGAGAGAAATAGATGTTAAGAGAGTGATGGAGAGAGAAAGAGAAGAGAAGAAAGGCAAAGGGAAAAACAAGAAAGATGGATTTACATTGGAGATCTGTTCAGTACAACCACAGTCTTCTAATGTTGGTCACTGGGAGCTGCCCAGTACAACCACAGTATTCTACTGTTGGTCACTGGGAGCTGCCCAGTACAACCACAGTATTCTACTGTTGGTCACTGGGAGCTGCCCAGTACAACCACAGTATTCTACTGTTGGTCACTGGGAGCTGACCAGTACAACCACAGTATTCTACTGTTGGTCACTGGGAGATGACCAGTACGACCACAGTATTCTACTGTTGGTCACTGGGAGATGACCAGTACAACCACAGTATTCTACTGTTGGTCACTGGGAGCTGCCCAGTACAGTACAACCACAGTCTTCTACTGTTGGTCACTGGGAGCTGCCCAGTACAACCAAAGTATTCTACTGTTGGTCACTGGGAGATGACCAGTACAACCAAAGTATTCTACTGTTGGTCACTGGGAGATGACCAGTACAACCACAGTATTCTACTGTTGGTCACTGGGAGCTGCCCAGTACAGTACAACCACAGTCTTCTACTGTTGGTCACTGGGAGCTGCCCAGAACAACCACTGTTGTACCCCTGGCCACTGAGCAGCTATGGTGGAACAGTTAAAGGTCAACTGCCTTGCTCAAGTGCACTGAGGCAGTTGAGAGACAAGGTAATGCTTCTCATTCCCTGCCATGATTACCTCATGCAGAAAAAAAAAATCACACCCAGTGTGAAGTGGGCGGTGTGGTCACAGTGGTCATCACAGTGATGGAAGAAGTGATGGAAGAAGTGATGGAAGAAGTCACGGAAGAAACCATAACTTAAATTATGGTAAGTTATGTTTTTTTTTAATTTATGGTCCTATTTATAGGGCTATGCACATGTGTCATGTTTCCCTAGCCAATCACAGTCCTGAATAGACTGTGATTGGCCAATCACGGTGCAGGGTTAGGGGGGTACATTTGTGGCCAATCACAGCGCAGGATTTGGTGTGCAAATATCCAAACCTCACATATAGGGGCGGTTTCACCGCCCAAAAATCCATTTGTTTTTGCCTCTGGGGGCACCACCTCCTTTTTTGTGTAAAACAGGAACTCGGTTTGGCTCCTCCCCTTTCTTAGTCCACTTCCTCCCGGGTGCGTCTGTGTTTATTCATACTAACAACAACATTACATGTTTAAGGCAGTGGTGCTGACAGATTCTGCTGTTAACAGAATCTGTCTTGAGAGATTAAACTAATTTAGACAGAAAGAATGCAATTAACATCCTGGTAGGATAGAAAACCATCAGTACCAGCCGGGATCCCTGAGGACCAGGGTGGGGAATCAGCAGTCTATATCACCATGGTCGTCCTGCTTTTATAATGGGACAATTATAGAAACGGAACTGATTGCGCAACAGATATGATAAAAGCTTTTCAGCCCTGGAGAACATGTACTGTAGGCACAAAGACAAAAACACAGGATGATTAATAGAATCACACACACACACACACACACACACACACACACACACACACACACACACACACACACACACACACACACACACACACACACACACACACACACACACACACACACACACTCCTAATTTGAACAGTGTGTGTGTGTCAGTGCAAGAGAGTGTGTGACAAAGGTCAGTCAAGTGTGTATCTGAGTGTAGAAAACTGAAGATACTCGTGCACAGCAGTGCTTCTCTCCTCCACAGTAAAAAACATGAACACCATAGATTAACACTATTTCATTAACAGATTACAGATTAGAGATACAAGGAATCAAAGAAGAGATGAAAAGCAAAGATGGTGAAGAAAATTTTATAGCCACTGACAAGAAGAACTAATTTATTTTGAAAATGGAGTGGATCGGTGTTAAGTATGCAGTAATTGTTCGAGTGAGCAAAGTGTGAAGAAGATCTGGAGTAGTGCAGGGGAAGTTCCTGCCCACCACTGCGGAGACTAGGGATATGAATCCTCTGTGGTTTATCTGGCTTGGTGCTCCAGTGAACGCAATTGGCCATGTTTGTGGGTGGGAAGCCAGGTGGGGAGGGCAATCTCTGTTGCTGAGCTACCAACTCCTACAGGTTGGTCAGGGCACCGGTTTAACAGGGAAAGGAACTAGGTCGGATAGCGTTAATCCCTCCAGGTGAAACTCCTCACTGTCTGGTGAAAAGAAGCGACTGGCGAATTAATGTGTTTCAGACGAGACGTGATTCTCTGTACTCAACCTAGGGCCAACTGTAGGGGTAAGCACTGACTATAATACAGGGAATATAATACATGGGATTCAGGACTTGGTATAACAACTGGTCCATATCCTGGTGGACATGTGTCCTTTAGCCTGGAGGGATGGTGGGTTTGAGATTAGGAATTCACAAAAACAACATTGTCGGTGACCAATGTGATAAATATTCAGGGACAGTACTTTGTCCTTTGAGGCCTTCATAATGCACTTGTGAATATTCTCACTCTGTCAGGATGGTAAACTCGCTCACTGCCTAAAAATTAAGGAAAACTCCTTAGACAGACTTTAAGAAAAGATATTTTCTTTATTTACATATATATATATACATAGTGAATTAAAAAAGCTAACGTTTCAGTCCTCCTAGGACCTTAGTCAGTGCTATGGATAGCCCCCAGGGGTCCCCCAGGGTGTCCGCGGACCCCACTTTGAGAAACGTGGGCCTAAAACACACGCACGCATGCACACATGGCTTTGTTGAATACTCTGTTGAAATTCTGATTGGCCACTTAAGTCATTCTACAGTTGTTATTACCTAATAGCTTACTAGGCTACAGTAACAATAGGAACCACACTCACTGGTTATCCATTCATCTTCTTCGTCCCTGTCATTCTCCTCCTCATCATCGCTGAAGTAGAGGACCTCCATCTCCTTCCTCTTCCTCTCCATTTGCTCCTCCTCGTCCTCATTAAGACTGTCCTGCATAATGGTGTGCTTCCCCAGCCAGCACGGTCAAACTAAACCTGGAATGCACACACACACACACACACACACACACACACATGAAGGCATGCCTGCATAATGGTGTTTAAAGTCCCCCCTGCACACACACAATCCATGTAAAAGCACGAAAAAGCATAACATTGTCACACCTATACACAGTAGTCACGAGTGAATGAATAATAGCGCACACAAGTGCACAAATGGCACAGTATGTTATACTGAGCATTATACAGTAGTATGTGCACGTACAAAAACCCACGAATGACCATATAATATGCACACAAATCAATTAACATTCTGTAGGGATCAAAAACAAACTATCTCTGTCTCACAAGAGCACACAAAACCATGCAAGTGCACAAGAACATCAGTGTGTGACTGTGTTTGCACTGAACAAGTACAGAATGTGATCACACGAAAATCCCTCAGAAAGAAATCAAGAAATCAAGAAAAATCTCACAGGGACTTTTCAGTTTAGGTCAAGACTTGATCAAAGAGATCCACACAAAGCTGATGCGTAGACATTGGTTCAAATCGTTGAGGGAATTCTCCATAGAATTCCTCCTACTGTCTCTCTATCACCACACTACAGCACAGAGAGAACGGACAGCCGGTCTCCAGAGATGGGGACCAAACACACAAAGAAAGTTTCTCTACAAGCATTGGTAGCTCTTTAATCTTTGAAGCCTTTATCAGACAATCCTCTTGTATTGCCAAGTTAGCTAGCACCAGTCTGTAAGCATGTATGTGTGATGTATATACCGTCCAGAAACACAGTACACCTGCGAATAATCATGCAAGCACATTCATTAAACGTGTATGTGATTAATGGCGGACAGAAACAAAGTACATTTACTAGAGTACTGTATTTAAGTACATTTTTGAGTATCTGTAATTTATTTGAGTATTTGTATTTTTGGCTACATTTCAAAGACAACTATTGTCCTTTTAACTTAAAGGAGAATTCCGGACAAATTAAGTGTTATCTTTCATGTCTCGTTACTCACCTAGCGACGTAAAAAGTGGCGTTCTTTTTTTCCATATATTCCCCTGTCGTCATTTTTTAAACACCCTCCGTTGTTATAATGGGAGCGCGAGGGTTAGTGAAGTTCGTCTATTATAACCGACGCAATGTTATTTTTTTCTCTACTACGATTCATTGTAGAGTCTCATGTTAGTCAAACATGCGCTGAAAATTCCTGCGAGCCTGCCGTTAATGGCGAACGATTTAACACTGGTTGCTTGTTTCCAGAATCTGGCAACACGAGTTGCCAGGTTCTGGAAAGAAACAAGCATCCAGTGTTAAATCGTTCTCCATTAACGGCAGGCTCGCAGGCATTTTCAGCGCATGTTTGACTATCATGAGACTCTACAATGAATCGTAGTAGAGAAAAAAATAACATTGCGTCGGTTATAATAGACGAACTTCACTAACCCTCGCGCTCCCATTATAACAACGGAGGGTGTTTAAAAAATGACGACAGGGGATTATATGGAAAAAAAGAACGCCACTTTTTACGTCGCTAGGTGAGTAACGAGACATGAAAGATAACACTTAATTTGTCCGGAATTCTCCTTTAACATTTCTAGGAAGGGAAGATTATGAATTAACCACGTAAGTCCTATTTAAAATATAGAGACAATAGCAAATCTACAAGCTCACAACGCATCGAGACACAGCTTATAGATCTGCAATTTTTACTATTATTTATATTTTTTGAAAGTTCTGGAAAATCCTCTGTTCTCCATGGAAAATTTCAAAATTGTAATACAGCAATGCATTGATAATAAAAAGAAATGCAATTAATTTGTAATTTGTACTTTTGAATACTTAAGTATTTATAAAAGCAAGTACTCTAGTACAAATACAAATTTGCAACAGTTGAGCACTATTTGACCTGGGGTGTCTATATTTTGACTCAAGTACTGGGGTTGAGTACTTTGTCCACCACTGTACGTGATTATAAGTACAGTAGGAAATAGTGTGTTCCTAAAACATTCACTAAGTAATGTAGCTGCTTTTCCTTTGGTGACATGGATTATAAAGTGTGTATTGATAACATGATGACTTGTGCAACATGCTACTGATAAATGTACGCTTGGCAGGACGTGCAGTTCCTATCTTTGTACATCTTAGGTTTCAGGCATTTAGTTGACTCTCTTATTCACAGTGTGTGTGTGTGTGTGTGTGTGTGTGTGTGTGTGTGTGTGTGTGTGTGTGTGTGTGTGTGTGTGTGTGTGTGTGTGTGTGTGTGTGTGTGTGTGTGTGTGTGTGTGTGTGTCTCTCTCTCTCTCCCTCTCTCAGAGACAGTCCCTCTCTGTCTCCCCCAGGGGAGAGGCACCAGAAGAAAATATATATGAATGTCTAGAACATTATGAATAGTATTAAAAGTACAAATGACAAAAATATAAATTATAATGACAACAAAATCTGCACTATCTGAGATGTGTATATATATATATATATATATATATATATATATTAGGGGTGTGCCGATACACTAATTTCATGAAACGATACGATATTGGGCTCACGACATCGATACGATATCGATACGATATGATATATGGCACTTTTTTATTATGAAAATATATGGGGGGGGGGGGGAAGCAAATGCAAACAAATATTTCTGTTTTGCATTATTCAGACATGCAAACTTGTAGCCGTTTTGAATCCAAATAGGGCAATAGTGTGACACCTGACCCGAAAAAAAAAACATGTTGTCACCCTTTTCACCTCGGGCTGTTTGCATGCCTGATTATTACTATTGTAAAAACAATATATATATATATATCGGCACACCCCTAACTGCTCAAAGAAATGTAGGGAACACTTTGATCCCTTAATTATTTTGAGTTTTCATGAACTGTGTACATACTGCTAACAAAAACTGCTGAAAAAAAATTAAGGGATCAAAGTGTTCCCTTAATTATTTTGAGCAGTAGTAGTGTGTATATACACACACACACACACACACACACACACACACACACACACACACACACACACACACACATATATTACTGTTCTGCAAGATAATTTGATCAGCGTTCACTCTACAATGCTTAAATGGATAGTTCAGTAGGAGCCTCAAAGTTGACATTTTGAGTCTCCTACCGGAGAGACCGCCGGTCAGCAAATTATTGGCTTAGGAATGCGACAAAAACAAAAAAATCTCCATGAATTCGAGTCTCCATGGGGTGTGTAATCGATAGAAAAAAAGGCATTTTGAGGGTGAACTATCCCTTTAAGCCTATTTAGTTGAGCATGCTCGATGTGATGTCTGCCACATCCCCAGCTCTGTAGTGATTCCACTTCAGTTCGGCGTATTCGTCTCTCTTCCATAAGCTATCGTTGCTGTAAAATGTATAGTTTTATATTTTGCAGGATTGAGTTATCCAACCAAGCAGTAGAGTGTCATCATGAGAATGAGAAACTGTGAGAGTAGCCTACAGAAGGATGAAGCAGAACAGCACAGAAACGAGCCAAACTGTTCAGCAGGTGGAGTAGCACACACAGCGGAGGGATCAGTGGTGGAGTAGCACACACAGCGGAGGGATCAGTGGTGGAAAAATATATATATATTTTTTTACTTAGGTAGGGTAAGTGATTTACTTTGGTTAAAATAAGTGTTAAATAGCTCTACAGTATATTCTAATAGTACTCATTGCTATAGAGTGTTTGTTCAGTAAAGTCCCCCATGTCTCTCAAGCTCTTTATTAAACAGAAAATGCATTTTCAGTGCTCTCTCCTGATTGGCTTAAATGTTGTCACCTACCTGAAAATGTACTATATTCTGTTTACTAAAGAGCTGGAGAGACCCCTGTGACCAAACAAACGCTCTGTAGCAATGAGAATCATTGAGCAATCAGAATATAGTACTTTAACCTTTGAAAAAAAACATATATATATATCACTTATCCTACCTTTAAGTAAAAGTATCAATACTGCAATGTAGAAACACTCTGTTACAAGTAAAAGTCCGGTAATCAAAATGTCCTTGAGTAAAAGTACAAAAGTAATGGCATCAAAATATACTTAAAGTACCAAAAGTAAATGTACTCATTATGCATAATGTCCTGTTTCACAAGGTATCATATAAAATGTCTTAAAATCTTTTGAAAACAGCTAATCTACATCCTAATGTTTTCAAATAATTGCAGTGGAGTAAAAGTACAATATTTGCCTCTGAGGTGTAGTGGAGTAGAAGTAAAAGTATTAAATATTGGAAATACTCCAGTAAAGTAAAAATACCTCAAAAGTGTACTTAAATACAATACTTGAGTAAATGTACTTTACATTACTAAAGTTACTATACACCACTGCCAGGAGTACAGAGCGGAGCAGAGTGCAACGCTACACAGTAGGGCTGTGAATCTTTTGCTATCTCATGATTCGATTCCGATTCTTGGGGTCTCGATTCCGTTTTTTTCCGTTTTTTTCAAAACAAACGATTCTCGATATTATTTTTTTTATTCAAAAACTTTTTTCCGATTCAAGCGATTCTCCATTCAAAAGCCCTGGGTTCCCTAGGCTGTGAGGGGAGTGTAGCGCCCAGGATCACTTAGAAAATTGGCACCGGGTGCAAAAAGGGTTACAAAATCGTGGGATAATTCTTTTTTTTAAATAAAAAAAGAATACACAACTCTAAAAGTCCTTATGCCATTTATAAAGCAGCATTAGCACCATCACTGCTGCCGTCAAGCATGCACATCCATGCCAACCTGCTCAGTCCACATAACAAATCGCAATTTAACCTCTGCCCCTGCCCAAGATGTCATTCAGCCCCCCCCCCCCCCCCAACCAAAAATAAAGGCAACATGCTGCTGTCATGAGAATGTGAAACTGTCAATAAGTCAGGCTCTATGAAACAGAAAACTATCAAAAAACAACATGAGTTTTATGGACACCGATGCTTGCCTTCTTTATAATCCTACAATGAATTATCCATGGTTGGCTGGGTTATAATAGTTTTTTTCACTGGGCAGCTCAGGCGTCAGAGTCAGGCGTTAGTGTTTCTGTATCTGTACGTGTCTCGTTTCCCTGCATACCACTCCTGCTGTAAAGAAGATTTACGGTCCTAGTGCGACTCGCCCCGCTGTTTCAATTAACCCATTCAATCCGGGAACGAATCTCTGTCATTTTAGATGTTTTTGGCTATTCAGATATACAAGCTCATAGCATGGCACCGAAGTTTGAATGTATATATTTTTAAAGCAAACATTTGTAAAAATATGTTGTTCCAGGGACCTCCAGAAGCAAAGATTTGAGTTAAAAATGTTGTTTCAAAAAAATATATGTATTGTAGGAAATCAACACAAATGTTCAAGATTTTTCAAAAATAGCAGATCTACAAGATCTGCTATTTTTTAATAGCCAAAGTATAAAATAATGGTTATAGCTCAAATCTAAAATGACACAGATGCGTTCCGATGGATCGAATGGGATAATAGGCACTCCCACTCCAATAAAGCCCGGACCTCAGATCAGAGTAATATCCACCCCAGGCCTTCATCCTTGGTACCGTGCCAGTTTACCTTGCATAACATCAGCCACTGGATTATACAACCTTGTCCCAAGCCAAGCGACCTGGTTGGATTGGCATTCTGACCTTTCTTTATGATGTCATCATTCACGGATGTTCCCTGCATTGTCTGCGGAGTTAACTAACAAGCAAGTTAAATCTATACCTGTCTATCAACGTATCTAGATCTATAAATAGATCAACACCATCTAGTCTTAAATGTATTTCTATACTAGTATGTCTATATACCCACCATCCGACCACCCCTCCATCCATCCATGATCCATCCATCCATCCATGGTTGCATCCATGCTATGACACCTGAATTTCTTCTTGGGGATGAATAAAGACTCATCTCCTTTTAACTATACCTGCCATCGCATTCCATCTATTCATCTCTCCATTCAATGTATTTATAATAATAATAATACATACAATTTATATAGCGCTTTTCTGAGTACTCAAAGTCACTTTACAAAACAGAAACAAAATAAAAACAACTTTATTAGGAAAAAACTAGTTTAAAATATTTGTGGGTCTTTTTGTGCCTTTATTTATAGAGTATTAGTGAAGATGGACAGGAAACAGGGAGAGAGAGATGGGGAGAGACATGCAGTAAAGGTCATCGAACCCGCGATGCACTGTCAGGCTGCACAACAGCCTAGGTGCCCGGACCGCAAGGCCAGCTGTCTGGGCCAAAAGGTGGGTTTTGAGTGTGGTTTTAAAACGTGGTGAGGGTGGGTGCTGCTTTGAAGTGAGCATGGAGTGAGTTCCACAGGGAGGGGGCGGCCACCGAGAAGTTCAGTGCCATCTTTCATAACAGTACACAGGCGGCGGCGGGTGGAGATAAGCAAATAAACAACCAAACACAAGCACACAAAATAACACTGTACACCACAAACGAACAGACTTGCATCTATATCTCTGTATGTCTACCTATCAGTGTGTGTGTGTGTGTGTGTGTGTGTGTGTGTGTGTGTGTGTGTGTTTGCGTGTGTGTGTTTAAACTATACAGATACCCACATGTAAACACACATGCTTGATTTGTATACCAGAAAGGTCCGTACAGCACCATATTCAGTTGTTCAGTTAATACTGTGATTGTGTATTGTGAATATAACCTGTCCTAGCTTACATAACTCAGGAGAGTTACAGCAACCCGTGACCTGTTTGACTCCATGCCATTTTATCTTACATAACTTCACATACTAGAGCAGAGGTGCCCAAATGCTTTCACAAGTCGGCTCAAGGATTGTACTGCCAGTGCCCTATAAAGCCAAACCGAGGTTAGTGTGAGGAGGAGAGGAGTGTAAAATTGTTACGGAACTACAGTAAGTGGAGTTATTGCCAGATATCAAATCTGGAGCATACAGAAGTTTTGTTGATATCATCTGGAGTGTAATGAACGTTGACACTTATGTCTAAATATTCGCATGACTGTGTCCCACACCGGAAATAGCGATCTACAAGCTCACAACATGGCGTGACCCGTTGTGAGCTTGTAGATTGGCTATTATTGGCACGGAATGCTGTCATACTGTACGATTAAGTATAAATCAGGCTTTGTAACCAGTATAAATAAGTGCACTGCATATACGTAGGTAAATGGTACGCCTGTCAACTGGAACATGTTGTTCATGAAAGTGAAACTATCTTGGTACTGAATCTGAACTTTAATTCAAATCTGAATTAAAGTTACTGTGCTGGAAAGCTGTCTTACATCTAAACAATTGTGGCAGCAGGTATCTGCCTGCTGTGTGTGAACACAACGGAGAGACCATTTTAAATAAATCATAAAAAAAAAAAAGATTTATTTATAGGTTTTTCAGATTGTATAAGGCAGTCCATCCATACAACACAGACATAACACATTCACCTTCATGTACAATTTCATAATTACATACATCATAATAAAAAAATAAGGGAGAAAAAAGTTAAGAAAATGAAAGGAAAATAATGCAATATTAAATACATACATTATAGTAAACAGTCATGGTGTACTGCAGCTCTACGGTGGTTAGATAATTGTATTAAAAGGTCAAGATCAGTACCAACTCAAGGGGGGTAGGCCTAGAGGTTATTTCAGTCACTTTCACACAGTAAGCAATCAACAAATAACCTCGTCTAAGGAGTGAGATGAGGCACAGTATTGATGCAGGAGGAGTTTACTATAGTTGTACCCTCAACAGCTGAGCCATGTTCCCCCATACCAACAGAATCAGGAACCATGCAGGTGATTTTTACAGTCAACTAAAAGAAAAAGTCAAGTCGTTGCTCTCTATTGCAATAAATAATGAGAGCAACTGATGTAGCTCATTTAAGAAATGATGTATTTGTGCAGTTGATGCATCAGCATCAACCCTAACCCTAACCAGGTGCCTGTTTATAAATAACTCACTCATTATCATTTCTAACTTTATTATTATTGTAGAAACGGGTAACGCACTGGGTACTCTAACAACGCTTACAGCAAGTACTCTGACAACAGGTACAATGGGTATTGCATAACCGGGTGGGGCATTACCAACTCGACTTACATCATTCCCGACTTCTGTGGTCCCTGAGTAGGCAGGTGCCCGAAGGGCACTTATAATTGTGTACTGCCAATTACTGGTGAACCAGGTACCAAAGTTGGAACGGCATTCTCAATTGCATGTCATTCCCAAGTGCCCCCAGCGCATTCAAGGATATCCACCTTGCATTTAAGAATGTTTTGCGTTCTGAATCTGCATGGAAATACAGAGAGAGAGAGAGAGAGAGAGAGAGACAGACAGACAGACAGACAGACAGACGGGGGGGGGCGGGGGGTAAACAAGAGAGATCCCCGAAATTCCTCTTTGACACTGGATTTATTCTATGTAATCTGTCTTTATACATAAACTAATAGGACTTTACTGTATCTCCCACGATGTAACATAATTTCATTGCTAATTCACATGGAGATCAGACAATTCATAATCTGACCTCTGGCAACTTCTTTTCTCTATAATTTTTTTCCATGAAGACAACAATTAAAGTGAGACTGAGAGAATAACTGCAATCCAGTTGACTTTCTCATCTTGTTATGACATATCAGTGCACATGTTCTAGTAACTCTATGCATTCACTTTCAATTTATCAACACTGTCTAGTCTAGACCATACAATACTGTTAAATTGACAAGAAAACTGGGTTGGACTTTCTGGCACAGTCCTAAATTGGTTCAGATCTTATCTCCAACACAGGGACTTTTATTTTCTGTGCATTGGTCCGAAGGCCCATTATTACAAAACCCCAATAGTCCGTCTGAAAGCCCATTAACCCGACGACGGTTCAACAAAAGGCCATTGATCCGAAGTCCCATTGCCCTGAAAATACACATCCCGTGACTGCCGTCTCTGTCCATGGTGCTGAATCGACGGTGGGGGGAGTGACGGACACGCTGCCATTGTTTTGGGTTAATAAGCGTTGCCAATTATGACTTGTGTACTATTTTGACTTTAACATTTTGACTTCTTCTGCCCTTCCGGCTTTCGTCAGCGCTAATAAAGGCCATACAGTAAGGGCTGAAACACGTTTGTTTCAATGACTGCTGCTGAAGCACATTAAAAGCACTGAAACGTATTCTGCAGATTGTTCCTTTGATGAGGCTATTTATTTAGAGACTGCACATAACGTATATATCTAAGTATTGTGGGTTGAGCATGTGTAGCTTTTGAATACTTACTGTATTTTCTAAAAACTTTTTATTGGGGCATGCATGAGTGCGTGCATGCGCCCAACGCTGAAAGGTTTGAATGCTGTCGTAGGCAAAGGCAATTAAAAACGAATTCAAAAATAAAGTCTACTCTGCACACTGTGTCTTACAGGGCTCCCAGTCAAAGGGTTAACTGGTAAACGTTTTGACTAAATACACTCTTCAAATAGTGACACTTCAGCAGGCGAACTACGAATCACTGCTGAGTTGCAGTGGTCAAACAGTCAATGTGTTCAGAGTACCTACAGTAGGCTATTAGCCTTGCTCAAATTCAAATAAATGAACTTTAACATGAATCTACAGTATGTAGCTAGCTACACTGTATGTCAAATTTACAAAACATGCAAAGCACAAGAACTGGAAATACTATATGACAAATGACAGTGATACTTTTCTAGTATTCAGTCAAAACACACAAAAACATGATGGGTAACATTGGGATATTGATTTAAGGTCTAAGACTAAACAGAAATGTGTATATTATACAGTATATGCATTTCAATACTCTGTCTGGTCTGTACAGTAGCTTTCTGCCTGCATTATCTAAGCATCCATTCATCCACATTGTGCACTAATCTATGACAAAGCTAGTGTGCACATCGTCTACTTTATATGTACCAACTTTTTATTAAGGGTTCGAGGTCTATCAGGCTCGAAGCCTTATTGCATTCCTTGGCTTTCTTGTTCTTCCGCCGTTTTTGCAGTTCTGGCCCAACCGTGCATACGCTTTTTACGAAACTCGGCAATATGGTAGAGGGCTATGCCAAACGGCCAAGGCCCGAAACTCACAACCATTGGCCAAAGGGTGGCGCTATAGCCCTCAATTGAAAATGTCAACTTTGAACAGGTACAACTCATGCCCTGTTTGACCTACAGCCATGAAACTTCGATACACAAATGCGTCTCCTCATGCCTTTCACTCTCACACTCTGACTTTTGACCTCTGACCTTTAGATCTCCCACCATTTTGAATTATATCTCCTCCTGGGATATTTGAGCAATCTGCACGAAACGTTTTACACATGAACTTTGGACCTATGCCGACAGACGTGAGTAAGCGGATTTTCCATAAGTGAAAACGTTAAGCTTTTATAAGCCAATGAATATTGCAGTTTTATGAAAATTATTCGTCTGCCCCTAACACATACATGCAGACTCACATTTGTTTGAAACTTTGCAGAAATGTAGAGGGTCATTCCAAGTATCACTGACACCAATCTTACTCCAATTGGTCAAAGGGGGGCACTATAGCAATTTTTTTTAAATGCAAACTTTAAACAGGCAAAAGTCATGCCTCGTTTGGCCGACAGCCGTGAAACTTGCTTACACATGTGCCTTGACTCATGAGGAACACATCTATCACTTTGACCAGTAAGCTCCGCCCTTAGATTTTCCGCCATATTGAGCAGTCTGAAAAACATTTAAACCCAGGATTTCTGAGCAATTTGCGTGAAACTGTGTCATCTGTGTGAACTCCTTTTTCACCAGTTCAGGTCTGTTGGTCCAATGGCTGATTGGTAAACCATATGCCTTGCAACCACAGGGTCGCTGGTTCGAGTCTCACCTCGTGCAGACTTCATGTCAATTGCATTGCACACAACATGACTGTATCAAAGAATAAATGTGCAATTGTTAAATGTAACATGAAATGCGTATTTGAGAGTGACCCTGCTAATTCTAGACTGCCCCAACGCTCCTGATTTTGTGTATAGAGGGGCGGGTGTATAGAGCCGGCGAGAGGCTGCGCCTGATCCCATTGGTTCACCGATCTGTCCGTCAACCCCCGCCCCGTTAACACAACATTACGAGCGACGCCCACTGCACTCTGGTTGGTTGGGAAGTGAAACACTTCCTCATACCGAGTACACCGACGGGCTGGGCCAGGCTTTTATTTTTTAGCAAAACTAAACAATAAAAGCCTGGAGATCGAGGCTATGCTAATTCAGACATGTGCAATTTTAAAAAAAGAACATGAAATGCTTTTTTGAGAGTAGTTGTTTTTTATCTATGACATACTTGCTTGTGAAAATAGCCGATCTACAATCTCACAACTTTTCAGATAGCAACGCGTTGTGAGCTTGTAGATCGACTATTTTCACTAGATTCCATTCCGAGGAGACAAAAAAAAACTAAAAAACTAAAAAATCTTAGTTTTACAAATAGTGTTTCTTGAGGTTAGGTCGTTGTTTTACTGAGGTTAAGGTTAGTGAGGGTGGGTGTAGAAAAGAGTCATCTAGTCAGCAACCTTCCCCCTATTCCCATGGATTGGATTCACCCCTCTCACCTGCTCTCACTCATCACCAATCACACCTGTCACAACTCATTAGTGGCCTGGTGGCTTTTTCTTTGAAATAATGTGTAGTTTTTCAAATATTTAACTTTAAGCGCCCAATGCCACGTTATTGGCCATGGCCATTTAAAGGGTAGCAACATTAACAAACAAATGATTCTATACCTGTAACAATGCTCTATACACCAGGGAACCAGATTACTCATATGCTGTGTTGCTTTTGCCAGGATTCGATCCCATGACCTTGCGGTTCAGAGTCAAGAGCTCTTCCAACTGAGCTACACAGACACAAGAAACAATATACATTGACATTTGATGAACTTGCAACTTTTACACTACAGATTTAATAAAAAAATCTAAGCTGTGTGATATATACATTTTGAGTTAAGACCATTAATATCAACCCATGTTCCTCTGCACTCTAGCAATCAGTGCACCTGTTGATACCTAGCCTGTCAGTCATTGGCTCCTCAATGGTGGTGAAAAGTAACTATGTGCATTTACTGAAGTACCAATACAAAGTACAATTTTGAGGTACTTTTACTTTCCATTTTTGTTACTTCTACTCTACTACAATTACAGCTTCAGTTACTTTGCAGATTTAATTATTACTAAAACACCTACAGTAACCACATACAGCCGATCCTCTCTCTCTCTCTCTCTCTCTCTCTCTCAAAAATAAATGACGATTTCTACAATGTTGTACACTTTAAAATGAGATACTAGGCTATAGTATTATAATTCATAACAACGGGATTACCTGCCATTGTGTATAGGATAAGTATGGGCCTATAATAGTAGAGTTTAAAAAGACAGAGGAGGATGGACAGACATAAAAGATAAAACAAAGCAACTTCTTGAACTTGTTTCACTTTCTACTCACATAAACTTACCTCACATAAACTCATTATATATATATGTACTGTATATGTATATATACATATACAGTACAAGTCTATTATCACTGGTATGGAGGAAGACAGAGAGGATAGAGGGGAGAAGTGGGAGGGAGAAAGAGAGGTGTACTTAGCATGGGCCTGTGACTGTTTCTATGCCATGAAATTAGTTTACAAATGAGAGACGGACATAAAAAGACAGAGAAGGGTGGCACAATTCTGGGATTATTCAAGTGGAAACTTTCTATGGGAATTAATGGAAATGTATTACAGTAATAGTGGGAATAAAATGAAAGTGGAGTTATTTGCTCGAGCTGTACCATGGCATATTGTCATACTGTATGCAGATGATTCATTCACCAAATACATCCATTAATTTGTCAAAAACATACAATGTGAAATGTACCAATATGGGCTTTAATGTTAATTTAATTAATGTTTTACTATAAAGAATTAAAGGAAACAGATGAAGTAAAACTCCCCAATTAGAATGCTCAATCAAGCTACATCACACATGGTCAGCTGTACTAGAAGGTCTTAACAAGGTACAGACTGTGCACTTTAATTTAGGCATCTGCTGGTTAACTGAAATATAATAATAAATATATTCACTCCAGTAATATAACAACACTTTCCTGAAATTATGTAGTCCTTGGGTTAAAAAATGACTTAGTGTTGGCAGTAGTGTGGGCATCGCATTTTTTTTTTTTTCATTTTTAAAGACAATACAGTGTTACAGACAATACAGTGTGGGCAGCGCATTTAATGGGAGAATGCACTGTGCATGCAGATGCTTGCAATTTTATTGAATTCCTATTTAGTGGGATGCTGCAACTTTTCTGTACACGACTGCATGACTGAATGCAGTGAATTCAGGTTACAATTAAATTAAATGGGCAAACTGTTAACCAATAAAACCGTATATACTTAATTGACCGGGGTCTATGCTTGATCCTCTCCTTTTGTCTCTCTATACCAATTCTCTTCACCGATCAACAAGCTTTTAGATCTGTTATTTTCGCAGAATGTGTGCCTGTTTTCACTGAATGTTCCCTATTATTATGACATGCCCAGAATAGGGATGCTGTGGTTCAAGTGGTTAAATTATACGTAGCCTGCGAGTTTAGTTCTGGCCACCATATACTCGAGAGGTTACATGCATTGCTCATTCTATGTGGCTGTTTACAGCGTCATGCAAGATCCATACGTCATACACTGACGTGGCAATCGGCTGTCCAATTGGGCGGGTATCTAAGTTCTCTTGAATCGGGCATTCGATCCGCTTGTGTGTTCTAGCTTGTTGTCATGCGGCGTTTGCTCCCACCACCACCCCAGCACCACCAGTAGGCTCTGCTATTGGTCTGTTCCCCATGGGGGGTTGTTATGTATATCTATCTCCCTGCTCTTAATGGTTAATGATGGCTGTATGATTGTGCTGAGCAGGGAGAAAAAATATAGCAGAGCCTGAACGCCAAGATAAAATATTACATCCACACTTGTATTCTCATTCTATTATATTGCTTAAATATTGGTTCTATAATATTGGTTCAATCTATTCGTGAGTTATCTGACAGAACTAAGAAAATGCCATAAGACCTAGTAATGCTTTTTATGTTTATTTCTCCCTAAAAGAAATACACTATTAAAAGGTACATTTCAAAATTTCCAGAGCTTAACTTCCCATGGAACATTACGGGAACGTTTCTGACACTTTGCAACCCTAGCTCTGATACACATAGACAGACTGCCGCAGGCACTTTTTTTGCACGCGCACTGATTTTCTCATGTCGGCTATGGCACGCCTTATGCCAGCAGTGATGCTGCAAGCGGAAATTATCAACAGATTAAAATTTCCTCTTTCTTTTTATTGCTCTAGAGTCTGTGCCTTCTTTAGCTCATCTGATAAGCCGTACGTGCCAAGGCTGTCAGGTGTTTATCATTTTTGATCACATGATTTTCTTTTTTATTAATGACAAATGCTGAATCAGATATTGGCTGCCACAACTTTTGCTCATTTATAAACTGACAATCTGCACAATGCCGAACTTTACCTATGAATGACCAAAATAATAAGGATTCTATTAGAATTTGTATAATTGCATTATATTTAGATTTATTTGATGACAGAACTGATGAATTGATTGACAAACAAGTTCAACAGGCAACAGACAACTTGTTTAAATAATTGATTCTGAGGGGGACTTGGAGAGATGTGGTACGTATGGTATGTAGAACTAGAAACCTTACAAGCAATATGTGTTAGAGAGGCAGTGGGAACAAGTGAAGTAGCCTACACATTACTTAATACAGAGCAATGGGTTCACACACACACACACACACACACACACACAATGATTACTTTTTGAAAGCCCAGGGGAGTGACGGAACAAGAGGGAGGAAGGACGACATCGAGAGAATGGAGTGAGAGAGGAGAGAAAGTCAAAGACGTCTTTTCATCTGCATGCCTGAAAAAAGTGTGGTGGTGGAGAAAAGGGAAAAAATGAATGATAAAGGAGGGGGAGGAGGGGAGGCTGTGAGAAGACAGCAGCAGCTTGCATAAGCTGCCTTACATAAGATCTGGCTAATACTGCCACTGTTAAACACTTATATGAGAAAGTTGTACAAGATGGAAGGAGCAAGGAGGATGTACATATGGCGCGCACACACACACACACACACACACACACACAGCATGCTTAAAGCCAAATAAACACAGTGCTCAAAGCTATAAACACACAGTGCTCAAAGCTAGACAGGCTTGGATGGATATACAGTACGAATTATCCGATACCACAGCATTTCTTTATCACGAATTAGCAGATACCACCACCACCACCACGCACGCACGTACGCACACTCCTAAGGGTCTCACAGGTATGTGGTGCACATACCTGTACTCCAGTGTGTTACCTCTCAATAAGGCAGTGTACTTCTGTGCTATATGAAAGCACACACACACACACACACACACACACACACACACACACACAAGCCTTTGATAACTCAGCCAAACCCTCCACCCCCACCCACACACGCATGCTATGGCCCATACGTCAGCAGCATTGAACAGTGTGTACCACAGACTCATTATGAAACCCTATAGGAGCTCAACAGCACATCACAATTAGAGAGAGAGAGAAAGAGGGAGAGAGGGAGAGAGAGTTTATAAGTAAGAATGTGTAGGAACCATTATACAAAGGGCTACGGGAAGACGGGAGGGACAGGAAGGACAAGAAATTTAAGAGAGAGGAGTGCAAAAGGGGAGGAGAGGGGGAGAGAATGAGAGAAATTACAAGAGAGAAAGGACCACAGAAATGGAGTGCAATCAGAAGGCAACTGAACATGAAATAAAACATAACTGGTGATTTGTGATTTCAGTTAATGGCTTTAAAAAGAAAGAAAGCAGCAATTAACAGGGTCCAAGTACAGAAGAAGATAGGAGAAGATGACGATAAAGGAAAAAAAATCATTTTGTTTGTTCACAACCCTACACGTATCACTGCTCTAGCATCTTCTTATACAAATTGGATAATGGGGGCGGGCGGGCGGACAGACAACGTCCTCGTAACTCTGACATAACCATAAACAATCCCGATACGCCCATATATAGGCAGGACCACAGCCACGTCACTCTGACTCAGACATAACCATATATATATATATATATATATATATATATGGAGATCCGGTTGTCCGGATTCACAGATCTGACTGCTATGCCCATATATGATTGACCGACTTCAAACTTGGCGTGCGGCTGGAAGGACTCGAGGGAGTGCCCGCCGTCAAGCAGTTCGGATATTCAGTTGTCCAGAACCGCCGATCCAACCAATATTCCCATATATGGGCATTCCAATATGGGGATATACTGATGACATCAGGGATCTCCATATATTGGCATAAAGGGACATGGACTGACAGTAGAGATGTCCAAATAATGGGCACAAAAGAGACACAGACAGATGGGTACAACGGGTAATCTGACAAAGCCCCCGACAATATGACTCGGTCGGATCGGATGGGCGGTGCGACGTAGGTGTGAGGGCTGCGTAGCGCCCCGAACCTCTAGTTTATACAAAATGACTTAATTCATGGTTTGGACAGCCGGTGCATTGATGCCCATTTATCTAAATGTGTAGAAGCAGTGAACATTTTTATTTGGACAGCATTCAAAATAGTGGACAATCTATCTAGGTGCAAGGGTGCCTGCTTTGCTCTCTCATATGGGTAGATTTGTCTGGACCCACAAAATCACAGACTTACAGGCCAAAATGAAAAGTTTGTTATCATAGTGCCACCATCTAGGCAATCTGTAAAAAAAATCTAGTGGTAGTGGGTGAGATTTCCAATCTATCTACCACGTTTGGGAACTGTAGCCACAAGCCATAGTGGATTCTGAACACGCATACCTTTAGCTGAGAAAAAGAAAAAACAACAAAGAAACAAACAACAAGAAAGGTTCACTCAGTGAAGCACAAATCTCCACCAGGAGGCATGCCCGACTGTCTGACACAGTAACATCAAACTGTCTCTCTCTCTCTCTCTCTCCGTCTCTATACATATGAAAAGTTTTAAAATAGTGCTTTGTGATGTCTCCCCAAGCTCTCCCCCAGGAAGTGCCACTTAATACATTATATTGGATGATCGATCAAGTCAGGAAACTTGTAAAACTGTATGCAACATGAATTGGAAAATATTCATAAAGTCTAAAATTCCATCATGTGATCAGATATAGTTGACCCATTAATGTAAACTTGCCACCGTAGGAACAGTGGTAACAGAACCTTTGAAATGAGCCACAACTTAACTGTGTGCGACATGCGCGCCAGGTATGTTGTCACATTTATAAATCTATGTGGGTGTTAAATCAGACGTGAGTTGAACTCGCTGTCTCTGACAAATTGTAAAACAGTCAATAGTGATGTGGTGTAGGAGGACTAGTGTGTAGATCCTATCCTATTTGGTGCTGTTCATGGTGTGGTTTGGATCTGTCATTGGGGTGATGGGTCAATAGGGTTTTTGAACTGATAAAAAAAAACGGTCTATACCATGATAAGCCTTCTCATCTCTTAATATAAATAAAATAACTATCATTGTGGTGTGGGGTGCAATTTCAAACGTGTGAATTGAAAAGGTATTTGTGTGCGTGAAGGGGGTCATGTTAATTTCAGCTGGTGACTCAGCTGATAGAAAGGAAAGGATCTGTCTGTTCCTCTGCTTTCAGAGCCATGTAAAATAAATATTGAGGATGTTCACTGGATTGGATGAGGTTGGATCAAGAGCAACCTTAAAAAGAAGACAAAGACATATTTAATACATGAAGCATCGTGTTAGTTCATGCAGGGCACAGGAGTCATATACGCCTCAGCTGTAATCAGCTATCAGTCCGACACCACCAATCACACCTCATTCCCTCAAGGCGGTCCGTTTACAGTATACGGCTCCCTCCTACACTGGATCTCTGCTTTTCAATTGCTGCCACACGCTGCTGCTGCCGGCAAAGCTTGTCTCCACACCCAAGCCTCCACTTTATAGTTCAGGCTCTAAAGTAAACTGAAATTCAATGTTTGCATGCAACTGAATTCAATGTTCTATGGCTTTAATGTTAAACTGCATTCAAGTTTGCATCACTCAAGTTAATCTGATTACATGTCTTGCTACGTAGCCAGTTTAACTGTATTCCAGGCGCAACGGGATGCGTGGGGGGACGGGACGCGCAGGGAGGGACGCGCGACAGGACGCGCAACAACCCCACGTTTGCTACTACTTTCGCCTGCGCACTTCACCGGGTATGGACTAGTTATCTTAAATGTCATGTTTCATGTCTTTATTGTTCCACCCATGTCTTAAGCAGTCAAATCAAATGTCCTTCTTCTGAGCTTGTGTATCTGCTATTTTTAAATAGCTGAAGCATATCATAGTTAAAGTGGTAAACGTTTAATTTAGCTGGGGACTCCCGGCCCTGGAAGCCCCTCAAGGACCCCTGGGGGTCCCCGGACCCCCCTTTGTGAAACAATGATTTAAACCACTGTTACAACACTACTCTGAATCTTCTCAAGGCCTTTTCTTCTTATTCTTCTACTACTGCTACTACTACTACTGTGGGCAGGACTACTACTACAGATTGTCCTGGAGGAGCAAGATATCAAAGTAAAACATTATCAATTGAGAATTAATCAGTAATCAAATTGGTGTTATTCACACACTAAAAAATACGGTGCACACATGCACAAACAGCTTATATGTCAGTGACTGCCTGTTGGCATATGTTTGTAATAAACACTTACAGTATATGACATACATTCAAGCATCGTTACATGTTTGTACTTACATAAACACTAATATGACACACATTCAAGCAATAAAGCCAAGAAACATTTCAGTTAAACAACCTGTAGGGTTTCTAATTCTGGACAAAGCCCGGGCTCAAATTAACTGACCTGCATAATGTTCTATTTCTGGCAAAGAGCCAGTAAAGAACCCTGTAACCGGATCGACCAGTGTACTGCACCTGGACAGGATACTTTAGTATTTTGAAATACCTTCCTTAACATACCTGCAACACGTTTATTCAACTGGGGATTAGACTACATTTAACACTGCGGCCTATGGGTGTCTCTTGCACGCACACAAGCGTGCACGCATACACACACACGGTCAGTGAACAATGCTGACCTCTGGGGATTCCGTTGAGGGTATTTTTAGATAGATAAGCCCGGTGGCCACCCACACGCAGGGTTCACCTCTAATCCCTGCCCACCTGACCTAACGTCATAGTGCAGAGCTATGAAGCAAAACAAAGGGACATTAACATTAGGGTTGGCCAAATGGAGACATTTTATTAACCGGTTACCGTTAGGCCTTACCGATTAATTAATCGATAACCGTTAAGAAAAAAAAATGTAAAAAAAAAAAAAAAAAACTTTTTTTTTTTTTTTAAGGGCCAAAATACATTTTATTTCAAAGGGCCAAGTCTACACAGTTTGTTTTGTGTCTCCAGCAGAGTTTCTAGTGTCTCCATCTCTCTCTGGAAGAGGTTGCACATGAACTCTGCAGCCGCACTGAGGCACTCCAACACAAACAATACCAATACAAAGACGAGGAAGAAGAAGAATAAAGTGGAAGTTACGTGTGGTTACAGGTGTAGAGGCCAAAAAACAATGAAAAAACATTTTTGGCCCAAAAAAAATAAAAAATACATTTTTTTTTTATTTTTTATTTTTTTTCGATCAATCGTTAGTCGTTTATTAATCGGTGGCCGCTTAACGGTCGGTTAACGGTGAACGGTTATCGGTTGGCCATCCCTAATTAACATAATAACATGCAACAAAACATACTGTTATGTATAATAATTATTAACCCTTCCACACCAAAATAGCAGGAAAAGCAGTTACAATACTCAGACTGTTCATTTGTATGAATTTAATTTGTATTTTCTTCCATTAATATGTACATTTAATTCGTTTTTGAGGTCCTAGATAAATCTGTAGTCCCCAACTGATTATGTAAATGTAAGTGTGGCCAGCAGGCCTCCCCATATGACTGCCATTATAGCAATGAGCAGCCCAGGTATTCAATGCTACTTTACTAGTATGCTAGAAACTCCAGCCAATCAGTGATGGTCTAGCAAGTTTAGTGACTTTGTTCAGAGTTGAAGCAAGGATATTAGAGAAGAGAGACCTCTCTTGCTTACCTGTGGCCCCTCAGCCATAGTCAGGAGTCCAATTATAATACCAGCTCGCTCTTACAGGATTATACAAGTCCATCCAAGTCCTTCAATAATGAGTATTGGTCTGAACGTGGGCTTTTTTGCTGAGAATGTTTTAAACTGCTTTAACATGCGTTTTCTTTATACATTACATTCTTTATGTGACTCCATATGGCCTACTTCCTAACTAAAAGCCTAGTAACCTGCCATCTTATTTTTTCCCCTTAATATTTTTCTCTACATCTGTTAGAATTATCAAATTCTCCATTGTAATAAATAAATGGCTTGATAAGATCCAATAAAGATTCATGTAACACAAAACATTGTTGATCTTTCAATACATTATTTGAGGACTTGTTAATTTTGTGCTGCTTTAGTGAGTTCTTGAAAACAGGGCTGGGCTATGTCAATATTATATAAATATCATATGAGAGTGAGACTAAAGTATCGTCTGAGCTTTGGGATATTGACATATCGTGATATGGCAGAAATGGTTTGAAAGGCTGCATTTCTGTAAAGCAACATCATTTTGAGTTCTAGATTTTCTAGTAGTTGCCTTTGCCAATTTGCCTTTAGTTATAATTATATTGTTGATGATTATTTATGAAAAATCTCATGGTGTAAATATTTTGTGAAAGCACAAATAGTCATCCCAACAATATCATCATTAAAGCATTGGTCAAACATTCTTTGATATTTGATTATCACCCAGCCCTATAGAACTTGTATAGAATAACTTCTCTTGATAACTTATGATTAATTTGTTCAAGTAGTAACAATGAAAGGGAGGTTTGATTGATGAACAACATTGAAGCAATATGCTTAAATGTTATATCAAGTTGTTCTAGAAGTTACCAGAAAGGTTACATTTATACACTCAGAGTTAATACTGAGGGTTTTACAGTGCAATTCTAAGGTGTGGTCAAGGTGAGAGATATCCACCTGTAAAACCACTATCTGACAAACCAGTGACAGCAAAACACAGGTGCTATCACGTCAGAGAAGGACATGATAGCACCTGTGTTAATTAATATTAATTAATTGCATTGCATTGAGAGAGAGACAAGAGTTTGTAATTAGGAAGGTGTAGGAACCATTATAGAAAGAGCTATGGGAAGAGAGGAGGGACAGAGAGGGAGAGAGAGAGAACAAGAGGGTGAGAAATTAAAAACAAAAGAGGTGATAAGGTATCCACGATACTTGAAGTATAGGGACACAGTTACGTACAAAATAAGCAAGGGCACACAAAATAAGAACACACACACAAGGCCAGTTATGCAACCTTCAGAGAATTTTTCTTCTTATAACCCACACTGCTATACAGCCATTGAGCAGGATGCCAAACACACACATACCCAGAAACACAGGCCAAAACGTACATAATACATGATGTGTGCTCTCTCTCTCTCTCACACACACGCATGCACGCACACACACATACATACATGCATGTTTAATGAATGTGTACCTGTGTGCCTATCACCCTACACAGGTACACACTGATTTAAACACACACACACACACACACACAGGCTGTCAGGCAAACGCGCACTGAACCACACACACACACACACACACACACACACACACACACACACACACACACACACACACACACACACAGTAAGGATGTGGGACTGGATCAGGCAAATCCAAGCCGGCCTATTATATCTTTCCCGATCAATAAAAACACTTGGCTCAGGGGAAAGACTTCATTAAATCATTAAGAGTTTAGTTTATGCTCTCAGGAGAGAGCCCTGAAGGAGTATCTCCACAGGATCAGGTCTTCTCATTGCACCACGTAAAGTACACGTTTCCTGTTAAGGGAAAAACTGCCAGGAGGCAAGAGGCAAGCGCCGTATGCTCTCTCTCATTTGCCTTATCAAAGCAAACAGCCTACACACCTCCTCAGGGATCTCAGCAGTCCTCTCGGGGGGTAAGGAAGAGGAGGAGAGGAGAGGAAGGATGGTAGAGAGAGGAGAGAGACTGCTTGAGGCAAGGAAAATTATTTAAAGAAGAGTAGATATTACAGTATGACTCAGTCTACGTTCATAGTGTTTTGCCCTTGGTTGGGTTCGGGTTAATACAGCCACTCCTGTTGTGTTTGTAGCCTCAAACATTTGTACTGGTGTAGGACTGAATGTCATTGAGAGAGGTTATATTTAGTATCTATTTTTCGGGAGGGAGATAAATCTCACGACCTCAGTTTTTGTTATGACATTTTAGTCTGAAAAACACTAGTCGATCACATGGCTAGACAATCTGAGATCGTTCTCTTGGTCCCCCTCCTCTGTCACACGCTGTGTGGGGTCAGAGAGAGGGAGCGGTCCATCCATCCATCCACCCCGTCCCATGCTGTGTTCAGAAGCTGATGAACATTTACCCCTCTATCCATCCCTCCCTCCCATTCACAGCTTCAAAGAGTCACCGGATGTGTCCGTGACTACGGTACTGTACATCCATCTCGCCTTCATTCTCTCCATCCCTTCATCTCTTCCTCATGGCCCCCCCAGACGTCCATCCAACCCTCTCATACCTTCATCCTCCCTAAGCCTCCGTCTGCCCCCCCCCCCCTTCCGAATCCAAATGCCACTCACTTTATCTCTCCCCCTCCTCCCACTCATCCTTTCCCTCTTGTGCTGTTATGACAGTTCTTTCTGTTCTTGGTATACAGCCCTCCACCCGCTGAGTTTGATAGCAGTAACAGACTGCAGGGCTGATGGATGGATAGGGGAGTTGGTGAAGGCTGGAGGGAGAGAATTAGCACCAGTGAACCACCCACAAGATCTTTACTGGAGCAACGAGACGCTCATCATCAGACCACCCACGGGGCCCTTGGTGCAAGAGATGTGCATGACTGACAAAATCCTTTTAAATTATGATTATCTGTTAAGAATAATTATCTGTTAGTAAGAACAATTAATGAATCAATGAATGAGATTGATGATCTGTGGTCAGTTTTTGGATGGCAGTATATCGCCAATAAATAAATAAATATAACTCTTTTAATCAATGGTTATTCGGTTACATTGATTATTCTGACCCATCCTTACTTGGAGCTCAAGCAAATATTAACCTGTATCACAGCAGAACTGTTTGAATGCATTTCAATAATCTGCAGCTAATAATCTATATTTCTGAACACATTATGCAGGAGGACACCATGCAATATGTTGAGTACACGTACTATGCGCACGCACAACCAATACTACTTCTTTAAACTAATTGTTAAACTGTTTTGAAGAAATGTTGCCAAAATTTGAAATGTGAGGGCTGAATTGCAGGCTTATCGCACGCACACACACACACGCACACACACACACACGTACAACTGCAGTGCTTCCTGTTCTAGTATTTAGAGTGAATTCAGACAGACTGAACAGACGTCTAATTGAACCCAACGGCCCCAGAGCGGCTCCACGGAACAACAAAAGGTCAATATGATGGCTGATTAAAGCAGGATCATGCTCTTCCTTCCTGCCTGCTATATGAAAGAAGTCAGAAAGGAAAAAGTGTGTGTTTGTGTGTGGGCGGGGGGGGGGGGTTTATCAGCTCAGATTGCGTCTGGGCGTGAAGAGTTCATCTGAAATCTGATCCAAGGTCACATTAAGAGAATAAAGTTCCTGAATAGACTGACAGCAGGGGGAGACAGATGAGCCTGACGATTGGACTATTAAGAACCCTATCTTTGCGACATGAGGGACTTTTCCCAAATCACTGCTTTGTGTGTTGAATGATGAGTCACAATAGAAATTCAACCAGACCGCACTTCTTACCTTTTGTCTGCTATTTTTTTATCGTCAAAGAACAAGACATTTAAAGTTATTCACAAGCAGAATAATGTTGATGTAAATACTGTAAGATTAAATTGATTTTCTGTTTCTTGATGTCATGCACTAACATTTTGTCAAGATTTGTCAAGATTTAAAAAAAATAGCAGATCTACAAGCGTCTGAGCTTGTACAGTAGATCAGCTATTTAAAAAAAAGTGTTTACTGTTCCTTATTTTTCTGGGGACCCCCTGGAATCCCCTCAAGCACCGCTGGGGGTCCCCAGACTCCACTTTGAGAACGAGTGCACTAAGAGGCCTGAGCTGGGATTGGTAAAAGCTCAAAAGGAGTTTTGATGTGACAGACATGCAGTACTACAGTACATACAGTAGATGCATACACACAGACAGACAGACAACATCTGTTTTGCATGGCTTGGCCTTTGGCCAAAAAGTTGCCTGGCCCTTGCATTCCTTACAATGGATTGTTAGTAATCTTGGTAACCTAAGCAATGAAACCTTCTCTACTTTTGCTTTTATCCTTTTCTTTCTTGAGCTCTGCCACCTTCCTTTTCTCCTCTTTCTTGAGCTCTGCAATCTTCCTTTCTTCCTCTCCTTGGAGCTTTACTTTCTTTGCTGCCACCTTCTTTGGCTTTTTAGCCGCGGCGGTTTCTGCACTGAGTGGCTCTTTCATCACTCTATTCAGCCTGGGCTTCTTCAACACCAAGCCGCTGATCATGGCACCTGAGGAGTTTAAGCAGGTCTCTGACTCATCACCCCCCTGCTCCCTCTCTAAAATCAGCTTTTTGTCAAGGTACAGATTAAAACTTTTTGAGTTTGGATATGCAATTTTGAATATTGCCTGAATTATTATTGCCTAGAAGGGTTTTTGCATTTTGATTTTGTTTTATGGCTCTTTGTGAATTTTTGTTGCTTTATTGCTCTGTTTTTTTTCCACCAGTAGCAATTAGGGGCTGGTGTGTAAGAGCCATTTCACTTGTTTCTAATTTGATGACGTCACCGCAGGGCGTGGTCAAGGCCAAGGTTGCCTAGGTAGTAGGTACTTAGAGAGGATCTGTAATCAGGCGCAGGTGTTGCAACTTGCCAGTGGCAGAGGCTAACAGCTTTTGACCAATGTAACGCCCAAGTCCTATACTTAGGTGCTACTGTTAAGTGTAGTGTCAAAGGTCCTATACTTCTGGCACTATACTGGTTGCCGAGGAAGTTCTGACGTGTGCTAGAATAACTGAGGGTCCAAACGTCCATGCAATTCATGAACAATGCTTTATTCTCTGTAGCTGTCGTGTCAATCACTTTAGCATGCAATTAATAAATGCATAAATACAACTCAAAACGCACATAATGACTCCAGTGCATTCCCTAAACTTTGGGTTCAGGGCTTTGTCACTATTCGCCAATAGAAGGCTATGTAGAAGACCTGGCCTGATGAAGTGAACGGAGGTGGCGTAGCGCTCTAATAAATGGCTCTGGTTCTTACATAGCAGGCTCCATCTCTGATGGTTTCTTTTGGCTCCAGAAGATTCCATTTCATGCCCAAAGGGGCTTCCTCCCTTGCACAGGTGTTGTTGTGGCTGGTGAATCCTTGGACGTCTGCTGGAGTGCTTTGGTTTCTTGTGGTGATTTCTGTAACATATTTTAACTAGGGGTTGTCCTTAGTCTGATCCCTACCCTTCGAGCTGTTCGGCATGGTTGGACCTGCCAGGAGCTTAGGTCTCTGGGTCACTGGGATAACACAAGCTCCTCCACCAACGACAAGGTGACAACCCATGAGAGGAGAACCCGATTTAGTCGTTGCCAATTCCCTATTGTCCCCAAGTGTCCTTCGGTCCCTGTTGCTGGCACCACCACCTCCACAGCTGGGGAGGTATAAACTACTGTGTGCATCCTCCCATACACACTTGCCAGTAGCTTCTGCGGTGCAGCAAAAAGGACGGTCACCTGATCCATCGCCAGCTTAAGTTCCCACCCGTAAACACGGCCAATTGTGTTTGATGGAGCGCCAGGCCAAGCTGGAGGCACCGCTTTTGCTGCTGGGTGTTGAACCCAGCTGTGGTGGTGGGAGAGTGTTTTACCTCTACCTCACCCAGACGCCCCATAGACAGACAGACGCCGCTAAACCAGTGGTGGAAAAAGTACTCAAATGTTTCACTTAAGTAAAAGTATCAATACTGCAATGTAGAAGTACTCTGTTACAAGTAAAAGTCCTGAATTAAAAAAAATTACTTGAGTAAAGTACAAAAGTATTGGTATCAAAATGTACTTAAAGTACCAAAAGTAAAAGTACTAAAATGTTTGAAAATTATTATAATTAATTACATTTTCAAATAGCCTAGGTATAAAATAGGGCTAAAGTGGTTAATGTATGTTTTATAATGTAATAATTTATGTCTGCAAAGTAACGTTAAAGTTTTCAAATAATTGTAGTGGAGTAAAAGTACAATATTTGCCTTTGAGATGTAGTGGAGTAGAAGTAAAAGTATAGACAATTGGAAATACTCCAGTAAAGTAAAAGTACCTCAAAATTGTATTTAAGTACAGTACTTGAGTAAATCTACTTAGTTACTTTACACCACTGCGCTAAACGCTACCTAGAGCCTGGCCCTGCAAGTCGCCAAGGCCAGTGATCACAACGGTGAAGGGTGGCTCAAGCTAGCCCGCCAGACGCGAGGCCAACTGACTGGTGAAAGATGAAACCTACCGCTGAGTAGCACAGAGGACAGACAAAAGAAGAGGCTGCAGCTACGTTCAGTCAGTAGAAACGGGTCAACATACATACGATAGATAGACAGACATACATTCTATTTTTTTTTTTTTGTTCTTTTTGTGCATTTTTTAGTTATATAAAGTTAAAGTCGGCCAACAGAAAAAAAAGAGAGAAGTTTCTCTGGGAGGGCTAATGCATGCAGAGGAACATGTAAACCTTCCCAGATTCACTTCCTGCTGAACAGGTGCCCAACCAACCCCATAATGAATTAGATAAGATAGACAGACATTTGTTTTGATGTATTTTTCCTTAACAACGATTTCTTTTGTGTTATCCTTTTAGCCTTAATGACTGACTGTACCTCGTTTACATTCCTGACTAATACATTATTCAATCAATCAACCACCACCCCTTAATCCATTAAGACCGGGAACGCATCAGTGTCATTTTAAGATTTATTTGGGCTAATCAAAAGTAGCAGATCTACAAGCTCATAGGAGCTTGTAGATCTGCTATTTTTGAAATGCAAATCTTTGAATATAAATACATTTTTCACTCAAATATTTTCTTCTGGGGGTCTCTGGAACAACATATTTTGAGTTGTGTGGGGGGGGGGGGGGGGGGGTCCGCGGACAAATACATATCATTTTGGGGGTCCTTGACATGAAAACAGTTTCAGAACCACTGATATTATAGCAACATAGGTTTTTCTCGAAAAAAAAATGCTAGGATTTAGAAGACATTTGTAGAATCCCCCAGAAGCAAAGATTGGAGTAAAAAAATGTATATATTTTCACGATTTAAAAGAAATAGCAGATCTACAAGCTCATAGCGCGGCACTCGGTGCCACGCTATGAGCTTGTAGATCTGATATTTTTGAATAGCCAAAGAACTCATTTGCAATGATTACTTACAATGATTCAAGATGTATCCAGGGGTGGTTCAACAGGTCCGTTAATGTCGCCCTGGATGCTGGATCTGTGACGAGACAATGGTTCAAGCACTCCAGGCCCCCTGAAAAGATAGAATTAAAGGTTAGTGAAACGGTGTGTGTGTGTGTGTGTGTGTGTGTGTGTGTGTGTGTGTGTGTGTGTGTGTGTGTGTGTGTGTGTGTGTGTGTGTGTGTGTGTGTGTGTGTACGTACTGCGGGTGCATCTACAGGATGAGAAACATGAAAACACGATGAGCTTTTACTGCATTTTGAACAACACAACTCACCAATTAAGGAAGGCTGGAAGAGGGTTGCAGACAGCAGCACCATCTCTGGTGTGGTGTAGAAACTGGTGGTGCTCTCCTGAGTGTACAGTAGAATGAGTACATTGAGAGAGAACACATTTTGTTAGTCGTGTTCTTAAAAAGAGCCGTACAGGTGATATGCCCCATAATGAATTAGATAAGATAGACATTTGTTTTGTTGTATTTTTCCTTAACAACCATTTCTCTTGTGTTATCCTTTTAGCCTTAATGACTGACTGTACCTCGTTTACATTCCTGACATCGTTTACATTCCTGACTAATAAATTATTCAATCAAAAACAGAAGAAAAGTTATCAACCACCACCCCTTAAGCCATTAAGACCGGGAACGCATCAGTGTCAAGATTTATTTGGGTTATTCAAAGATTTTTGAAAAATAAAGTTGTGAAAATGTGTGCAAATCTTTGAATATATATACATTTTTAACTCAAATATTTGCTTCTGGGAGTCTCTGGAACAACATATTTTGAGATGGGGGTGGGGGGGGGGGGGGTCCGCAGACAAATACATATCATTTTGGGGGTCCTTGACATGAAAACAGTTTGAGAACCACTGATATTATAGCAACATACTGTAAGTTTAAAAAAATGTAGAAGACATTTGTAGAATCCCCCAGAAGCGTTAGAAAATGTATATATATTTTCACGATTAAAAAAAAAATTATGAGCTTGTAGATCTGCTATTTTTGAATAGCCTAAGAACTCTAAAAATGACACACAGATGCGTTCCCGGTCTTCATGGGTTAACTTAACCTTGAACCAGACTAAGTAAACAATCAATATGGAAACATTATAACAAACTACAAACAATGGGAGCAGCTGTGTGCCCCAGGGGCGAGGCGCGCAGGCCCACTAGTGTGTGGACACGGCGGTAATTAGAGTTATTATTTACAATGATCATTTGCAATGATAATTTGCAATGATTACTTACAATGATTCAAGACTTATCCAGGGGTGGTTCAACAGGTCCGTTAATGTCGCCCTGGATGCTGGATCTGTGACGAGACAATGGTTCAAAAAGTCCTGGCCACCTGAAAAGATATAATTAAGTTAGTGAAACGGTGTGTGTGTGTGTGTGTGTGTGTGTGTGTGTGTACTGTAGGTGAGAGAGAGTGACAAAGAGACTGTGTGAAAGCAAGTATGTTTGCATACATCCATACGCAGTCTAAATGTAACAGTTAGAGTGTAAAAATGGGTGAGTGTGGCTCCATTTGTGCAATAATTCATAGTTTATTTTATCAAATACTTTATGAGTCAGAAATGTAAACAGCACGTGGTACAGTAAGACATTAAAGCTTAAAGGATAAGTGAAAATAAATAAAAGGAAGTATTTTGCTGTGTACTTGAGTGTGTGTATGTCTTACATTGGGACAGCAGAGCAGTGCTCATCTCTGGCACTTGGAAGCTGTAATCGTAATCGTTGTCGAAGACGAAGGGAAAGCATCCAAACGAGATGACGTGCATCACCACTCCAAGTTGCCACACGGTGTAGGGGACTGCCCTGTAGCGCGGCTTCAGGGCGTTTTTTTCTCCAAAGAACTCTGGAGGGAAGTAATGCGGGGTTCCTAGAATTCACACAGAGAGAAAGAAAGGGTAAGAGCAAGTGAGAACAAACAAGCAGGCATTGCAACCTTATGTTATGCCCATACAATGTCCAGAGCAGACAGAGGCGGAAATGGTCAAACAAGAATTTTGTGGGAGGGAAGCCAGTCTGTGTTTTTTGTCACTGCACTGGCAACTCCTACAGGTTGATCAAGGACGCCTGTCAGCAGGCATGTTGAACTGTGAGGAATAGGGTGGTTCCTCCACACACACACTACGTCCTCCCGCGTGAAAAGAAGCGGCAGGCTTCAGAAAATTACATTTTCTATGAATTGAGTACAAAGGACCCCAATGGAAACAAACCATAGTTGGATTAAAATCCTTTTAGCAGAATTTGTATTGAACTGTACTTTCCTGTGCTTTTTTTTTGCAAACTGCTAATAAAGTATTCAATCAAAAAAGGCAATTCCATGTGTATAGGAGGAGGTGTGATATCATCCCTTGGACCAACCAGTCCAACAACCAACCAGTAGGGGTCAGCAGTGACAAGATTACACACAAGTAAGTGTGTGACTGTGGTGATATCAGGGAATTGCCATAAGACTGTATTGGCAGATAATGGGGAAAGTTGGCATACAAAAAAGAAAAAGACAAAACAATATTGTACCAGCCGGGTCGGTATATTCCTCATCTGTCTCGGTGCAGCTACAGCCAAAGTCTATGACCCTGACTACTGGACCCTGAGAGCCTGTCTGCAAGATTATGTTCTCCAGCTTGATGTCCCTGTGAACAACACCTTTCTGATGGAACTCCGTCAGTGCGTCCACTAGCTGCTTTATTATGGTCTGAGGGAGAGAGAGAGAGAGAGAGAGAGAGGACCAGGGGATATGACAGAGAAAGACATGTTATGAGACTGTTTGAAATGACATAGTACCCCCCCAACACACACACACACACAGGTTCCATCTAATTGTTTCCACCCAGTTTTTTCCATCCATCCATCCATCCTCTTACCTTAGCCTCATGCTCCGGCCGGCTGACTCCTCTTTCCAGCATGTATTTAAACAGGTCCATGGAGGGGACGGGTCTCTCCAGGACCACCTGCTGACCCAGGTCAACCCAGTCCAGCAGGGTGACGGCTGCAGACTCACCAACCGAGGTCCCTGCTACAAGTCTCTGCAGCAACACCTCCGTGGGAATCCTGAGCAGGTTCCCGTTCACAGTCTGAAGTCACAGTAACAAAGACTCTATTGCATAATTATCTACTAGTATATGGCCATGACAGTGACTGGTTTCAGGTAAATGTATTGTCTAGAATAGATTCTCCCACATAATATGGGGAGAGACACTATATTATAGAGAAGAACTGGTGAACATTTCTATTTTTTTCGCCACCTTGAGGAGAGAGACACAAATATATCATTCATGGATTCATCGATGATAGGTCAATAAATAAGGTGTGTGTGTGTGTGTGTGTGTGTGTGTGTGTGTGTGTGTGTGTGTGTGTGTGTGTGTGTGTGTGTGTGTGTGTGTGTGTGTGTGTGTGTGTGTGTGTGTGTGTGTGTGTGTGTGTGTGTTACTTACAGGCAGGCTGTCAGCTCTACGGTAGCCTCCAAAGACGGTCCCAAAGCCTCCTTCCCCCAAAGGCTCTTGTTGGACATATTTATATGGCAAACATATATCTAAAAGAGCTAAACAGACAAAAAAAATACAAGTTCAATCAATTAGCGATTATTCAATCGATTACTTTCTCGATGAATCAAATCGTGTTTTTTTTGCACACATCTGTGTCCTGTGAAAATAACAGATCTAAAAGCTCATAACACATCACAATGTGACGCGTTACGACCTTGTAGATAGAAACCTTTTATTATATCCAAATCATTTTGATCTTCTTTTGAAACGTTTAACCTATAATTACATGCCCAAAATAGGGATCGATTATTAATAGATTATTTTATTAAAGTATCCATTATAAAAACAATTATACAAGCGATTACTTGGATTAAGTGTTGTGCCTTTACATTCCACTGCATAGCTTACCTTTAATGGAAGGATCCATCTCTGTTAAGGCCAAATGGACACCACTGGAGTCTGGCCTGTGGTTGGCGGTGTGGAAACTGGTGGTGCTCTCCTGAGTGTACAGTAGAATGAGTAGATTGAGAGATAACATTTTTGTTAGTCGTGTTCTTAAAAAGAGCCGTACAGATGATAAACAAGCGAAATATCATGTTAATTCTGTTTCAGTTAGTTCTTCAGAGGATGATCAAGTTCACTCAGAAGTAACAGGATTATTGGGTTTGTTGCTCATAAACATTTTTACACAACACAGCAGTATGATGCAAAAGAAAATGTCCCCAAGCCCACCTGGTGGCTCCGACAGCAGGTCCATGCCTTGCGAATCCCACGGATCCGAGTTCGAATCCACCTGGCAACTCTAGCAAGTCTTTTCTTGCTCCGTCCTCTCTCCTCTCTCTGTCCTACGGGCATCTCTGCTGTCTCCTCTCTCTGCCCTAGGATCTAAATAAAGGATAAAAATTACAAAAATGAACTCCTAACAGCTCATGCAACTTAAGTAGGAAAGTTCAGTTCAAGTCCTTCTGGTGTTAAATATATTACATTATTTCAGTGTGAATGTTAAAACATTGTAAATCGTACAAAATTAGGATTAACACAGTATTTAAAAAACTAGAAGTCCCACTAATGAAACGAAATGGGTGGATATATGCCATGTCCAAAACTGTTACTTTTCAGAATTCTAATTAGAAAATATCAAAAGTAGCAGATCTACAAGCTCAAAACGCGTTGCTTCGTGCCGCGTTTCGAGCTTGTAGATCTGCTACTTTTGATGCTTTGTAAAATAGTAAGTTAGAATAGGGAGATAAGAGGTTTCTACCCGACAGCAATGAAGAGCAAAGCAAGCAAATACATACAAAACGTAAAACATTCATATTAAAGTGCTACAGTGCAACACTGTACACTTACATGCATGTCTGGAACGTTCTCCACAAGGAACTGTGGAAACATACCTATCACACAAACAAGTACAAAAAGTAATTGATTAGTTGATCGATATATTAACCGATCTAAATTTTAGTAATCATATAAGTTAGTGATTCATCATGTAAACATTTGTAAAATGTACTGCAACTTCACCAAATGCTTGTCTTTCTTGTATATTATTAAATAGAAAATAAATTTGTGGGTAAACATATCCCAATTTATTTTAAACAAATAACAGGTGATTATCATTAAATTACAACAATGGCCAATAAGCTGCCCTAATAGCATATACGTTCAATAATATTTAGCAGAAATATCTAACTGTGAGCTTGTAGATCGGCTATTTTTAGTGACAAGATTTGGTGTAGACTCTAGACTTGTTTCCCTCTACACTGTAGAAGTACTCTGTTATAACAAATTTACTTGAGTAAAAGTATTAAAGTATTGGTATCGAAATGTACTCAAAGTACCAAAAGTAGAAAGTACTCATTATGCAGAATGTCCCATTTTACACGTTTTCAAATGTATAATTAATAATATCTAAATATTTTGAAAATAGCTGATCTACAAGCTCACAATGCATCACATCGTGACGCATTGTGAGCTTGTAGATCTGCCATTTTCAAATGGCCAAAATGTATATAGGGCTTAATGGTTAATATAGGTTTTGTAATAATCAAAATCTACAAAGTAACTAAAGTTTTCAAATAATTGTAGTGGAGTAAAAGCACAATTTGCCTCTGAGATGTAGTGGAGTAGAAGTGAAAGTATTGAAAATACTCCATTTAAATATAAATACCTCAAAATTGTACTTAAGTATAGTACTTGAGTAAATGTACTTAGTACTTAGTTTACACCACGGGTTGCAACGCGTTGCGCGCGCGCATTAGGGCCCCTAAATTTTGCAGTTTAGGGCCCATTATCCCTTATGGGATAATTTAGGGCCCCTAAATTTTGCAGTTTAGGGCCCATTATCCCTTAACTTATTTGCCATTTTTTACTATAAAAAAATTTGCAAAATGTTGCATTATTATTATTTTTTTAATTAATTAATCATTATTTTTGCCCTCAAAACATTAAGTCGGGTGCCCCATTTTATGGTGGAATTGTTTTGGCGACCCCACACTTTATTTATTTATTTATTTATTGTGCAATTTCAAAGTGGAAATAAAGAATATCTTAAAATAAAGCATACATTGTTGGCCTTATACATGAATATTTATTAGAAAATTAAATTAAAACAGTGATTCCTGCAGCTTTGTAAGTAAGCGTATTTTATGAATGAAATGAATATAATTCCACATTCCAATGAATTTGCCAGGAGATATAGGTGATTTTCCAAAAAAAATGTTATCTACAGGCTCATCTAATAGGTCATCATATTTTACTGTCTTCATGACAAAATATATTATATATTTTGTCAAAAATATATTATATATTTTGTCATATATAATCATCTATATCTATATAATCATAATCTATATAAGATTATAGATTATGATTATTATTATCAATATATTATAGATTATTATTAATATTTGAGCATTTTAAATATCATCTATTAAGACAACAACATTTCACTTAAAGCAAAGGTATTATAATATGTTACTCTCTACCTCCCCCTACAGGCTGGTATTATAGTATGTGACTCTCTACCTCCCCCTACAGGCTGGTATTATAGTATGTGACTCTCTACCTCCCCCTACAGGCTGGTATTATAATATGTTACTCTCTACCTCCCCCTACAGGCTGGTATTATAATATGTGACTCTCTACCTCCCCCTATAGGCTGGTATTATAATATGTAACTCTCTACCTCCCCCTACAGGCTGGTATTATAATATGTTACTCTCTACCTCCCCCTACAGGCTGGTATTATAATGTTACTCTCTACCTCCCCCTACAGGCTGCTATTATAATATGTTACTCTCTCCCTCCCCCTACAGGCTGGTATTATAATACGTTACTCTTTACCTCCCCCTACAGGCTGCTATTATAATATGTTACTCTCTACCTCCCCCTACAGGCTGCTATTATAATATGTTACTCTCTACCTACCCCTACAGGCTGGTATTATAATATGTTACTCTCTACCTCCCCCTACAGGCTGGTATTATAATATGTTACTCTCTACCTCCCCCTACAGGCTGCTATTATAATATGTTACTCTCTATCTCCCCCTACAGGCTGGTATTATAATACGTTACTCTTTACCTCCCCCTACAGGCTGCTATTATAATATGTTACTCTCTACCTCCCCCTACAGGCTGCTATTATAATATGTTACTCTCTACCTCCCCCTACAGGCTGGTATTATAATATGTTACTCTCTACCTCCCCCTACAGGCTGGTATTATAATATGTTACTCTCTACCTCCCCCTACAGGCTGCTATTATAATATGTTACTCTCTCCCTCCCCCTACAGGCTGGTATTATAATACGTTACTCTTTACCTCCCCCTACAGGCTGCTATTATAATATGTTAATCTCTACCTCCCCCTACAGGCTGCTATTATAATATGTTACTCTCTACCTCCCCCTACAGGCTGCTATTATAATATGTTACTCTCTATCTCCCCCTACAGGCTGGTATTATAATACGTTACTCTTTACCTCCCCCTACAGGCTGCTATTATAATATGTTACTCTCTACCTCCCCCTACAGGCTGCTATTATAATATGTTACTCTCTACCTCCCCCTACAGGCTGGTATTATAATATGTTACTCTACCTCCCCCTACAGGCTGGTATTATAATATGTTACTCTCTACCTCCCCCTACAGGCTGCTATTATAATATGTTACTCTCTCCCTCCCCCTACAGGCTGGTATTATAATACGTTACTCTTTACCTCCCCCTACAGGCTGCTATTATAATATGTTAATCTCTACCTCCCCCTACAGGCTGCTATTATAATATGTTACTCTCTACCTCCCCCTACAGGCTGCTATTATAATATGTTACTCTCTACCTCCCCCTACAGGCTGGTATTATAATATGTTACTCTCTACCTCCCCCTACAGGCTGCTATTATAATATGTTACTCTCTCCCTCCCCCTAAAGGCTGGTATTATAATACGTTACTCTTTACCTCCCCCTACAGGCTGCTATTATAATATGTTACTCTCTACCTCCCCCTACAGGCTGCTATTATAATATGTTACTCTCTACCTCCCCCTACAGGCTGCTATTATAATATGTTACTCTCTACCTCCCCCTACAGGCTGCTATTATAATATGTTACTCTCTACCTCCCCCTACAGGCTGGTATTATAATATGTTACTCTCTACCTCCCCCTACAGGCTGGTATTATAATATGTTACTCTCTACCTCCCCCTACAGGCTGGTAGGGCCTGTAAAAGGCCAATCAAAAAGAAGGCCATCAAATAAAACGATGATTTTTAAGTCCACAGAAATAATTAATTTAACTTGAAGTTTAAGGATGACTTAATTTTAATATAGTACAAGAATAGTGTAACTATCTGTAAAATATAACCCATTTATTTCATAAAATTATGTATTGGGTTATAGCCTATTTGTCTCAATATTTGTCACATTCAGCACTGGACTTCACTGACTGTAGGGGTCACATTAATCACATTAGAATCACAGATTAGAGATTTTATGTATTTTCCCCTATTTTCTGTATTTTTCACTATTTAAAATATAGTATTTCTTAATTCCCCCCCCCCCTCTCTCTCTGTCAAAAGTGTTGCTTGGCTTCCGCGCATTATAAACTGGAATATAGGCTTTAAATCTAACCTATCACTGGTTATGTGCAGCGTTTCACTTGATGTTGAATCTCAACCAGAGAACTGGTGTCTATCATTACCATATTGACAGAGGTGCACGCTGTGCGTCCTGACCGTCTCCACGCATCCATTCAGTAGCCTACCATCCCTACTCATGAGGCCTCCTGACTTTTGAGGCCCCAGGCGGTTGCCTAAACTTGCCTACAGTTAAGACCGCTACTGTAGTCACTTGTGAGCTTGTAGATCGGCTATTTTCAAATAGCAGTACTTGAGTACATGTACTTTACTTAGTTACTTTCCACCACTGTCAGCACTAGATTAATTACTTACCCACCTTCTGCAAAGATGAGAAAGAGAACACACATTGTTCCATAGGCCCGTTAGTCAAGGGGCCCCCAGAAATCTGTTTCCTTTCAAAACGATGCGTAGATGTATTGATACTTTTTTTGTTTGTGTATGTTGTTTGTGTTTGTTTTGTATTTTATTGCGATTTCATATCAATACAAATTAAAAAAAAAAAAGAAAAAAAAAAAGGGTTTTTTTTTTTTTTTTTTTTTTTAGGGGGGAGGTGGGGGCCCCCCTCCCTCGGGGCTCCACGCAGCTGCGTGGTATGCCTAGTGCAAATATCCGCCCAATCATACCGGGTGCACGGCAAGGAAAAGTAACATAACAATACATCTCAGTAAGAGAATACCAGCACTCACAGAAAAGTCCTTTTAAAGGCACTTTTATTTATATATATATATATATATATTTTTTTAAAGCATGGTAGTATGCTGCAGAGCAGACAGCAACCTACGCGTTTCATCGTTAAGCCTTCATCATGCAGCGTTGTGTCTCCATGGATTAAAGCTAGTTTAAATCTCAAGACTGAAAATGTGCGATTTGTGAAACCGTGTGAAAGGATCCCCACGGCACACACACTAGCGCCGATTCCTAAATAATGAATAAAATATGTACAATTAGGATGCTTTAGTAATATTGTTCCTGCTGTTCTACATACTGCCAACCATGTGAAGAAATCACAGATTCAGGCTTTAACCTTAGCTTTTATATGAAATATCCGAGTCAATTAAGTTATTATGGAAGATACTTCTTAACATATTGCTAGTTTGACCACTTCAAATGCTCTAATCATCTTACAATAACCGAAAATAACCTTTCTACAAGCTCTCAATGCGTCGCACGCATTGAGAGCTTGTAGATCGGCTATTTTTGCTGCGCGACATGCTTCCATAGAAGACATGCTGGCTTCCATGGAAAACGACTGAAATCAGTCTTGGCAACTGAGAACTTTAATCCATGTGTCTCAATGATGCAAAGCTGATGAAGGCTTAATGCCAAAATCAGCGACACAACTAACGTCCACAAACAGGCTTGCATAGCCGGTTCTAAACAACAGGCTAACGTTCACAAAACAGGCTTCTTCTGACAGTGACAAGCATATGACTATGACGACGACAACGGTAGCTAGAAGTTAACTCCAACCGTCTTGATCCAAGGCACTACAAGACGGTAATATAATATTTGACAGCTAGTTTTGTATCAATACGGCTAAAACCTCGACAATGATGACAATCAACGGTGGGTAAGGTAACACAAGCAAAATAAACAGATCAAAAACCAGCTGTTCAGCACCATGATGATGACTAACCCGGTCACCTGCACGTTATCCACAATGACTTTGTTGTAGCTTCTAAAGACATATTAACTAACTAAAACGCTACAATCAAACACATGTACAATAAGGCATTTTAAATAGCATAACAATCGACATTTCCCCCAAACCCCCCAAGGCCCGAGCATCATCAAAATGAACTCACCTATAGTTGAACGTTGGTTGAAGAAAGGCTGGTTATAAAAGGAAGAAAATACAAAAAAATCCCAAGGAAACCGGTCCAAATCTGATAAATTGTGGTCTAAAGCCTGGGCTGTGATGATCTGGTGGTCGTTGGTGATGAAAATCCTCAAGTCAGTTAACCGTTAAAGTCCTTTGAGATGATGAGTCTCGAAGGTGGGAAATGCGTGCGTTCCAAGTCAATGTCACGTAGCATCTGAGCTGGTTCGCGCCGCTGAAGAGCTTTAAACCGGCGTCTTGAGCGAGCTTATCGCTCATTGGTCAGCCATCATAACAACGGGTGCTATTGGTGCGTTCTGTTCCTGCATGTCTCGCGAGAACGGTCTGTGAAATGGCAAACCGCGCACTGGCCGTTTTTCATTGGCTGCGGCCTGCACCGAAAGCACCGTGGCCAATGAGAACAGCGTGTTTAGAACTGCTAGTCGGTCCTTGTGCCCAAGGACGGACAGGTGCGTGAAGTTGATTTTTCAAATCAAAGCAACTTTCATCTACGTCATGAAAAGTACGTTACAGTTAGAACCAGTGGTGGGAAAAGTACTCAAATGTTTTACTTAAGTAAAAGTATCAATACTGCAATGTAGAAATACTCTGTTACAAGTAAAAGTCCGGAATTAAAAATGTACTTGAGTTAAAGTACAAAAGTATTGGCATCAAAATATACTTAATAAAGTACCAAAAGTAAAGGTACTAAAATGTTTGAAAATAGCAGATCTACAAGCTCACAACATCGCTTCGCCACACAAATCAAATAGCCTATGTATAAAATAGGGCTAGCCTAAAGGGGTTAATGTTTTATAATATAATAATTTATATCTGCAAAGTAACTAGCAACTAAAGTTTTCAAATAATTGTAGTGGAGTAAAAGTACAATATTTTCCTCTGAGATGTAGTGGAGTAGAAGTAAAAGTACTGAAAATTGGAAATACTCCAGTAAAGTAAAAAATACCTCAAAATTGTACTTAAGTACAGCACTTGAGTAAATGTACTTAGTTACTTTCCACCACTGGTTACAACCAGACTAGTCTCACGTGGCCAGGCTCCCATTTTCATTCTGAGATTGTGTTATAGTTGTCTGGCTATGCGAGACTACAACCAGACAGCAGACAGCAGAGATGGAGAGATGCAGTCAAACAGTGTTTGTAACCTTATTGACCAACAGTTCTACACAACTGAGTAAGTTTGACGAATCTATACTAAATTATCAGTGGTGGAAAGTAACTAAGTACATTTACTCAAGTACAGTACAATTTTGAGGTATTTGTACTTTTTTTAGCATTTCCAATTGACAATACTTTTATTTCTACATACACTACATCTCGGTTCCAAAAGTTATTTGAAAATAGCCGATCTACAAGCTCACAACACCTGCGATGCAACTGTGAGCTTGTAGATCTGCTATTTTCAAACATTTTAGTACTTTTACTTTTGGTACTTTAAGCATATTTTGACGCCAATACTTTTGTACTTTTACTCCAGTAACATTTTGAACTTGTAACAGAGCATTTTTACATTGTGGTATTGTGTGCTACTTTTACCTAAGGAAAATATCCGAGTACTTCTTCCACCATATTAGCCTAATATTAGCCGCTAATATGCTTGTTATTATCGTGCTTAACAAAAGCAACATGTTTTCATGTTATCCTTATTGGTTTTTTTTAGCTTTTAGTTGTTTTAATGAATGCCTGAGGAAGGTGTTAGAGCTCCTGTATCTGCAGGGTGAACAGTGTGTGGTTTATTGATCTTATCTTTCCTACGCACCTGTCAGATACTTTTAATCTAGATGTGCCAAAGCTTTTTAACAGTTGTTATTTGAAATAACACATATATTGAGCAGGATACTGTCACAGAGGAGGTCTACGCCATAGAAAAAAACAGGCCTAAGGGTAGCTCTCTGGTCCATACTGTTAGAAGTACTCCTCCTTGTAACGCTATGGACCAGAGCTGGCCTACAGTAATAGAAAAATATTTCAAATAAAAACAAAATCAAAGGAAAGCAACATTCTAGTCAGACAAAGCAAAGGAGCAAACGTTAGCCTAAATAGTGGTTCAAGGGGTCCTTCCCAACAGACATAGATAATATGCAAAGCGTCATGGGTTGATGGTTTCATGGTTTCTTGTCCTGTAGGGAGTCACTTTGATGATTTAAACCATTAAGACCTGAGGCGATTCTTTAAAAAAATCTAAATCCTAACAGTTTTTGGGGAAAAAAACTACTTTTTTTAAAACGATTTTTCAAAAAAAGCAGATCTTCAAGCTCATCTATGAGCTTGTAGGTCTGCTATTTTTTAATAGCCCAAAGAAATCTAAAAATGACCGGTCTCAAATTCTCAATGGGTTAATGGAGGAGGCAGAGAGTAGTAGAGGAAGAGGTCAATTGTCACCTACCTCATCCTCTGCCTCAAACTGGGTGGAGGGTCAGTGAAATGTACAGAATGTCATGTGACATCACTTGGGCCATACCTGTGGTCTGGCATCTTTAGCCCACTGACTCCCAGTATGCTTGACATTACTGCTGACCATTTCCCAAAAGCTACTTTGATTGATTTTAGAGGAAGCCAGTGGATTCCATAAATTTCAGTACCATATAGAAATCAACTCACAGAGACTATTAGTTGATACATAATCCACCACACAAAATATCAGTGATGCAGATATTCTTTGTCAGATTGTTATTATAATAGTATTAATACCCTTTATTTCCTTTTTAAAATGAGGATTAAATTGAAACGTCGAGCTGAAAATAGTCCTTAGAGAAAAGATTGACTTACAAACTAAATTCAAATGTCCATGACTTACTAACTCACAATGATCTTTAGCAAACTCAGTTATTCCGGTAAGCTCTGTAACGTAATGACTTTTGAAAAATGTAAACAAACGCGATGAGTGTTATGAGCTTGTAGGCTATTTTCCATTACATGGGTTAGGGAAAAATGTGGAAAATGTTTAAACATTTTAACAACACAAATCTTGTACGGGGATCTCTGGCACAAAATATCTTCAGATGAGGGGTCTGCGGCCAAATACATATTAATTTGTGGGTCCTTGACATGAAAAGGATTGAGAACAACCGCTTTAACTGAATAACTGTGTAATGTTAACCTGTTTTGTTTGTGTTGTTTTATTTCCCCCATCAGGAGCACGTAGTGAAAGAAGACCTGCTCAACGCTCTGCACTGTGAATTCATCAACCGGTCAATGAGGTGGGAGTGGATGTGAACAGAGCCATCGCCCATCCTTACACCCAGAGCCTGGTCCAGTTTGTGTGCGGCCTTGGACCCAGGAAGGGCTCTCAGCTCCTCAAGGTGTGTGTGATCATTGTTCATTCATGTTATGTCAGGAAGAGCGCCTATGGGAAAAGCCTGGTTCAGATGTAATGGGGTTGTGGAGCAGGTCATGTTATGAGGGAAAGTTTGGTAAATATGCAGTTCAGTTTATGAATTCAGACACTGGCTACATGTAAGAGATTTCAGTTTCTGAACTGCATATTACTTTACCTGCCATACTGCTATATTAGTGTGCCTGGTTCTGCAGATCATCCATTTAGTTTTCTTGTGTCTTTTCAGATTCTGCAACAGAAGAACACTCGTCTGGAAAACAGGACCCAGCTGGTCACCATGTGCCACATCAACTGTGCCGGTTTCATCAAGATTGACACTGTGTCACTCGGAGACAGAACAGACTCATACATTGATGTTCTGGATGGTTCCCGGGTCCACCCGGGGACGTACGAGTTGGCTCTGAAGATGGCTACAGACGCCCTGGAGTATAACGAGTTGGCAGAGGATGCCAACCAGTCGGTGGAAGCCCTGGACGAGATCCTGGAGAACCCGGAGCATCTTAAACACTTGGACCTGGACGGCTTTGCTGAGGAGCTGGAGAGAAAGGGTTATGGCAAGAAAGGGAGCTGCAGGTACAGAGACTTAAGAGTTCCTTACAGAGTCCCCAACACATACTGTCGCATCATGAAGATCAACATCGAAAGGTTCAGCGCTGAGCTGACATGCCGCACCTCCGACCTGATGGACAAGAGCAACAAGTGGAAGCTCAGCAAGGACAGGTACTATGATTGTGACATGGAGTCCTTCAAAGATGAGGAACAACTGTGGAAGAAAGCACAGCAAAAATACAAGCGTGCAATCATCCACCACACCAACTCCCACAATGACTTTGAGCCCATGCACCAGGCAGTGGTGACCAGGGTCTGGTGACCTGGAAGGTAATATTTGTAAAAAATAATTGTATATATAGTAATAACACTGCATGCATGTATGACAATCAATGACATTTCAATAAAGCTGTTAATATGGAATCTTTAGTCTTTAAAGTATCTTTGTTAATATGGACAAATGTTGCATTATTGAAGCCCAATGAGTGATGGAGTGAGTGTATGTTGGAATGTGTATTGCATAAAAATAACAATCAGTGTATGGGTAATGAGAAATAAATAGAATCTTTATTCCTATATTTACAACAGGGAACGTGTACAGATTTTCTTATCATTCATTTAAACACGCATGAACATTGATCAAACAACAACAAACAAAACAAGGATCAGTCAGAAACATCACGTAGCCTATTGAATCCACACTGTCTGTAGTACAGTGGACAGGTTTTAAATGTTTTTCATATTAGTCAGGGGTGAGTTATGGGTGATTTACTCAAATATTCTCTAAGTGTAGCTAAAGATTTATGGGAATGTGATTGGAACTGTAGCTTCGGCCACTAACAACAATATCCAGTTCGACAAGAGGACCTACCAATAACTGTACTTCATTTGAAAGAGTGAACTAGACTGACCATGAAACAAAGACATTTCATCCAGCTTAATTGCACTCTTGACAAAATCTTGCATTTCAAACCGGTATGATTTTGCTTGAGCGAGACACACAACCCTCAACATCTTTGGAGATCAATTGGACATTTTTGTTACAGGAGAGTATTAAAACATGTGACCACGCCACCACGGAGGTTGTGGGTTCAAATCCACGTGGTGCATCCGGGCTTTGTCGAGCGTCTACACAAACACAATTGGCCTGTGCTCGGAGGAGGGAAGCCGGGCGGGGAAAGTGATATTTGTCATTGCATGTAATTAATCCTACAGGCTGGGGCGGCACCTGTAAGCAGGGAGTGTTGGGCGGGAGGAGTAGGACAAAGGCTCTACGTCCTCCTGGTGGGGGCTCCTCACTGGTAAGTGAGTCAGTAGGATACAACAGCAGTGACAAGGCCAGAAATGTGTGTGGGGAGGAATCAATTGGCATAATGACTAAATTGCTCTTGTGGTCATGTGACCACAAGAGATGTAACTTATCTTTTGTCCCACATGTAGTATGTGAAAATATTTCAGTCCAGCTTTGAACAAAAACATTGATAGTAAAAAATCCTCAGCTCTTCATAGACTGGATGAATGAGGACACCTGGTGGTTGTTTCTAGTTACTGCATTATGTCACAAAAGGATGGTTGATTCTATGATGGTAACACTTTACTGACATGACACCTGTCATAAACATTTCACAGAGAAGATTGTGTGCACATCTTGTACCTGTATTTAGGCCAGGTGCTGGACATCAAGGCAAGAATCATGGAGAAGAGGGTAAGGCATCCTCACACTGGTTTAAACTGGAGGACTTGATAACACTTGTTGTAGTAATGGTGGATACAGACACATCAGTGATCTCAACAGAGATGGTGCTGGTAGACTAAATCATGTAGCTAATAAACTGCTCTGGTAGTTGGACATCTCAAGATAGTTATGTGGAAATATTGTATTAACAATCATACCTTCATGATTTCTAAATACCACTGTAATACCTTGATACCACCTTGCCTGGTTCATTGACTTCACCTGGTCAAGGTATTCGTTTTATAACATGTTGCTAGCTGTGTGTTCAGATATTGTGTATGTAACAAATCAAAAAAGCAATTTACATCAAAAGGTGAAAGATGTATTACATTTGTCCTAAATATTCATAGCGCCACTTTTGGCAGTGAATTGGAGAATCACAATTAATGAAGTAATATTGCGGAGAATATCAGAGAATACTGCATAGATTTTTCCGTATTTGTTAACAATTTCTTATAGACGTTAAACCACCATCAAGGGTTTCACGAATGCTTTATTCAATTAAAAAAATCTGTGTAATCTATACTGGTATTAAGTTAAGGTTACAAAGAACTAATCCTTTTGGATGAATTCATTCATTTGAACACTAACCTAACATCAGGTATGAAATCATTTACACCGTTTATTATACCTAATCTCAAAATAGATTGTCTAGATTTAATCAAATATCAAAATGAGTGACACACTGTAAAAGAAAAAAGGAGAGACAATGGGTAATAACATTGGATAAATAAAGACAGAGGGACAAAGAGTAACAGTTTTTCTTAACTGTTGGTACAGAAGGCTTGTATTTGTAATAGAATGGAGTCCAACTTTATCAGCAGTCTGTTACGACTGCTTTCAAACCCTAAGCCACATGACAGAAGAAACCTTGCGCATCTTCATGGCACCATCTTCGAATACCATCATCACCAGCGGCGCAAACAACATCCTTATGAAATAGCTCTGAACAGAAAACATAAATAATAAGACGCAGAAATATTACCACAAGTGCTCTATAGAAATGTCTTCCAATAGTCCTTCTTCATTCCACCCACGCTCTGGCCGGTATGTCCTCTGTCTTCAACCGTTTGAATGGGAGGGCTAGATGAAGTGATTGCATGGCTTAAGAGGGGCCTTTAGTGCGGTTTGGAAGCAGCTCATGCTTTGCAGGGGCTGCAGATCGTGGTTTAGTCTATAGGCCATAGTCATTCAAGCCAAGGCAGGCTGTACTGTGCACTGTATCTGTGTCTGTCTCAGTGCTTCTCCAGAGCTTTGGTCAGCAACTCGTTGAGACGGGCTATCATGGGTCTGGGATCGTCATTCAGGCCTGCTGCGATCATGGCATTGTCATAGATCTGCAATGGGAGAAGATTCAATGAAAAATGTGGAAGGCTATTGTAGCAAGCAGTGGTTGATGATGATCTGGAGGTCTTGAGGTTCTTCAGTGTTGCCAGGTGTTATCAGAGACTGAAGCTTAAATTCTCATGTTTGTGACTAGATGTTTCAGAGTTGGTCTCTTTCAGTGCATGCATCTTTTTGATGAGGTCAACACAAAATATACCTCTTCCTTTTTTAGTACAAAAAAACAAAACAATAATAAGAACAAACGACAAAAAATATTTGGTGTTGTGTGTTCTTGCCCTGATTACCCTGATGAAGACCATGGGCCAAAACACAGTTTTAAACAAATAAACTGCTTTCTAGTTCTACAAGTATTGCTGTGATCCTGCTGTACACTGCAACCACACTGAATCCCTGTGACCATGGGGCAGTAGTTTAGGAGGTATGGCAGGCACTTGGGAATCGGAAGGTTCCCGGACACTTGTCTTACTCAAGTGTCCTTGAGTAGCCAGTAGCCAGACTACTATTCCACAATCTCCGAATGCTATACAGAGTCCGGAACTACACGTCCCGAAAGCCGAGAAAGTAAGCCGTTGTCCGTCAATTCCGTTCACGAAAACAAATATTTAAAAATATCTTTAAAACATATTTGTTAATTCCCATTTGTGATAAGCAGCAAGCTATATATGCTTCGACTAATTAGATTTACAGTAGGACAAATTTACGCGACTGCAAAGACAAAACGGAAGCAGAGAAGAGGCGAATGTGTGAATGTAATGCACATTGTAAACACCTTTGGATAAAGGCACTGTTTAAATGCACCATTACACTGCACACAGGCGCCCGTATCTCTTTCCTCTCTCTTACCCAGCATTGATCTCCAGTGTGGGCTGCAGTAACTGGGCTCTCTCCTCGATGCTGCGGGCCACCTGCTGGGTGCGGAGGAAATGGCGCGCGGCGCCCATCTCCAGCACTGTGATCATGGCTGGGTGTGTGTCCAGGCGAGGGGTCACCTGGTGGTGGTAAGGAAGGAGTGAAAAGGGTTCAAATGGGTTCCATGCTAATGAACCACACAGGTGTCAATTGAGAAGACAGAGCAATTGCCCTTCCAAGGGTTCCAAGATATCGTCTCTGTCGGGTGGAAACCTCATGTTCAAAACTACAAGTTACTTTTCAGGATTCAAATTCAGAAGTTGCTACAAACCTCGAATCTGCTACTTTTGATAATTTTGTGACGCTGTAGTATGATCAAGTAGGGCATTCATTTACAAAAAAACACCAAAAGTTAGAATGTGGAGACAGTGACGATATGCATTGATGCCGTCTGCTTTCATTACCTTGATATTGGTGACTCTGGGGCCCAGCACGTTCCTCATCCAGGCCATTAAGTCCTCAGCTTGTTCCACTGTCAGGCGCTCAGACTCTGCAGACAAACAGAGAGGAGAGGAGGAGTCAAGTCTACCAGCAGAGGTCAGGACAACAGCAGTTCGAGAACCCTGTGCTGAAGCAGAAATGGTGCGACAGGGGAGGGGGGAGGGGGGGGGTCTAACCGGGCTTGCTGTCCTGGTACTTCTCCTCCTTGTAGTGGTCCACCACGATGTCCGTCTCCACGGAGATCATCTTCTTCTTGTCAAACTCCCGGAGGTGCAGCAGTGTCAGCTCGTCAAACTGCTCATAGCAGAACAGCACCTGGAGGAACAAAACGCCAAGTCACAAACAAACGGATGGATTCAACACAAGACAAGAGGTATACCTGGAAACCAGACTAATCTGCCAGAGCAAAAGAAAAACAGATGGATTTAAGACACCAGCAGTACCGCCACTAGGCACCGGCACAGCACACAGTGCGTAAGGCACCACGGTGCACCAAAATGAGTCAAGCCGTTCATCATAATAACTAAATGACAAATATTTTTTATTTAGATATAAGATTAAAAACAGAATTACAATTAGGCCCCCGCCCCCGCCCCCCTTCCTCCCCGCCCGGCCCGACAGTGAGTTACAACATAATTCGCACAAAATCACGGCTAGAGAAACCCGACTTTGTGTCACACAGACAATTCTCAAACGTCACCTCCATGTCCTTCTGTTTCATGGCCTCATAGTAGACAGAGTGCTCTGCCAGGTGGCGGTTGGGGGCACACAGGTAGTAGATGTTGCGTGTGCCAGCCTTCATGCGGGAGCCGTACTCCATCAGATTGGTCTGTTGCCCGGCGGGCAGCGCCGAGGACTCAAACCTCAACAGCTTAGCGATATCCTCCTGTAAATTTGAGAAGCGACATGGACAGTCAGTGACTCTTAACAGTGAAAAACATCTCAACCTCTTTAATTTAAATTTAAGACATGCTACATATACTCCAATTTGTAGTTTCCTGTGCTAATAAAAGATCTTATTCATTTAATGTTGAAAACTGCTTCAGGGAGACAAAACAAAAACAACATTCCCAGACTATTTTGCAGACCATTAAGCATTAAAATATTCAAAATTCAAATATGAAGCCCCAAAGACTGCACCTTGACGTCCTGTTCCTGGGTGGTGACGATTCCCTCACGCATGAAGAGACCGTAGTCTTCAAAGAACTTGTTGTACTTCTCTGGTTCCTTCTTGCTCTGGTCCAACAGGAAGCGGATCACCCTCTGCTGCAGAACGTCACGGAGCTTCCTGGAGGACGAAGGGCCATTGGGTCCGATTAAATGCTATTTTATAGACATATAGGCGGGTGGATGGTCTGTGAGATGGTCAATTGTGTGAAAGATGGCAGAATGTGTTAAACGGCTGTTCTACCTGATCAGAGCGCTCTCCTGAAGCAGCTCTCTGCTCAGATTCAATGGGATGTCCTCACTGTCCACAACACCTGATCAAATACACACACACATACATACATAACATCATAAAAACAATATACATCGTTTTGCCAGTTTTAAAAGACTTTAAAGGTCATGCATGGGGATTATTGAGAGTGTGAAGGCTAATTTCAAGAGGCTTTCCTCTAATTTCAAGAGGCTTGCCTCTTGCTAGAAACTGATGAAGGCCCGAGGAGCCAAAACACATCCGCTTGTCAGACTTCTGCTTAAAAAGTGCATAAAATGTATTTTGTGAGTGCGGACTGTTTCTTAACCTTGCCTCTTGCTAGGCCATCCCTGTAACTATAAACTTGTTCTTTAGTGTCCTGATTAACCATTTAAACCCTATATACAGTACGTCGTTGTATGATGAAGGCAAAAATAGCCAATCTTTAAGCTCACAAAGCGTCACAATGCCTTGTGAGCTTGCAGCTTTTTTAGGTTTGATCCTTTTGTAAATGTTCAAAAGTTTTGAAGATTATTGACACCAGGTTGAAAGTCGCCAGTTTGAAAGTTGTTAAAGGAGAATTTTGGACTAAAGTTTTCTTACCTTTTCTATGACGTTATGATATCTTAGGATGAATGGTACAGTAGAAAAATTTCATAACTCCACCCCATCTCGAGATTTCAATCTCGTCTAGCGAGACTTCTGTTTTTTTTTTTTTTTTTTTTTTTGGTTGCATAGTGTTCTGTCACTATGAACGTCAGATCTCACATGAAAAATAATACAAAAAAGCTATTAAAATATGTGATCTAACCTAAGGCCTATCCGCGCACCTTTTAAGCTGTGGTGGCTCAGGGGTGGAGTTATGAAATTTTTCTACTGTACCATTCATCCTAAGATATCATAACGTCATAGAAAAGGTAAGAAAACTTTAGTCCAAAATTCTCCTTTAAGTGAAGGTCCGGAAAAAAAGAAAACATCCTAAAATAAAATGTATTCTTCTACTTGCTTGTGGAATGTATTGCGTTGCTTGAAAATCAGTCATTTTGAAAGTATGAGGCGTAAGAGGAGAGACACAGACCTCTGAGGAAACGCAGCCATTTGGGCAGGATGTCAGTGGCCTTGGTCTGGATGAGAATCTTCCTGCTGTACAGAGCCACGCTGGAGCCCATCTCCCTGCTCACATCAAACATGGTGGGCTTCTGCTCAAAGCACATGCACATAGGAAAACATGAAATAAGTCTTGGTTTCAACTATCCACCATAATCCATCCATAAACAACTAATCTGTCCATTATTTCTTCCACTTAATCTGATGATTGATTTTGATAATAAAATGACGATGTAAGTAATAAAAGCCTAAATCATCAAGATGAGTTATGTTAAGTTATGTTAACAGCAGACTAAAACACACATTTTGAAATTATAATATGGAACGATAAGCATTCCCATTTTAGTGAAGTTGTGAATAGTTGTGAATCACTAAACCAATCATTTTAGAACAAAACATTGTTATCTGACCAATTAATTACTGTTCATCATTTCACTCCTAATCGGAAGTCATTTTCCACTGCATGATAAAAGCTCAACTCAACTTAACTCGCTTTACTTAGTTTCACAGTCTAGATAGGATCCCCTCAGCGTAGCTGGCTCTCATAAGTAACCTTCGGAACCAATGCTCTTACACTGACCATGATACTTACATAATACTGACATGATAATAACATGATACTGACCATGATACTTACCATGAAACTGACATGATGCTGACCAGGATACTGACCATGATACTGACATGATACTGACTATGATGCTGACATGATACTGACATGATTACTGACATGATACTGACATGATACTGACAATGATACTGACAATGATCCTGACATGATACCATGATACTGACATGATACTGACATGATACTGACATGATGCTGACCATGATACTGTCATGATACTGACATGGTACTGACCATGATACTGACAATGAAACTGACATGATACTGACATGATACTGACATGATACTGACATGATACTGATACTGATTATTACAATATACGACATGATGCTGACATGATACTGACAATGATACTGATTATTACAATATACGACATGATGCTGACATGATACTGACATGATACTGACAATGATACTGACAATGATACTAACATGATACCATGATACTAACAATATTGACAATGATACTGACAATGATAATGACATGTACTGACTATGATCCTGACATGATACCATGATACTGACATGATACTGACATGATGCTGACCATGATACTGTCATGATCCTGACATGATACTGACAATGATAATGACATGATACTGACTATGATCCTGACATGATACCATGATACTGACATGATACTGACATGATGCTGACCATGATACTGTCATGATCCTGACATGATACTGACAATGATACTGACAATGATACTGACCATGATACTGACCATGATACTGACCATGAAATTGACATGATACTGACATGATACTGACCATGATACTGACTATGATCCTGACATGATACCATGATACTGACATGATACTGATACTGATTATTACGATGTAACACTTTTCTTAACAATTTGAGCCGTTATTACATTATGAACTGTTATTACATTATGAACGGCTACGCAAGGTGATACTGATACTGATTATTACAATATACGACATGATGCTGACATGATACTGACATGATACTAACATGATACCATGATACTGACAATATTGACAATGATACTGACAATGATAATGACATGATACTGACTATGATCCTGACATGATACCATGATACTGACATGATACTGACATGATACTGACATGATGCTGACCATGATACTGTCATGATCCTGACATGATACTGACAATGATACTGACCATGATACTGACCATGATACTGACCATGATACTGACCATGAAATTGACATGATACTGACATGATACTGACCATGATACTGACTATGATCCTGACATGATACCATGATACTGACATGATACTGATACTGATTATTACGATGTAACACTTTTCTTAACAATTTGAGCCGTTATTACATTATGAACTGTTATTACATTATGAGCGGCTATGCAAGGTTTTTAATGTAACAAATTATTACATTACTACATTATGCAAAAATCTGTTATTATGTTATGCGCTCACGATTTTATTACATTATGAGCTGATTATTACATTATGAGCTTTTATTACATTTAGTTTATTACATTAAGAACCGTTATTACATTATGTGAGCGGTTATTACATTATGTGTTGCTACGCGGCTTCACCGGGAATCGTGTGCTTGCATTTTGCTGAGCGATATGTTATAAAGTTGAATTCATATTCATTTACTAGAGAATACATTTTTCCCATTGACTTGAACACGGCAACCCTAAAGTTTGGGTGGCACACCCCGGGCCCCTTAAAGTAAAGACAAATCAGTTTTATTTTGTATAGGGCCAAACCACAATTGGGCACTTTTCAAATAGAGCAGGTCCAGACCGTATACTCTTTGATTACGGTATAATCAGTTATTAGTTCAGTGTTCATGTTTTGTATCTGCATGTTAACAGAGAGGCTTAAACCTCATTGAATGAGGTGACAGGAAAATAAAAACTAAGATGTGTGAAAGAAGTGGTTTTATGCTGAATTCAGCCCCTGGCACCCTGCTAAGAAATACGAGCCGACGCATTCATGCCACACATCCTATTTCCAGTGGTGTAAAGTAACTAAGAACATTTCCTCAAGTACTGTGCTTAAGTACAATTTTGAGGCATTTGAGGCAAATATTGTACTTTTACTCCACTACAATTATTTGAAAACTTTAGTTACTTACTTTGTAGATTTTGATTATTATTACAAAACAAACATTACCCACTTCAGCCCTATATACATCTACAAGCTCACAATGTGCGACACATGAGCTTGTATAGATCTGCTATTTTCAAATAATATTTTAGACATAATATGTCTAAAATATTATATAATATTATTATACCTTGTGAAATGGGACATTCTGCATAATGAGTACGTTCTACTTTTGGTACTTTAAGTACATTTTGATACCAATACTTTTGTACTTTTACTCATGTGAGAAATGTGAGTACTTTTTTCACCACTGCCTATTTGTCATGCTGTCAACTCATGCTCCACTGAGACATCCACTTCTGCCGGTATTTGTGTGACACAGTGAATTAAATGATTGTTTCTGAAGTAGCTGAAGATGAAAAGCATAATGATAGATGTGTCTCGCTCCTTATTGAGGGATGCTGTGCGCAATTACGCAGTTGGCACAGCAGCATAATTCCATTGATCATTTATGGTATAGTAGCCCCAGATGTCGCTGACAGGATCAACATAGATTTTAATATTCATATTCTGTTCTTCTATCTACACATCCAAAGCTGCCTGTCTGACCACTGCAATTTCCTCTGTCCTGTCAAGTTTATAACGTCAGTTTAAATTTTTTGCTGCTCACCGAAACTTGCTGCTGCAGTGACATTGTGTGCATGGAAACGTTTAAAATGACCTAAAGTAGCCTCTGTAATCTTTAAAGTAGGCCTACATTGTTAAAGCAAACACTGTGCATGAATACACTGACTATACACACACAATAAAGACATCAGCTTGCACACTCGGGGACAGGTGTTCTGGTGTCGTGCCCCATGATTGTTACAAACTAATGCTGACTGTTTCAATTTGTCTCGCCCAGTTTAGCCCTTCTACTAACTGCATGCTGGGTCAGACAATCAGGCATGACATTTACGTGATTAAATCAGATTACATACAGAGATCTCCATAGATGGCCATAAAATGGACACAGACAGACAGAGGTACAAAATATATAATGATAAAACCACAAATTCCCATATATGGAGTTCCCTGATATAATCAATATGACATCATAGTACTGCTGTCATAGACTGGCCTGGACTCCATATTTGGGCATTATTGACACGGAACTCCATATATGGGTATAAAAGGGACATGGACCGATACAGAAAGAAATCCCCATATAAAGTAAGAAATCCCCATATACAGTATGGGTATAATGGGGCCACAGACAGACAGATGGGTACAACGGGTACTCTGACAACTCATAACAACAGGTATTGCAGGTAACAGGTAACAGGTAAGTTGCATAACTGGGTGGGCCATTCATTTCCAAAGGCACCGGTCTAGTATTTACAATATTTCCATCTCCCCGCGATTATTAAATTGTTTCTTCTGTGTTGGCACGTTAACAGCGTACATGGCAACAGTGTGTGTTGTGTGTGACATCGGAGCAGAGCTATGGACAACCTATATAAGGTTTGAAGATGCCTTTACACTTCCACTTCATACCTGTACCACCTAGAGAGAAATAAGTTTGAGAGAACCGAGAGAGAGAGAGAGCATAATCTTCCAGGAGGACAAATCTTCAACTCCCATAGACCTGAACACTGTGACGAACCACGGAAGGAGTGACGTCCCGATCTTCCCAGACTCAGGTCTTCTGTTCCGAGTGTCCATATGCCTTCACGTCTCAGGTCTTCCTCCATGAATGTATGAAGAGGGGCCACGACTACAACAAATGCTGAGGAATGCTGAGGAATGGACAGATCCCATCAGCCACCAGCTGTCAGACCAGACCAGATCTGGGAAAGACCAGATCTGGGAAAGACCAGAGCAAGACTTCAACTCAGCTTGGGGAACAACTAAAGAAACAACAGCTGACTTGCGCTGGTAAGAAAACCCATATCTGTGAACCTTGTAATGAGAGCCTCGCTTTAGGTGATTTGAATATAAGCCAGCATATCCACGCCGGAAAGAAACTTTTCCACTCTAAACAGTGCGACAAGAGTTTCAATAGGTTAAGTCACCTGAAGAGACATCAAAGTATCCACACAGGAGAAACACCTTTCCACTGTAAACAGTGCGACAAGAGGTTCAGTATGTTAGGTAGCCTGAAGGGTCACCAGCTAATACACTCTGGAGAAAAACCCTTCCACTGTAAACAGTGCGACAAGAGTTTCAGTGAGTTAAGTAGTCTGAAGAGACACCAGCGTATCCACACAGGAGAAAAACCTTTCGTCTGTAAAGAGTGCAACAAGAGTTTCAGTTGGTTAACTCACCTGAAGAAGCACCAACGAATCCATACAGGAGAAAAACCTTTCGTCTGTAAAGAGTGCAACAAGAGTTTCAGTCAGTTAAGCAGTCTGAAGACACACCAGCGTATCCACACAGGAGAAAAACCTTTCGTCTGTAAAGAGTGCAACAAGAGTTTCAGTCAGTTAAGCAGTCTGAAGACACACCAGCGTATCCACACAGGAGAAAAACCTTTCGTCTGTAAAGAGTGCAACAAGAGTTTCAGTCAGTTAGGTCACCTGAGGGGTCACCAACGAATCCACACAGGAGAAAAACCCTTCCACTGTAAACAGTGCAACAAGAGTTTCAGTGAGTTAGGTAGTCTGAAGACGCACCAGCGTATTCACACAGGAGAAAAACCTTTCCTCTGTAAACAGTGCGACAAGAGTTTTAATAGGATAGATAGCCTGAAGGGTCACCAGCTAATACACTCTGGAGAAAAACCCTTCCACTGTAAACAGTGCGACAAGAGTTTCAGTGAGTTAAGTAGTCTGAAGACACACCAGCGTATCCACACAGGAGAAAAACCTTTCGTCTGTAAAGAGTGCAACAAGAGTTTCAGTCAGTTAGGTCACCTGAGGGGTCACCAACGAATCCACACAGGAGAAAAACCCTTCCTCTGTAAACAGTGCAACAAGAGTTTCAGTCATTTAGGTAATCTGAAGACACACCATCGTATTCACACAGGAGAAAAGCCTTTCCTCTGTAAACAGTGCGACAAGAGTTTCAGTCATTTAGGTAGTCTGAAGACAAACCAGCGTATTCACACAGGAGAAAAGCCTTTCCTCTGTAAACAGTGCGACAAGAGTTTCAGTCATTTAGGTAATCTGAAGACACACCATCGTATTCACACAGGAGAAAAGCCTTTCCTCTGTAAACAGTGCGACAAGAGTTTCAGTCATTTAGGTAGTCTGAACAAACATCAGCTCACCCACCACACAGAGCAACGTGAACGTGAAGAGTTTCCAGTAGTGGAAAGTAACTGATTACATGTGCTTAAGTACCATCACAATGTGAGCTTATAGATCTGCTATTTTCAAATAATTTTATACATTTATACATGTGAAATGGGATATTGTGCATAACTAGTACTTTAATAATATTTTTTTGTATTTAAGTACATTTTGATACCATTACTTTTGTACTTTTACCCAAGTATAATTTGAATTCATGGACTTGTAACAGAGCATTTCTACATTGCAGTATTGATACTTTTTAAGTTGGAAACAATGGATTACTTTTTCCACCACGTCTGAAGAGTTTCAGTGTCACCACACAGGAGAAAAGCCTTCCAGTGTAAACGGCAGTTTCAGTCGGTTACTGAGCGCACTGGCCAATACAAACTACGTGAGTGCGGCAGTGCGCTCCCGGTGCGCATTTCCGAACGCACCCTCTTGAGCAGGGGCAGCAATTTATGTGCGCGCTACTGGGTGCGCAATGCGCGAAAATGTTATTTTTTCCCCGGGTTTGTTCTTTTTTTTTTACTTTAAATGCGGTTAATTTGGTACAGAAAATGTACTTCATGAAGGGTAGATGTTGGAGGTTTTTTCTTTGTCTTTTTTTTGTGATGAGTTTGTGATGGGTGCTCGTGATTTCTCCTGCGGGCTTTAGCTCCGAGGCACCCACAGTATCGGCGCCCTTGCTCTTGAGAGTTTATTCAGTGAGTCCAACTCCAGTCAGAGCTCATATGTGTCACCTATCCCAGTATACGCGCATCTGGGCGCTGCCTCATGAACGCGCAGCTAGAAGGCTAGCTCTCAGTGTTGCCCTGTCCGCCTATTATAAGCGACTTTGGGATTGTTTTTCCTGCAAAGTTGCTTGCAAATATTGGTGGTTGCGGGTTGCAGTTTATTGGGCTTGTTTCTTAAGTGTACTTTGTTTAGCTTGTTCCCTAAATGTTGCTTAAACCAGTGTTTCTCAAACATTTGCATGTCAAGGACCCCCAAATTAATATGTAATTATCCACATATCCGCATCTGAATAAAACATTTTTGACAGGGACCCCCTACCCGATATGTGTTGTTAGAATGTTTCAAAACAAAATAAATATATATTATTTTTTAACTTTTTGAGGAAAATAGCAGATGTATATTATGTTTAATTAAAGTGCTCATGTTGTCTATACCAGTGGTTCCCAAACTTTTTAGCTCAAGACCCAAAAGAGAAATTTGACGTTTGCCCGGGACCCAAACCGGTGAAAAAAGCAGATCTCAAAATGTATTATCTTCCGTATTGTTCAATAAAAAGCATTTTAATCTGATCTGTGCCACACACACAAGCCATAAGTCAAATCGACCGACTTCAACAGGAATCGTGTGCTTGCATTTGCTAAGCGATATGTTGAAAACTTATTCCAAAAACTGAAATTAAAGGAGGCGGACTGTTTTCGGCAATACAGATTAGCTGGCCTGGCTTGCCAGGAAGTGTCCGCCCCCCTTTTCTCAGACCAGGTGAGTGGTAAATGATTGAAAATGGCTATGCCAACTCCAAACAGCCCCAAAGACATGATGCCAGCACTAAAAGACCCCACTTATTCCAAAAACAGAAATTAGAGGAGGCGGACTGTTTTCGGCAATACAGATTTGCTTTCCAGGAAGTGTCCGCCCCCCTTTTCTCAGACCAGGTGAGTGGTAAATGATTGAAAATGGCTATGCCAATTCCAAACAGCCCCAAAGACATGATGCCAGCACTAAAAGACCCCAATGATTACGAAACTTTTACCCATCATTGCTAGTAAAGCAAGCCTAAAAAAAAGTATCAAAACTCACAAAATTCACCAGAACCCAGGAAATTACATCTACTAAAACGTTTTTTTACGGGAGGGGGGGGGGGGGGCAGACCCCCCACTATTCTTCTTATAGCTATGCCCACAACCGTGATACCACACTACCACCGCTAGTCAGCCAACCAGCAAAAAATAAACAAAACACAGAACAATAAAGATTTATCAAGTAAACATGCAGTTGTTCTTCTCACCTCCACTAAAGGAATCCCTCACAGAGTGGTCTGAAGTTGGCGCTGGCCTGGTGAACCCTGGAACTGGAAGCAGATTTTTGGGGGCTGATGTTTATCATTTGATAAAGAGCCGAGAGGTAGGTGTGTGTGTGTGTGTGTGTGTGTGTGTGTGTGTGTGTGTGTGTGTGTGTGTGTGTGTGTGTGTGTGTGTGCGCGAGAGTGTGTGTGGGCGCTGTTGACACACACACAAACATTACGAAAGTTCCGCCTAAATGTGGATGCGTTAAACCACCTGTGTCAAATTAAACATAACATGGTGGGAAGTAATCAGAGTGCTTAAAAACACAGATAGGCTAAAACAGAAAACAATTCAAAAATGCAAATTACTCACCAGGCATCGAACATTCGACTTAATGTAGGCTTTCAAAATAAATTGCATAGCATCAGTCTAGCCTTTAGATCAAGACTATCGTAGATGTATTTGATCGATTTTGACATTTTTATATCTACGAGTCTTAGCTACCACCCCGCCAGGTTTCCCTGACATTTCACCAGTAAGGTGGTAGCTAAGACTATATATATATGTATATATATGACATATAAATCGATAAAATACATCTATGAGAGTCTTGATCTAAGACTAGCATCAGTCCATGTTTTATTGGCTACTCTCTACCAGTCAGTCAGTCAGTCATAATCAGTCACAATGATTCTCTTTTTTAACAGGCAGATTAGGAGAAAAGCTAGCTCCAATCGGAACCTGGGGAGAGGTTCCAAATGGGGCTAGCAAATCGTTTGCTACATTCTTGGGAAAACAACTACCTACGGCTACTGACTGGTGAGTTCACCTGAATGCAACAAACAGAAGAGGGTTCCATCAGATACTGTAGCCTATACCAGTGGTTCCATCAGATACTGTAGCCTATACCAGTGGTTCTCAAACGTTTTCATGTCAAGGACCCCAAAATGATATGTACTTGGCTGCGGACCCCCATCTCAAAAATATTTTGTGCTAGGAATTTTTCAAAAATAGCAGATCTACAATTAAGCTCATAGCATAGCACGAAGTGACACGATATGCGCTTGACTGTATATCTGATATTTTTGAATAGCCAAAGTATAACATTTTGTTAAAGTGGTTAAAATTATTGTGACGCTATAGGAAACAATGGCCTATGTTCCCTCAGTTTAGGGTTAGGCTTGTGGTAGTGTTAGTTTTGAGGGAACATAGGCCAGAACTATTTAACTAAATACACTCAGGACCTGTCATTTAAGACATCAACATCATAAAGTCACTATATGTCACATTCATCGACAACACTGTCTAATGACACATAAGATCAGAGACAACTTCTCTCTAACATAATGTGTAAAATGAATGACAATGGAAGATGGGTATATATTCACATAATGCTGTATGCAGTAGGCTATAATTAAATATTGCTAAAACATAATACAGTATGTTCACAGGTAGACTCAGCATTCAATCACTAGGTATAAGAGACATCGGTCATGGTTGTATGCCTCCGCCAACCAGTTGCAGTTTATTACATCGATCTATATGTCCAGGCTCACGTATTGAAGACTTTGTAATTTAATTAAAGGTGTTGTGTATTGCTTGGTGAAATCTAAGTAATCACTATATTGACATGTTTGAAACGTGTTTTAGATCACAGTGACAGGGGGTGGGCGTGGGGATCATATGACATCAGTCATCCCCATATTTAGGAACATTTTGTTTTGGGGAGACTGACATACACAGACATTAAGTACAAACACCGCACATTCAGACAACCGCTGTTTTTGAGTCTTGACGGCTGTGCCATGCTGTACAAAGAGGTCCGTCAGGCGAATCAAAACAAAATCAGCAGTTCAAAAAGATCTTTGAGACGGACAGATAAAGATCACAGATAAAGAGTGGACTTGTGGGACCCAGACACAATCCTCAGTTAATTTATACATTTTGTACCTCTGAGAGTGTACAATTTGGTTACATTTTTACACTCTCAACGTTGAATTAAAACTGAGGATTTTACAGTGAGTGCAGGCAGACGAATGCAGAACTGAGATAAACAGAGAAATGGAGACAGACCCAGACAGACAGACAGACAGACAGACAGACAGACAGACAGACAGACAGACAGACAGACAGACAGACAGACAGACAGACAGACAGACAGACAGACAGACAGACAGACAGACAGACAGACAGACAGACAGACAGACAGACAGACAGACAGACAGAGAGATTCTGTCTATCTTTCTAAGGCTTGTCCAGGGGGAGGGAGGAGGCCGTCTTATCTTGGCCAGTGTACAGCTTGTACAGTTATCTGTGAGGTATAGTACTAAAGATTTCCTGTAGCCTCCGTGTTCTTATGCTTTGCTCCAAGTCTGAATTCATTAAATTACATTATTCAGTGTGTATAGATGGGTTTCCGCGCGACGTCATCACAGAGCAGAGTGTGCAATCTGCGCATGCGCGGGGGAGAACGAACCGGAAGCGCCATTCACTCTATTGTTATTTTCGGGATTTAGATAGGCATAATGCTGCTATTATAGGCATAATAGGCATAATGCTGCTATTATATACAAACAGATCCAACTTCCGACAAATCATTTTTATTGAGTAAAGAAGATATTACAAACTGCATCATTTAATCTACTTTCATTAAACCTGGTGAAGACCATTTATTTTCTGAATGTACAATGGCCAGAGCTGCTGCGGGTAATAGCGCCCTCTACAGGCTCATCCCGCCACTGCGCGCGCATCATCCTCTCATGTTTACAAACAGGAAACCCATCTATACACCACAAGGTTACCCGCAATGACAAAGAAAGAGTCCCAAATACAACAACAACTACCCATGGAAACAGGGTAAATACATGCCCACTCTATTGTCTGAATTCAGAATGCATAACAGCTGATCTGAATGTTATCATTGTATTCAAAGAATAAAAATGAGGAACTTGAGAGCATGTTAGCCCATTCCCCAGTGCCATTGACCAGCATGGGTCTTACACAAAATCTGATGCAAGCATAATTTTTCAGTAAAGGAACACACAATGCATTTTTAAACCCACTCCCTGGATTGTATCTAACTCCAGACAACTCTGTTCCTTGGGCAGGACAACTAGGTACTGCTGGTTTTCTCTCCTAGTATTATTTAACTGCATTCAGTTTGTTGCAGGTCTAACGTTTTAGTTATAATGACACCAGTTCAATGGCAATTAACATCCTGATAGGAACGGGGTTGGTACCCACTTTTGACACCTATTCGCGCAAAAGGCACAGGGACAATTGGATCTCTATTTTGTGCATGGGAACAGCGTTGGCATATTCAGCATTCAGGGTACTTTGAGGTTAGAGTTTTGGAATTGCTGCACTCTAAGAATTTCCCAATGAGGTGACATTATAAAACAGCTCTCTAATCAGCAGCTATGACACATGCACTGGGACAGAGCACCTGTCTCGTCCTTTCTCTGGGCTTAAAGTAGTCTTCCTTATCTAACCCACACTGTACTGCAGTGTCATGTGGTTATTTTCTTACTCCATTAATATACTGCCCTCTACTGGCTAACAACATACATTGCTTTGCATAACACTTGGAAGTTATGCAACCTGGGCATAATTGGAGAGGAGTCAGTGAAGTAGCCTGAAGGCAGGCTTTTTTTTTTTTTTTTTTTTTTTACTGAATATCACATTCATATTGAAGATCAAAGTTGATAAAGTTGAACATCATGTCTTTCCCTCGGATCTTTAAATGCAAGATGAAACTCATTACATCATGGCTGAAGCTGAAACACACAGGTATTAAAAGACAATGAGGGTAAAATAGTCTGCATTTCTTTAGTGCCTTTTTCCAATGCCCATTACAATGTGTGTAAATTGTTTCACCCAATATGGTCAAAATAACCGATCTACAATCTCATGACACATGCATCTCAATATGGAAAAAAGTCTATGAAGCACATAAACCAAAAGCCAAACTATAAAAAGTGTTACTTGGAGCACAGGTCTCCGCCACGTCAGGTAGGTTAGTGTGGGCCAGTAATGTTCGGAATTCGCCAATCAGGCTGGAATGTAAAAAATCGGTCGGATCCGTCTTGATCACTTGATTAAAGAGATAATATGTAGCGATTTGCTTGATGTTGGGACAACATTTTGAGGAGTAATATATATTCTTTTGTGCAAAAATTGGCCTCCTGCTGGCGCTATAATATGGCAATCTTGAAAGGGTGGCATTTGTTCCTCAACGTAGTGCAAATGTGCGTGCAAAGTTTCACCACAATCGGACGCTGCGTTCATGATTTGCGTAATTTTGTTCAAAACGGGCCACTGTTGCAAACTTTAGATGTCAATCTTAGCCAATCAGGATGGAATATGAAAAAATCTAACAGATCCGCCTTGATCACATGACTATAGAGATCATGTGTACTGATTTGCGTGAAATTTGGATAAAATCTGAAGGAGTAATATCCAAAAATGTGTTTTACATAAGTCGGCCTCCTGGTGGCGCTATAAAAGGCAGATGTGAAAAATGCAGGCCAAAGGTTTTTCCTTGGCCTCTAGGGAGTGCACATACAAAGTTTTAGTGCAGTATAGGTAAAAACACGAATCCGCCTGATATAGCGCCACCATGAGACTGATTTAAAAAATTTCAAGTGGCATTTCTTCCTCGGCCTAGTGGGAATGTGCGTGCAAATTTTCACTGAAATTGCATGCTGTGTTCATGATTTGAGGTATTTTATTCAAAACGGAGCACTCCTGCAACCATTCTTTGCCAATCAGGATGGAATATGAAAAATCTGATTGACCCGTTTTGTTTAATGACTATAGAGATACAGTGTACCGATTTGCGTGATGTTTAGACAAAATGTGTAGGAGTACTGTCAAAAAATAGTTTTGCAAAAAGCAGCCTCTTGGTGGCGCTAAAACAGGCCCATGTGAAAAATGTGGGGCAGAGGTTCTGAATTGGCATCCAGGGAGTGTGTGTGAACAGTTTCGATCAAGCCAACGGTGCCGGAGATTAGCTGTCCACAGACAGAATGACACACACACACACACGGAAGGAAGGAAGGACGGACGAACAGGGTGCAAAACATACTCTCTCGCCATGCCTCGAGATCAGCTCTTTCTGCCTTAAATCATTTAGTCTTACAAAAGTTGTGATGAGCAGTATCCATCAAATCAGAATCAATCCTAATTTTATCTGCCAAGTGCAATGAATGCACAGGAATTTGTCTAGGTGACATTAGAGCCGAGACATAATTGGCAACGTCCGTGTGGAGACTCATTGATCAGTACGCCCAGTCTGAGATGCAAGTCGTAGAATATAGAGCACTTGTTCTTTATTTGTTTACACAGGACGGTGTAGACTAGAGAAAGAGGAAACTGGGGGCAAATAGGAAAGACGAGCAAAACGGGTCTACAGCGGGAATCGAACAGTGGACCTTAGGATTATGTGGTCACAATACTATATCATGCCAGTTATAATGCCAGTTATCCTATCCTATCACCTCTGTTCTTGTGTTCTTATTGTCTGCTTTCTCCTTCTATCTTCTGATTTACATTCAGTCCTTCCTCCTAATTGTCATCACATCCTCCATCTCTCCTCCACTCCACACCCTCTCTCTCACCCACCCTTCCTCTTCATCCTCCCCGTCTTCCAAAACCAATCTCTGCTAGACCAGAAGAGTGTGTGTGTGTGTGTGTGTGTGTGTGTGTGTGTGTGTGTGTGTGTGTGTGTGTGTGTGTGTGTGTGTGTGTGTGTGTGTGTGTGTGTGTGTGTGTGTGTGTGTGTGTGTGTGTGTGTGTGTGTGTGTGTGTGTGTGTGTGTGTGAGCGTGTGAGCACAAGAGAGATTGATTGATGCCAGATATCTCAGGAGTGGCAGAAGAGATTGACGCTACTGGCAGCCCAGGAAATTGGAACACGTCTTAGCTCTCTTTCTCTCTCTCTCTCGCACCTACACACATTGGGACATGGCAATATTTCTACACTGCTGAAGCAAGTTGAATTAAACCCACACATGCATGCACGCACGCACACACCCCTTGACTCTGAGGCAGACAGGGAGGCAGATATACATGTATAAACCCAGATAGATGTGTTGGCAACAATACAGACAGACAGAGATATTGACAGGAATACAAACAGACTGTGAGGTACAAAAAACAAACAGTAAGGCTGGCATACAGTGAGATGTACTGTGATACAGAGTTATAAGTTAGCAATGCTAGAAAGGGGAAGTATAATTTCCCCTTTCTCGACCCTGTGTCTTCCCCTTGCTCTTCTACAGTGCCTCATTCCACTTATATTCTAAAGAAAACATAATCATCTGATCCAGTGTCTAAGACAACCAATTGACCAAGTCACCGAATGGTGTGAAGAACACATCAGTGATTTAATGACCCTCAAAGGTCACTCAGGGATGAGTTCTGCACTTTTCATGGGCAGAGAAGGGGTACATACCTTAGCCAACGTCTTTCACTATCTGTAACTAGGCTGTGCTCCTGATAAAAAAAAGGGAACGTAGACCCTGAAGGTGCAGTGTTATCTTATGTCCACTAGATGGGCCCGGACGGCTGGCGTTGTGGTCCGGGCACTTGTGTCGCGGGTTCGAGTCCCGATCCCGACAACCTTTGCTGAGTGTCACTCCACTTCTCTCTCTCCCCATTTCCTGTCAGTCTACTGTATACTATCAATAAAGGCAGAAAAAGTCAACTATATATCTAAAAATAAAAATAAGATGTCCACTAGGTGGGGCAATTGACCGTAGTTGGATCAATGGCTCTCAATTCTGGTCTACAGGAAAGTGATTTTGGGAAAACATTTATTTAATTTCTCTCAAAAACCTCATTGTGTTTTGTTGGATGAGGACTCTGTTGTAACACAGATTTTTCCATCATTTTTCCAACATTTTTGTTGTATAATAAAAAGAAAAACATTATCTGACACTGTTAAAGATTACATATCAAAACTCAGAGAAATCAAAAAGTCAGATAACTTAAAGTTTGTAACAGACAACAGAGGTTATCAAATAGATTAATTACATGCATGGTCTCTCATTACTGTATGTTTCAATAATTTTTTTGAATGTGTATTTACTTCTAATCTGTTTAATGTGTGTGTAAGTTATTTACACTGGCTGCAGGCTCTATGTGTTTTATACCTGTCTTTACCAGTTCTGTGAATAAGTCTGGTTTTCCATCTATGATTGCATTTATGGAATTTTTTAGAAGACTGGATGTTAATTTAACCTCAACAGTGATGTTAATAAACATAGAGAAAATATTTTCATGTGATAGCCATACCCTGCCCAATTATTACAACAAATAGCATCAATATGGTCTGACCATGTCAAGCTGTATTGACATGCTGTATTGGCTTATATCTTGGCAGCAGCAGCAGCAGCAGCAGCAAAGAAACACTGTCTTCCTTTTAACCATGGCAAACATTCCAAACTTCTCTGGAGCCTGGTTTTCAAGATACTCAAGGAACCAGTGCCCATGTACCTGTCTAACTACTTCAAAAGAGTGAGTAATGCCTACAGGGCACAACTGGTGGTGTAGTGGTGATTTTTCGAATTGGGGGGAAGCAATTTTTTATGACATCACATGCACGCGCACAAATGCACAAGAATGATGAAATATTTAGTTTGATTAATTTTAGTTAGGTTTACGTGTGTATAAGTAGTTTTAGTTAGAAATGTAAAACATTTAGTTTAGTTTTTTTGTTTTTTTTTAGTCTTCCTAACTCTTCCAAGGAATGCTTTGATTATTATTTTCTTTTTATTGATAGTGTACATTGGAGATGGGCAGGAAATAGGCAGAGACGTGTTGCAAAGATTGTCGGGAACGGAACTCGAACCCGTGATGCGCTGTCAGGCTACATTAGACCTGAAGTGCAGCTAGGGTCTTATTGAACCTACGAAACAAAAGTAGGAAAATAGAATGCATATAGGCTGTCAACGTGATGGTGGAAAAACTAAAACGAAGATGGACGCTGATAAGATTTATCCTGATTCCTCACTATGTCTTGTGAAACGAGTTTGATCTTTCAGTCCACTGCCCTCGCTAGGCCAACGCATTCTACTGAACGAAGAGACTAGTTAGGGGTTGAGTTGCGCATCTGATGGGGTTTGAAGTGCCTTTAACTGCTGGCTATTGTTTTCCAACAACTAATCTGCATGTTACGCTACTACTACAGCGGTATAGGCCATCATACATGTAGCAGTGTAGCAATTGGGAATGTGCATGTGCCGTGCATGTGCCGTACAACACCAGAGGGAGCTCCACTGATCTCATCCCCCCCCAGATTTGGCACAAACATGGGCATGAATTAATTGTATTATTATGCCACCAAAATGTGGAATGCCCTACCAATAGCGATCTAAAAGTGTGACTCCCTACCCTCCTTCAAAACCCCCATGAAAGAGCACAAGCCTACATACAACTGGACCTAGACAAGTCTTCTAGCTTGGCAAAAGAAATGACCTCCCACTGTTTTTCTGTAAATATAAGTAAATATAATTGTAGCTGCTCCTGGTATTGATGATTTCTTGCATAGTATCATATACAGTCTTTATATGATGAATTGAATGTACAGGACCACAATGGAAACAAGCCCTCAGGGCTTTTTGTGCTATCCTTTTAGCACTATTGTATAACTGTACTTCTGTACTTTTTGAAAACTGTTAATAAAGTATTCAATCAATCAAACTGTTGACAAGAATCCGGTGGTGAATTCTGCCCTGTAAAAACAACAGTTCTTCCATAGTGTGCTTGAAAGTGTTCTCATAGTTAGCAGCCCTTCCACTTTCATGTTCAGTTTCTATAGTGTACTTGAAGAGTAATTGTGTCTTGATTGAGTAACACTAAGCTTAGGCTTCCTGTACTTTCTCTTTTTCTTTCCCTTGATCTGCGCATATGAGAGAGTGCATTGTGTGTGTGTGTGTGTGTGTGTGTGTGTGTGTGTGTGTGTGTGTGTGTGTGTGTGTGTGTGTGTGTGTGTGTGTGTGTGTGTGTGTGTGTGTGTGTGTGTGTGTGTGTGTGTGTGTGTGTGCGTGCGCGTGTGACGTGAGAAGGAAATCACATGTCGGCTTCCTTGCTCTGCCATATGCTGGTTTCTGTCAAACCTGAGTCTTGTTGTGAGGCCTTATGGTACAGTGCATCTATTACCGGCATTATACTGTGGGGACACAACTACTGGAAATGTAGTTCCTATATGGAGCACTGTGTATGTGTGTGCGTGTGCGTGTGCGTGCGTGCGTGCACACGCTAGGTCCCAGCTCCAAGATTCACATACTGTACAACCCACATTCATCCAAACCTAAACATCTACTTACTGTTAGTGTGTCTGTGACCTTCAGCACTCATCATTTCGCAGCCAAGTGTAAAGTGGCTGGGATGAGGATCAGCATCTCTAAATCTGAGGCGATGGTTCTCAGTAGGATTACCTACTACAAGTAGGGTATGAGTCCTTAGTCCAAAAGTGTGGGAGTTCAAGTACCTCAGGGTTTTATTCTTGAGTGAGGGGAGGATGGAGTGTGAGATTAGCCATAGAATCGGAGCAGCGGGAGAAGTATTGCATTCGATTTACTGCACTGCTGTGATTAAAAAGAGCTGAGCCAGAAGGCAAAGCTCTCAATCTATCGGTCAGCCTTTGTTCCTGCTCTCACCTGGTCATAAAATGTGTGTCATGACTGAAAGAAGGAGATCCAGAGAAAAGACACTAAAATGTGTTTTCTCAGGAGGATGGCTGGCATCTCCCTTTGGGATAAGGTGGGAAGCTCACCTTGCATAGAAAGGAGACATTTGAAGTGGTTCGGGCATCTGGTTGCCTCCCCAGGGAGGTATTCGAGGCACATCCAGCTGGGAGGAGGTCATGGGGCAGACCGAGGACCAGGGAATGCCTTAGGATTCCACGGTCAGAGCTGGCTTATATAGCCAGGGAAAGGGAAGTCTTGGCTCCCCTGCTGGAACTGCTACCTCCGTGACCCGACTCTGGATAAGCGGTTATGGATGGAGAGATAGTATGTCACAATATTTGCAATAACAACTTTTATGTCTTTGTCTGTCTTCACTGTTAACAGATTTAAAAGCACAATGGACATACATGTCTTTGACTGACTGACTATCACAGAATCAGATAAATCGTTCCTCCAGGATGAGTTGCGTAAGGCTCTACTGACTAGAGTCAGATCTGCAGGCTGCCCGAGATGAGAGCTCACAGGTGGATAGGAGAAGTGCAGACAGTCGGTGTATGTTTGTGGTGGTTCTAAAACTTCCATGTGGTGTGGTGCATGATGGTGGTGCACAATGGTGCTTGTTCACTGGCACAATCGTGAGGTGCATGCATTTTCCATCAAGCGTGCAGAATTTGGCATAACACTTGCCCCGGATAGCTGGACATTAAAACATTTAAAACATTTGTTGTTTTTGCTTCTCCTTTCAGATTTTCTGATCACTATTCTTCTCCTTGCTGATCATTCTGCAGGCACAAGGAGCTTACATCCAACTGATGTAAATGTTTGGTTAGAACATTTTAAACAGTTAAACATTAAAACAAATAGGCTTAAAAACATTTGAGCATGTTTGACATAGGAATCTAAAGTTTCCTCTGGAAAAAGCTGCACAAGGATCAGCATACTATAATACACATCCAAATGTTTGTTATGACTCACTGTACATGTAAATATGAATAGAGACAGAAAGTGTGTACCTTAGTGCATTTTTGTTTCAGTTTTGCTGTTAGTCTTGCTTATCTTGTTTTTTATTTGCTCATATCCATGGAGCTGACCTACAGTATATACATTTCACTACATTTTAGAAATGACTGAAAAAAATAAAGATTGATTAATTGATTGACCATTTTACTGTGCAAGACACTACTCTACCACTGAGTATCCCTCTCTAACAAAATACAATTTGCCACACTATCCCAATCCATACAGTACATGATCCAACCATTATGCTTGGTTTCACATAGCCTTGTTTTGCCATTTTTTGAGAAGTCAATGACATGGTAAGCAATTGCTTGAAATCTGTTATCTTCGGTGAGACATACCGTTATGTGACAACGCACAAATTTGGCTTTAGACTAGACTGACAGATGCACAGAGTTGTCTTTTTATCTCCTGTTGATTGTACAATCATTCCCTACTCTGTCCTCTCTTGTCTTCTCTGTTCAGGTTCAGGTTTATCCTATTCTATTCTATTTTGTCTTTCCTTGGCAGGCCACCATCTCTTCCACCTGGCCATCTGTTTCTCCCTTTCTTCCTGAGTCTCCCTCTACCTCTCTTCCTATTCCTCTCTCTCTCTCTCTCTCTCTCTCTCTCTCTCTCTCTCTCTCTCTCTCTCTCTCTCTCTCTCTCTCTCTCTGATGGGACACTATCATTTCCCCAGCTTGGCTCAGAGAGGTACAGCTTGGTTGCCTACAGTATGTATGACTCAGTCCAGGACAAGTCTGTCTCATTCATTTTGCCTTTCAAGGGTGTGCCACAACGCCAATTAGCCTGTCTTTACATAGTAAAATCCTGAGTGTTAATCTAACTCTCAGAGTGTACACATGTAACTAAATGGACCCATAAGGGTCCAATTGGTTACATGTGTACACTCTGAGTTACAAATGGTTAAATTAACACTCCACAGTAGCCAACAGACTTTGTTGCAACATTCCATTATATTGTGACACCAGTACCTTGTTTTATGCCTTCAAGAGGTAAAACTCATGCAGTAGGCCTAATCACGTTAGGTTTTCATATCAACAAATTAGACAAATAAATTCTATTTCTTTATTCTACGTTTATTGTTTGCATGGAGGGGGGTTATCATGGGTAGAGTTGCTACAGTATGGGTCTGTAAGGTTTAAAAATCCACTGGCCTTTAGATTCTTGGATGTTCACAATGCTAACTGTTAGCTTGGCGGTTATTCAGCGGAGTCCCCCATGGATCTAAACTAGGCCAGCTCCTTTTTTCCGCTCTTCACCAAAAATAGCCTAATAGTTTAAGGTCCACCAGTTTAGGAATTGTTTCTTTATAGTGCACTACAAAGTTTTATATTGATTGATTGATTGATTGATTGATTGATTGATTGATTGATTGATTGAATACTTTATTAGAAGTTTGCAGAAAAAAGCACATGAAAGTACAGTTCAATACAAGGTCAGCTACTAGGAATTAAAAAACCTAAGAAAGCCATTGGCTTGTTTTCCATTGGGGTCCTAATCTAAAATATATCTAAAAACGTTACATCATTTAGCAGGGTGAAATGACCCTAAACCTCCAAGGATAATAGTTTCACTTACCAGAACATCGTTTGTTGCCTAGTGCAATTAGCTGAAACCCTCCACGCTACACACATAGCCTTGTGGCCAGTGATATTTGTTGCCTGGCAACAAAAGCTATGGAGCTTTCAATCTGGATAGGAAGCATTGGGGAACCATAGGAGAGTGTCTGTGATTTTAGGAGTACAAGTCGTTTATAGATAAATTGGTTTGGCAGAGTAACGAGCCAAGTGGCCCAATGAGCTTCCGGATACTCAGGGGTGCTCTCCAAAACTAAAAGCTGACCACGAACAAATATTTCACATGAGATGCAGTAGGCTAATCACTTTATGGATTCTTTTGAAGTAGTAATTGATTACTTGTTCAAGATTAAAGATTCAGTAAATGTAATCTTTTTGGCTTGTACCTGCAACGCCCCTTTCCCCCGTTTTTCTCTCTTCTCGTAAAAAGTTACGCAAAAAACAAAAAGAGGTTTTATTTGTCAGTCATTCATGCAAATAGGTGCAGTATTATTGCCCACCACCACTGTGTCATTGCCAAACGATGATCGATCATAATGGTGTTAGAGGTATTCCTGACCATACAGTTGTGTGTTAGATTACTCTGTTTGAAGGACAAAATGCATTGTGAATATACTATTAAATGTTATTTTATTCACCTTGCATTGCAATAACAAGACGATGCCCGTTGGAACTGATGCTCATTGGGAACAATGCCCGGTGGGAACGCATGCCCCTCCGGTTATGCAATACCCTTGTACCGATGTACAAACTACCCACAAATTGCAGTTACCTTTTAAATAAGAATAGGTAGGATTAAAAGTTTTAAATCACAAACCAAATATTGAATATACATAAAACCCTGCTAAGTTAATTATGCAGTAAATTAACAAAATGAATGAATGAAGTTACTGTAATGCCACAATGGACAGAGATTTTAGTCTTGCTGGTTCGGCTCGCTATGCGGCCGCCACATCTAAAGTTCGGGCTGCTACGTGGCCCTCACACAAACGCCACATCTAGAGTTCAGGTTGCTACGTGGCCCTCACACAAACGCCACATCTAGAGTTCGGGCTGCTACGTGGCCCTCACACAAACGCCACATCTAGAGTTCGGGCTGCTACGTGGCCCTCACACAAACGCCACACCGCCGATCTGACCAATATGTCTGAGTCATACTGTCAGAGGCTTTGTCAGAGTACCCGTCGTACACGTCTGTCTGTGTCCCTTTTATGCCCATATATGGAGATCCCTGATGTCATTAGTATATGCCCATACCCTGTATATTGGCATGCCCATATATGGCTATATATGGGCATATCGGGTTTGTTTATGGTTATGTCTGAGTCATGGTAACATGCCTAAATATGGGCATATCGGGTTTATTTATGGTTAAGTCTTAGTCAGAGTGACGTGGCCGTGGTCCTGCCTATATATGAGCGTATCAGGTTTGTTTATGGTTATGTCTGAGTCAGAGTGATGTGGCCACCGTCCGCCCCTCCCAGTAGCCAATTTTAATATAGGATAGGATGTCTTATTCTCAAGAAGGACCCAAAGTAGAGAAATAACATTGTTCTGGCTCTGCCGGTCCCTTCCTGTTATCCTGTGGGTTATACTGGGTTTTTCTGGTGCTTTGCCCAAACACAGAGAATGCTGACCACGACCAAAATCTCTTCCATAAGACACATTAGTGGAATGAATGCTGTATTGAGAGGGAGGGGGAAAGGAATAAAAACAGTTGTCTGACTATGATGGAGCAATAGAAAACAAGGGGAGTTGATAAACGATGGGAATGAGAGTAGAGTTCATTATCTTCTTTGGGTCCATCTTTATTTTTTATATATACAGTACATACAGTACATTCTTAATTTAAGGACATCCATTGTCATGTTACATCAGTTTTTCAAATAACATTTCTTCCGTTGTCTACAAGTAACATAAGAAATATATTAATTGGGAGAGATCAAATGTGTGTCCATAAAAGGTAAAATGCAATATAATGTACACATAAAAAGACATGAGAGAGTACATAAAATTGTGAGCATTAATTAATTAATTTTAGTCACTCAATCCTTGCCTCTACAAAATCTGGTCACAAAGGCATTACATATTTAACCCAATTAGTTTATATAACCATAACATAGATATAATTGACTATATCCATCCATTCTTTTATGGTGGGGGCTTTGTTAGCAACCAATGCCTTGTAAAGACTTTTCTACAGGCAGATATCAGAACACCAAATAGGTATTCATCAGATCTCCTTGTCTGGCAACGTACATGTCCCAAAAACAATATCAAAAAATCCTATGGGCAAATCTGCACCAAATTAGATTTATTGATCTATGACACTCTGCCCAGAAGGTCCTAATCACTGGACACTCCCAATACAAAATATTAGAGTTTTTCCGATACCGATACCAGTATCGGTATCGGCAAGTATGCCAGTTTACTCTATGCTGATCCGATACCACATAATGTATCACATGATGATATGTCATTACATATCTGGGTGAAAAAAATGGGGTTGCAAAATCGTGGGATACAAATATTGAGTAAAAAAAAAAACTGTTTCAGGATGCTCTCTATTTTTCTTAAAATACATTTATTTGTGTGTGATGGGCAAGGCAGAGAAAAAAGGTAGAGGAGAAGGGTCCAGTGACAAACGACAAAAGTCTTTTCTCTTTTCCCCTCTATTCACTCTGGACTTTCTATAAGTCCCATGAGAATGAGGCAGGCAGCCAAACGCCAGCCAATACTGGATATACTATAACGCTTTTCGATTTTACAGCCTGACTTTAATTAACTTCACAATGAGAAAAGGAAACAAGAAAATCTGTCTCACCGTAGTTCAACTTATTTCAGAACGAATGAGAGGCAGATAAAAAGCTAAAATAACAAGCACACTCTTCTTTCTTCTATAACCCTCTCACTGTTATTTTCTGTACCAAATTCAGGATACAAGACAGAAGCAAAAAAAGGAGAAGAAAAGAAACAGACAGCCAGACCAAATGTATTGCAGTAGTACCTCTCTCATGTATAGCTTAGCTTTAATTAGATTCATGCTTAGAGACGGCAAAAGATTGCATGTGTCTTGGTATTACAATGACTCAACTCAGAGCAGGGACTAGAAGTGGTTGTGTCTATGTGACCAATCCATCCTCAGAAAAAGTGTTTATTTTCAGATGAGCACATGCCTTAACAGATGTTTTGTAGAACTAGGCTTCTCTCCAGAAAATCAAGACTTACTGTAGATATCAGCTTCTAGGGAGCTGATTTGGAAGAAAATGTGACAGCTTGGTTACCTATACTGCATGTCAAGTCAAATGTATTTATAAAGCACATTTAAAGGACAAGTCCGGACTAAAATAACATATAGCCTTTTTTTCCTACTTATATTGATCCCAAATGACTGGTCATGCATGGGGTCTATTTGCAGAATTGCCCCTGTCGTCCAGTTTCCCCAGCAGACCCCATAACATAGAGTGGAGCCCATATCGCTACTTACGCTAGCCTATTTGTTGCGGTCAAAAGTTTTTTTTTTTTTTCATGAATATGTTATTAGTTGTCATTATACACGCATCCATGCCTTGGTTGTCCCACACGAGCCACAACAGTGTTGGGGGAGCGTTCTGCACAACTACCAACCACAGCGCGTCTTTTATGGTACTTGGCAAAACACATAACAGCTGTATACGCCGTTGGTCTGTTTAGTAGACTACGGCAGCTCGTGTGGGACTACCAAGGCAAGGATGAGTGTGTAATGACAACTCTTAACTGATTAAACTTTTGACCGCAAAACAAATAGCATAAGTAGTGATATGCTTATGTGGTCTGCTCTATACTATGGGGGCTGCTGGGGGCACTTCTGCAAATAGACCCCATGGCCAGTCATTTGGTATCAACATAAGTGGGAAAAAACGGCCATATGTTATTTTAGTCTGGACTGCTGTACACTGCTGTAACTACACTTCTTTCAGTTGGATTGAGTTCAAGAAAGATTAAGGAGGGAGGGACGGATTATGAACACATAACATTGTCACTTATGAGTTAGAATGAAAACCAATAAGTACTCTGGGATGCTGTTGACCAGTGCTGACTGACCTACAGTAGATGAGCACTTCACAGTGGATCGTAGACGTTTGAATGGGTTGATGATGATGATGAGGTCACTGGAGGAAGGCTTGAACCTGTCATTAACAGGAAAAGAAGCCACTGACTGTCTCTGAGCCATTCTTTTATCTGTGTAGCAATGTGGGAGGAGAAACCAACAGTAGGAAACAAGACAGACCAAAGGGAGATAAATGGCAAAGTGGCCTCGCCTGTAGCTATCCCTTGACATGGGCAGGGAAATTGCTGAATGGGGTAAAACCCCACACATCAATCAATCAAGAACCCTGTGCTTAGCCAATAGGGTTCCCCCGCCTTGGCCTGTTGCTCAGAGTGAAGTGGAGTGCTGGCACATGCCTCATTTTAATCTCCTTAAGTATGCGCCAATGAGTCAGTCTGTCTGTGTGATCGATACCAGCTCCACAGATTTCCTGACCAGCCAAGATACACTAACTTTCTCATCCACAGGTCTCATTAACTTGTCGACTCCAATAAGTTCAAGAGTCACATGTAGTATTTTACCTAGTAAGCTGTTTTGTAAAATGGAAAAGAAACTGGATTGTTCAATAGCAGACAAATTGCTTTGAATAGAAAAAAGTTATATAACTGGAAAACAAAGGGTGTTGAGCAGCCTAGACTCACCAACCGGGAGCAGGAAAATAGCTGTCATCCATTGTTGAAAAATAGCTGGTGGATTCAACTAAGTCTAAGATGCACTTTCAGTATTTTACCAGATAAATTGCTTTGTATAATAGCAAAGACATCAGCAGGTTGCCTGCCAAAGTATACAATAAAGAGTTTGGATACAGGAAACACAAGTTTGTTTGTGTTCTTCCTCAGAGGAAATAGCCTACTGTACACTCTCAACCACTGGTGAAAGATAGCTTCAGCCCAAAATGATATGTAACAGGTGTTTTTGGTGTCATAGCAAAGCAATTGCTTTTTTCTTTACAGTATGAATCAAAGACAGATTGGCTACATGCCAAAGCTGTTGGTAGAACATATAAACAGCAAATAATTCACTAGCATTTTACAGGTGGGTGTCGATTCCCCCTCTCTCCTCACAACTTAACTATAGGCCAAGGACACTGGCAGTGGTGACAGGCTGGATGTTTTAAGTGCGGGCTAGTTGACATCTCTTTTATCTGGGATTTTTTTTACTGCTATATCTGCTACTGTACCAACTACAGCTACAGCTACAGCTAGCAACAACTACAACTAATACTACATCAAATACAACTGCTACTTTTATATTATATCTGTAACAGTTGCTACCACAAGTATTCTGTATTATGTACTTTAACTGTTGTGCTGCCTCTGGCGCCTGAATTTCCCCCGCAGGATCAACAAAGGTCTGTCTGTCGGTCGGTGGTCGGACGGTCTGTCTGTCTATCTATCTATCGATCTATCTAAGTATAGCCAGCTACAACAACATACAGCTTCTAACTTAGCTGTCAACTCCAAGTCTGTAATGACAAGTTTTTTCCTTTCCCCCCCCATGTTATTCAATGAATCAAATGATTCCAGTTGCTCCGTTTAGCTGCTGTCTGCTAAGTGGAATGGACACACACTGCCTCTGTTTGATTTACAAATGTCAAATCTCTCCTTGCCAGATTTCACTGTTGGGGAAGTCTCCCATTCCATGCCCTCAAAGAGAATAGCATTAAGTGTGCACGTTTGTTTTTTGTTATTTATGTAATGTTCTTATCCAGAACAATTTAGGAGATGCCATAACAGAACAAACAGTGTTGAGGGTTAGTGTGGACTAGAGATGGGAGTGTGATGGTTAACCGAAATGTGTCACAAACTGTTTAGGACTAAATAGCCAAAATTAAGTCCTAGTAATGGAATAAATCCCTTAAATATAATATATAACTGTTCCTCATACAATATTTTACAATACCTAGTAAAGAATAAAGCATTTGAAGAGAAGAAAACAGCTGTACAGAATGAGATATAGACCTAATTTGTTATAATACATGTTTTAGGCCCTTTTTGAACTGCCCTCACATAGGACTGCAACTTTATTTATTGATATGACGTCATAGACGTTTAACCGTGGTTAAAGGTATCATGACATTCATGTTTACACCACATTCAGAGTCTTTGTCCTGGTCCTTCAAACGTGTACAAAAAGTTTTAACTGAAAATTCCACTCCAGTGATTCACTGTAGGTGTTTTTGTCTCACATTTCTAAAGCCTTTTCAACTGCAATGAAAAAAGAAATCTTTGCCTGCGGGTGTCGCTGGTGAGGGATTTTGCCTGTCAATCATCGCCTCTGCTCCGCCCCCCCCAAAGGAAAGGATAGGGGAGGGGAGGGGCGAGGAGGAGAGTGGGCGGGATTCATTGACTGTGACCTCACTGTCGAAGGGCCAAGCTCAGATTACTTTTCAGCCTAATTATTCAGAAAACCCCAGACCACAGAAAATCCACTGAATGTTCAAAGTTCAGATTTTTTGGGTGTAATTGAGGTCATAAAACCCCCAAAAAAACATAAAAAATTAAAAAAGTGAAAATGAATGTCATCGAACCTTTAACTACCACCCTCATTCCAAAGGTTAAACGTTTACCAAAAAGGGTCCACACATTGGCTGTTGTGAGAATTAACCCTGTGGCCTTCACCTTTGAGACTCACGGTTTGGTTGGTAAAACATAAGCATTGTGTCTCTATGTCCTTATGTGTCTCTGTAGCCTATTCAACCCACATCTTTCCCATCATTCTGACTCTATTTACACCGTCTTCTCACCACATTCGATGAATTGACTGATTAATTGATTGATCACTTGACCAATGTATCTCTCTCTGTCTCTCTCTCTATAATAACTTGATGTATGTATGGGTGTGCTACTTTATCAGCCCTTCTCTGCTGATAACAGTTATCACACCTAGGACATACAGTTGTCATCAACAACCTCACTGATATTATCAGAGAACCTGGGTTACACAAGTAACCTTAAGACTGGGCATCACTCCTTTTCCCTCTCTCCCATTCTCTATGGGGTACTGTGTGTATGACACACACACGCGCGCGCGCGCACACACACACACGCACTGACGCACATAATTAGTAGTCAATACACATCCAGGTGTGTAATAGCAAGGCGCGATTTTGGGGACTCGGGAGTCACGTGCTACTCCGGTGCAGTCGATTCACCATTCGCGCTCCCGTCTCTTCTCCAAGTAACAACAACAAGAGGTAGGCAGTGGGCCCGTGAACGTGCACGTAGGACAGCTTTCTTCATTCCTCTCGTACTATGCTCAGCTCCCTCCAGCCCCCGGCAGAGTGAGAGAGAGAGAGAGAGAGAGAGAGAGAGAGAGAGAGAGAGAGAGAGAGAGAGAGAGAGAGAGAGAGAGAGAGAGAGAGAAGCGCGCTCGTCTCCTCGTTATTCCTCTCATGGTTTTTCCCATACTGTTCACTGTTGCCAGATTTCACGATAGAAACAAGCAACCAGGTCTATGAAAACAAGCCCAAAAGAAGCGAGCCCTTCGCCCTTTAAACATAATACACTGGCAATTTGGGGGAAAAAAAGCCGATCTACAAGCTCACAAGACAGCTATTTTCAAGAACAGCAACAACAAAAGATCTTGGAGACATTTTGGAAAATTTGGAACATTTTAATAACACAAATCTTGTAGGGGGGGGCTAGGCTACTACTCGTTTATATTATGTTTTTGCATAGTATTGTATATTTGTCTGTCACAAATGTTTCAATGAATTGAATACACATGACCCCAATGGAAACAAGCCTTTCAAGTGCTTTCTTGGGTTCAATCCTTTTAGCATTAAACTGTACTTTCTGTGCTTTTTTTGGGCAAACTGTTTTCAATCGATCAATCAATCAAAAGTTTAGAAACAAGCCCTAAAAAACGCAAGGTTAGCAACTAGTAGCCTACCAATATTTACAAGCAACTTACCAGAAAAACAAGCCCAAAGTCGCTTATAATAAGTGGACATGGCAACACTGATACCGTTCTCGTTGTCGCGCAGCGCGCTCCCGACACCACGTCAGGAGGACTCCAGATCGCGGTCGGTCGCTAGGTGATGAAGATGAGGATGATGGTGGTGATGACGGCGGTGATGGAGGAGCAACGCTGAGTTCGCTCTCCACAGTTTTTCTTTTACCCTTTCTTTTTTATACGAGGCAAAAAAAAATACAAACCAGAAAACAAACCGCCGATTTAACACATTCCCCTCCTCCATCCGTCTCATCCGTCTCATCCGTCTCCCTGAGCCGAGACCGAGATCATGGGGAACGAAGGGAGCATGGAGGGAGGAGGCGGGCAGCCCGGAGACCCCACTGGGTCTGCCGGGGTGATGGGCTCCGCGATGGCCGGGGGGGGAGCAGCGCCAGGACCGGGGGGTGCTGGACAACACATCATCAAGCCGGTAAACGGTGCCGCTGCTGGTGGAGGGATGGTAGTCGGTGGAGGGATGGTGGGAGGCCCCGGAATGGCCATGAATCGGTAAGGAAACACAACGGTTGATCGTGTTCTTCTAGCTGATGGGATGGGCTGAGAGTTGTATCCCCCCCCCCCCCTGCAGTTTTACACATAGTAATACTGCAGACAGTTTAGACCAGGGGTCTTCAACGTTTTTCAGCCTAAGGACCCCTTAGCTGAGAGAGAGATGAAGCAGGGACCCCCCCACTACATAATGTATAGAACTGTGTTGCAGATTACATTAAATTATTAATTTTTTCCCTCTACACCAAACCTCTTTGCCTCTTCGGCTATTTTTGGCTAATGTTCCCCTCACTCCCCTCAGAATCCTATCACACAAAGATTTGGAGGACCCCCTGTAGTAACTCTGAGGACCCCCGAGGGGTACCGGACCCCCTGTTGAAGACCCCTGGTTTAGACCGCTGTGTTAGTGTGGCGTGTCAACGTGGGGATGTGGTTGACGATTGATTGGTAGATAGATAGATGAGTGTATAGTGGACGACCAATGCACATATTTAACGAATTGGCTTGTGGTAAACATGAATGATTTGTTACCCTCCGTTTCTAGGCATGATTCTACCACTAATTTAGATGGAAAGATGAATTGTATAACGTTAAAACCTGACATGCCATGTTCCCTATGAATCCCGCCTTTAAATGGCTCTCTGACATTACAGTAACAGAAAGAGAGCGCTGTCCGTGGTGCTGAATCGCGAGATGCAACGCTGAGATTGCACGGGGAGGAATTTTAGATGTCTTGGTATACTGCTGAAAATAGGTTTGACATTGCATAGGACTGCCCAGTTCTGTTCTCTCTCTTCGTATATAGCCTAGCCCAGTGGTTTTCAACCTGCGGGTCGGTCCCCACAAGATTTGGGGGGGGGGGGGGGGGTCCCCAGATGACAGTAAATTGACAATTTAAGGAATTTTAAGACCTTTTTAATACTTAAACAATAAACTATAGGCTGCTATATTATAAAACATTGGCCAAATTGTCAAATATAAGAAAGACAAAAATGGTGAAAATAGCCGATCTGCTATTTTCACAATATTTATCTGTGGAACCTAGTCAAATTAAATTAAATGCCTCAACTCCTACATTCCAAGTGCTTGTCAGGGTGGGGGGTCCCCAGTTAAATATGATTATTTTGGGGGGTCACGGCCTGAAAAGGTTGAGAACCACTGGCCTATCCTACGGCATTTTGACTTGGCGATGTCTTTCAAATAGGATTTCCCCTTCGATATGGTTTTGCTTAGCGTGGAGGCTAGTTGCAAGTAGTAGGCTATGTTGAATGATGAGACATGTCATGTCCTACTGAAGGAAGAATAAAGCGTTTTCAAGGCAATGTTTGTAAATGTAGTAGCCTAATTAGTAATTAAGGCTATAAATGCTTAAATTACTACATTCAGACGTTTAAAGAAACTGGTTCATGTTGGTAATGCGATGGTGCTGTATGGTGTCTCATTGCTTTTGCTCGGACGCTTGTTTCCGCATGGGTGTTTGTGCTGTGTGTGTGTGTGTGTGTGTGTGTGTGTGTGTGTGTGTGTGTGTGTGTGCGCGCGCGCGTGCGCGCGTGCGCGTGTGCAGTACGTGTGTGTTCAGGAGCAAGCGGGGCTAGCCTTACTATGTAGGCGTGTGTTTGATGATGTGTGTAGCCTATCGTCATGGTTTTCCCGTTAATGGCGTATAAGAACAAGCTGACAGACAGACTTGACAGATCCACCATGATGCTATTGCTATACCATTATTAGTAACTACATAACATATAACATAACATAGCCTATGCTTTCTCAAGTTGCTCGGGTACATAGGCCTAATAATATAGCCTAGGTTTGTAATTTAATTAAATGTATACATTTAACAGTGTTTTCTTTTCTTTTTTTTTACATTAATGGCTTTATTGAGGGAAATGGTGACTCTATAGGACAGAAATAAGTGGTGATGGTGCATCTCACCTGTACACTGGCTGCATATTTTATGGGTGGTGCAAATGTGAACAGATGCTTGTCAGTAATTTATACCATATCAGTGGTTCTCAACCTTTTCTGTTGGATCAGGGCCCGCTTGAAAATATTGAAAGTGTTTGTGGCCCACCCATCTGACCCCTTAACGGTGGTCAGATGTGTGGGCCATGTGCATTTTCAGAGCATGGTTATTTTAATGATCAATCAATCGCTTGTGTTCCGTAGTTTACTTTGAGTTCCTATTTATTGGTATAACAATAGATTTTTCAAGGTTTTAAAGAAAAGAAAATACCATGACGTTTTGTTTACATGAATTATTTTAATATAATGTTATATTATCATTCAAATTGCACTTGCAGTATATCCTCATGGCCCACCAGGTTGAGAACCAGTGTACTATATTCATCATCATCATCATTATAAAGCCTTTGCAGTTCACCTCCTCCTCCTCAAAAACACCTCCCTTCCTTTCACAGACAGATATAGATACATGACCCAGGGTTGGGATTGGAAATACCCCGTCGACGGGGTATTTCGCACGCGCGCGCACACACGCACACACACACACACA
>NC_137614.1:22217648-22252648 GCF_963280865.1 Gymnoscopelus braueri
TTATTTTTTTTTTAATTGTTTTTTGGCCAAGTCTACAACTGCAACCACACGTAACTTCCACTTTATTCTTCTTATTCCTCGTCTTTGTATTGGTATTGTGAAAAATTTGTCGACTGCCAGTCGACTATTGGCAATTAGTCGCCAATTAGATTCGACTAAACAAATCCTTAGTCGGGGACAGGCCTATATACATTTGCGAAGCTACTGTATGTGTGCATCATGTCTGCCTGTGTGTGCATGTGTGCGTGCATGCATGCATCTGTATGTGCATGTGCATGCAATGAATGCACGCAGGCACGCGTGCAAGTGCTTTTAATAATATCTGCTAACTGCTGCATGCTGCTTCCTACAGAGAATGGATATATGTTCCCGGTCAATAAGTCTCTAGTCTTTTCCATTTGTTTGTTCTGTCACATTAAACTGAGCTATAGCTGCAGCTCTTTTACACTTCACTGTGGTTTATTGAAAAAACCTGCTGGCTAACTGCTGTACCCAGATCAGTTTCTATGGTCACTCAAGTACATGAACCCTATATGTAGTACCTTTTCTGGGCATTTCATAAAAGGCTAAAATAGGTGAACATTCGGCGAAAACAGCCGATCTATCCAAAATAAAATGCTTTTAAGTGTACAAATGACTTTTATTTCTTTATATACAGTATCAGAGCTTTTTTTCTTTCTTTTTACCTTTGTACCTATTATTTTTCTTTTAGCTGAAAAATTAAACAATTAACCAACCAACAAAATGTCCTAATGTATCTTTTTCTTTCAGTGAGGTCAGTGGCAAGTTGTAAACCTGTTGAAAGCCACACATGGTGTAATGTTTTGAAGCTACACTATGTGGAAACCGTTTTAATTTCAGCACTGTGTTCTCCACACTTCTCTGCCGTTTAGACACAGCAGGGGGGCTTTGGCACAGAATAAGACACTATAAGTCTTTTTTTATCAGCATGAAATTCTAAATAAATTGGATTTTTCTTATTTAGGTTGGTGGGGGTTGATTGGTTCAAAGGTCACATGCATTTTTCCAGTGTCGTTAAGGGAATTAACTGTTACAGTAATTGTTACGGGGCCCTATCCTTCCGGCAAATCTATTTTCTTGTACTATAACACGTGAATGTAATTTTACAGTTTAAAGTCCTATATATGAAAATACTAGCCAATCTACAAGCTCACAACGCATCACGATGCTAAGCATTGTATATTGTCTGTTTCTGCTATTTTACAATGCACAATTATTGAATTAGGTTAAAGCAGCACGTAGCATGTAGTTTGGGGTATCAATGGCCACTTTGGACACAAATAACATGGCAGCCAACGTCTTTGACTTCATTATCTTCGCCTGGCCGAAAGGCATGGCCGAGACTATGTTTTGCTGTCCGTCCGTCCACGTGTCCGTATGTGTGTGTGTCTGTCTGTGAGCAGCTAATCTCCGGCACTGTTGGCCCGGTCGCTGCGAAACTGTGCACACACACTCCCTGGATGCCAAAGACGAACCAGGCCAATTTTTCAGATTGGCCTGTTATAGCACCACCAGGAGGTTGATTTTTGCAAAACAAATTTTTCCTACAGATTTTGTCCAAACATCATGCAAATCGGTACACAGTATCTCTATAGTCATGTGATCAACACATATTTGTCCGATTTACCATATTCCATCCTGATTGGCTAAGATTAGCTTCCAAAGTTTGCAGGGTTGGTTTGTTTTGAACAAAATGAATCAAATCATGAACGCAGCATGTGATTTCCGTGAAATTTTGCATGCACATTCCCACTAGGCAGAGGAGGAAATGGCACCCTTTTCACATTGGCCTATTATAGCGCCACCAGGAGGCCACAATAACCTACCTGACCTGGTGGAGACCTGTGCTCCGAGGATCACTTTTTCTAGTTACCCATGATTCTCTGCAAGCATGTTCGGCGAGGACGTGCTGTGACTGGCAGTTCCTCGTGCCTTGGCAAATGCCAGGATGAAACTCATTGTCTCCCCTGAATCTATGCTGTACATTTATGGAAGGATATTTGTTATTGCATAAACATGTAACTTTATAATTCTGTGGGACATAATATGCTACAGTATATAGTTGCATAGTTCTGCTTTAACTAACTGTTAAATAGAAATGTATCTAAAAGGTGCTTTAAATGGACACCTCCTGTTAGTTCCACTGCGGATCTCTCTCTCTCTCTCTCTCTCTCTCTCTCTCTCTCTCTCTCTCTCTCTCTCAGTGGACGCGTGGATCTTGCCTCCCCTCTCTAAGCTGTGGGAGTGAAAGAGGGCAGAGAGTGGGAGAGTTGTGGAGGGGGGGGTTGATGGCAATGAATGAGAAGTAAGGGTCAACAGGTCTGGTCAATTGTGTGCAACACAAAGACAGAAGGATTTGGGTCTTTTTATTTGAAGCTGTAGGAGCATGTGTCTGATGAAGAACGTATTCACTCTAGTGTCCGTCCTGGGACCAGCTCTTCTGCTTTCTTTAATTACAGACGGAGAAGCACAAAGGAGCAGTTAGGCCTCCATTCCTCATGTTGATAATTGGTGAAGGAGATTTTGGAAGGCTTGATGGAGACGGGGGAAATGGGGAGGGGGTTACACGCTCCCCCAGGTCCCCTCACTCAGTGTTTCAGGCTGAGTGTATAGAGATGTACGGAATTTGGAGAGTGCTCATAAGTGATTATGAGGGACATACTAACATTTTGAAAGAGTGACAAAAACAGTAACCTGAATGAACCCCCAGAATGATTCTAAAGTGAACATCTCTTAAAGGGATAGTTCACCCCCAAAATGGCTTTTTTCTATTGATTACACATCCCATGGAGACTTGAATTCATGGAGATTTTTTTTGTTTTTGTCGCATTCCTAAGCCAATAATTTGATGACCGGCAGTCAACTTTGAGTCTCCTACCGGAGACATTAGCATCTTACCACCGGTCATCAAATTATTGGCTTAGGAATGCGACAAAAACAAAAAAATCTCCATGAATTCAAGGCTTCACGGGGTGTGTAATTGATAGATTTTTTTTTGTGTGAACTTTAACAACTTACAGTATATACTTTGTTGTATGACGAATAGTGAAAATAGCCGATCTACAAACTCACAAAGCGTTGTGAGCCACATGAATAAAAACATTTCTGCCTATGATGACATGCCCAAAATAGGGGTGCCAGGTTAAAAGTGGTTAATGGATCAAATGTATACTGTACATCCATCCATCTAAATAAAAAATCATCTCTGAAAAGATAAAAGCCTAGATGGGTTTCATCGTTGCAGCTCCAAAGAGCAGTATTGCTCCTGAAAACATTTTGTAGCAGGAGCGGTGTCAGGGATAATTTAGGATTTTTGGTCCCCTGTCTCTCCCCATTGCTGTCCCAGTTTTGGCTTTGTTTCGGCACTTTCTAATGATAAAAATGTTAATTAATTCCAGCACCTGCCTGAGTTGTAGTGGCTATACTGTTTATACTGTACGTATATACAGATATATATATGTAGAGATAGATAGACATATAGATACAGCAAGTATCACATCATACTGTCATGCCTGTGCTGTAGACTGGCTTAGTAAGTGAATGAGATAAGTGACTGATACACCCACCGTTAATAAGAATGAATGCATTGTTGAATAAATTAAGTATGGAAGAATGAATGATGGACTAAAATATGATTATTCAATGAATCCATTCATAAATGGAAGCAATACACTGCATTTGTTTAGCCAATGCTCAGTATTTTGAGCTATAGCTGGCTTCTCCACTGTGATTTGGTGCTGATTTTTGTACATACATAAAAGTCAGGATGAATTTACACATAATAAAACTCTGACCTTGAATCAGCTGATGTACTGTATACTCTACCACCCACCTGGGGCCATATTTCACTTTGGTGCAACATGCACGCACACACGCACGCACAATGTGTACCGTTACCTGAGGTGACTTGGTTCGCTGTCAGCTTCCACAGTGACTTACAGTAACCCCTGAAGAGTGTGTGTGTGTGTGTGTGTGTGTGTGTGTGTGTGTGTGTGTGTGTGTGTGTGTGTGTGTGTGTGTGTGTGTGTGTTCTCTTGGGAAAGGAGAGTGGGGGTGAGAAAGAGAGGAGGGGAAGGAGGGAGAGAGATAGGATAGGGGAAATAGAAAAGGGGTACTTGGAGAAAGTGAATAAGCAACAGTAAGAAAGGGAGAGGAGCGCATGTGTGTGTGCGTGTGCGTGTGCGTGTGCGTGTGCGTGTGCGTGTGCGTGTGCGTGTGCGTGTGCGTGTGCGTGTGTGTGTGTGTGTGTGTGCGTGCGTGCGTGCGTGCGTGCGAGAGGGAGATGGGTCAAAGGTTGCATCACACTCAGCAGTTGTCACTGACATACCATGTAAACATGAAACACACAGAGGCCACACAACTCAAATTGTAACCCTATTGATTTTATTTTTCTGTATTTTTTCTTAATTAAAATTGAATATTTAATAGGGCTCTGCATGTGCTGAGTAAGCATCATGGACCTAAGGCCATACGAAACCCTATTATATTCCAATGCATAATTGAAAAATACTTGTTCATCAGTTTCAAGATAAGTTTCAAGGCAAACATTTGACAAGCATTAGCCACTTACACCCTATTCTTTGTTGTACGTCAAATATCAAAAATAGCTGATGCAAGATCTCAAAGTGTTATGTGTTGTGAGCTTGTAGATCAGCTATTTTCACCAAATGTTTGCCTACTTTTACCAAATCCTCTCGTGTTATGACATGCCCAGAACAGGGACACAAAGATTCATGTAAATAAACCCTGTCATGCTTTCAGCTTGTAGATTAGATATTTGGTGATCCTATAAAATCCTACAGTATGTGCTAAGTGCTATACAAATCAACTTGTCTTGCCTTTACACTGAACAGCTTACTTTACACAAAGCACTAGAAAGGTGTGCTGAGTAGAGTGCAAATCTCTGCCAGGATGCATGGCCTATTAATAAGAACAATGAGGTGCTCAGGTGGCGCAGTGGCAAAGTTATTGCCCATCACCGCGGAGGTTGTGGGTTCAAATCCACCGTGGTTCATCCGGCTTTGTTGAGACTAGAGTCTACACACAAACAGAATTAGCCCGTCATCGGGGGAGGGAAGCGGGGAGGGTGATAATTGTCACTACATGTATTCCTACGGGCTGGGGTGGCACCTGAGTTGGGCAGGAGGAGTAGGACGAAGGCTCTATGTCCTCCCGGTGGGGTCTACTCACTGGTAGGTGAGTCAGTAGGATACAACAGCAGTGACAACACAGACGTGTGTGGGGAGGAACTATTTGGCATAACAACGAGAAAACTAAAATGAATGCATTTACGTTTTTGGGTGGTGAAACCGCCCCTATAAGTGAGGTTTGGATATTTGTACAACAAATCCTGCGCTGTGATTGGCCAAAAAGTACAAAAAAAAAGTGGATATTTGTACAACAAACCCTGCACCGTGATTGGCTAATCACAGTCTATTCAGGACTGTGATTGGCCAGTGTCACATGACACATGTGCATAGCCCTATATAAGAAACCATAACTTTAAAAAAAACATTATTTGGTTTTTTTTAAGTTATGGTTTCTTCCATCATAAAGAGTGTTTCAATAAATGTATTTATTATTTGTACATGATTGGTTGACTCCATTCAGTATTGTGATTATTGACTTCACACAGGGTGTGATTTTTACTTACAGTATAGCAATGAAAGAGTAGCATGTGATTACCAATTGTAAATTGTCTCTTCTGTCTTCCTCCATATTTCTCTCAAACACTCTACCACTTTCTATCTTTCTCGCTGTCCCAATCACATTACCCAAAACATGTAATTTAGCGCTGTATTAGTTTTGTTACAATTGTTGTTTGTCAGCGATCTAAAGACTGACTTAACTTAAGACAGCTGTTCAATCTGTCTTAAGATAGTCTTTAGCTTTGTGAGTTGACTCGAATGTGCTTGGACATTAAGACTCTTGTAACTTGGGGGTTTTGGGGTATGTTGTGATGTTTATGAATGTATATTTTGGTGTTAATCTGCCATTGGCTAGTCCTGGTTCATCCCATAAGCCGGAGGGACAGAAGCATTGGGATTTGCTAGCCTGGCGGGACACTTATGCCATAGCCTAGAGAGGGATGATTGCTGTGCGATTATAAATTACATAGTTGTCGTTGACCGATTTGAAATATTCGAGAATTGAAGTCCTTGTTGTCAGTATCTGTGCACTGATAAGTAGTAAAGGAAAATAGTTGATGTGGGGGAAGACCATAACACTGGTGATGACGACGGTGAAGAGGAAGATACCAATGATTATGGTGAGGATGTTGGCGGTGGAGAAAATGTGTTTCACCCAGTGTGTGTGTGTGTGTGTGTGTGTGTGTGTGTGTGTGTGTGTGTGTGTGTGTGTGTGTGTGTGTGTGTGTGTGTGTGATGTTGGCGGTGGAGAAAATGTGTTTCACCCTGTGTGTGTGTGTGTGTGTGTGTGTGTGTGTGTGTGTGTGTGTGTGTGTGTGTGTGTGTGTGTGTGTGTGTGTGTGTGTGTGTGTGTGTGTGTGTGTGTGTGTGTGTGTGTGTGTGTGTTGGTATAAGGAATTTGAAAGCCTTGAGCTGAGGTAGTCTCTATTTATATCCATGTGTCCCATTTACTGGCCATTCTGAGTCAGAGCTGCACAAATTAATCCTTTTATTATACACGCAGCATGAAATAGCCTGCTGCCGCTACTGGTGGCTGGTTGGGAGAAATAATATCCCAAACTGGGAGAGATAATAGACACAATGTTGTCGTGATGAACTGTGCAAATTCTACTGAACAGTAAAATCCTTAGAGTTAACCACTTTAAACATGGTGGCCAAATCTTTAGGCTTGTCGTTAGAGGTGACAATAAAAACAATAATAAAAAGAAATAGCAAAAATAGAAGGTCTACAAGCTAAGAGCTTGTAGAAGGGAGCGAGCTTGTAGAACAGCTATTTTCACAGACTATTGTTGCTATGTTGTGAATGTTATTCAAAAACTTTTGAATAAATAATGTTTTATTTTTTAAATGAATCGTTGTGTTACAATATCATGTGTAACTACACTATGAATACAGATGTGGATGCTTAGCATGGTATCTATTACAGGGGTTGTATAGTAGAAATGCAAGATAGACACAGTGTAACACACACACACACACACACACACACACACACACACACACACACACACACACACACACACACACACACACACACACACACACACACACACACACACACACACACACACACACACACACACACACACACACACACACACACACACACACACACACACACACACACACACACAGGCCTGAGGGTAAAAGTGTTCTCTCTGAGGTCTAGGGTACACAGTAAAATCAGTGTTAATTTAACTGCAAGAGTATGGAACCAGAAATGACGGTCCACACTCTCTGACTTACATTAACACTGCAGATTTTACTGTGTAGGAATCACCTGTTACAGCCCCACTGCCCAATAATAATATCTGCAAGTAATATCCACCCTTTCTACAGTATGTATTTGTGTATTTTTGTGCTAGTGTGGCAGGGGCACTGGTCACGAGGACGTCGCACATTATGATATGTGGATGTACTCAAGAAAGATGCCACAGCGCAAAGTACAGGCGAGCTGGCTAGATGTATGGAGAACCGGGATGACTGGAGGCGACAATGGAGAGCTTGTCTGAGGATGACCTAGAGAGAGTGTAAATGTGTATGAGTCCCTCACTTGGGGTAAGGAATGAGTCCTTAACCCAAGTGAGGAAGTTCAAGTATATCAGGGTCTTGGTCTCGGGTGAGGGGAGGATGGGCCATGAGATCAGCCAGAGAATGGGGGCAGCTGGAGACGTAATTGCATTCGCTGTATTGACGAAAAGACAGCTAAGCCAGAAGGCAAAGCTCTCGATCCACCGTTCAATCTTCGTTAACTTCCTACTCTCACCTATAGTGATGAAATATATGTCATGACCGAAAGAACAATATTGCTGATACAAGCATCTGAAATGGGCGTTCTCCATTCTCCATCTCTGCCGTCTCCCTTAGAGATAAGGTGAGAAGCTCAGTCATCCATGAGGGACTCTGAGTAGAGCCACTGCTCTTTTGCATGGAAAGGAGCCAGTTGAGGTGGGCCAGTCTCCTGGTTGCCTCCCCAGGGAGGTTTTCCAGGCATGTCCAGCTGCTAGGACGCCACGAGGCAGACCAAGTACCAGGTGGAGGGATTCTATCCCTTGGGATCCCAGTCACAGCTGGCTAACATGGCCAGGGAAAGGGATGTCTGGGCTTCCCTACTGGAACTACTCCCACGATCCAACTATGGATAAGCAATTGAAGATGGATGGACATTATTTGGGGTAGCCATGGCTGAGGAGGAAGAGTGGCCACTTTGGAAGTGGAAGGTTCTTGGTATTGATCCCCGGCTCCCCGTGGCATCATGTCAAAGTGTCCTTGAGCAAAGTCCATAACTGCTCCCGGTGAGCATATTGGTGCCTTGCATGCATGGTTGCCTCTGCTGGAGCATGAATGGGCACAATATAAAGCGCTTTGGACAAAGGCACTGTATATGCAGTAAACCATTGCTCTTTATCTGTGCTGCCTTGCAGTAAAATAAATATTCATGAACATTTAACCGTTCCTGGGCACCATTTCAAATCTCCTCAGGGATCCCACCTATGTGTCTTCAGAACCTGTTTTCAGAACCAGGACGCTACCACATTGCTTATCCCGCTGTTTTATAAAGGGAGCATTTTTCTGTAATGTCAGTGTTGGCTCACAGACTGGGAAACGCATTGGAGTGTTCATTTATCCTGATGTCCTCGGTGGGCCTATTGGTTGACTAAACAAGAGTAATTATAAAATGACTGTTCATTACGATGAAACAACGATAACAACAAAGATCACTGAGATTATATGGAAATAGAGTGAGGAAGAAGAGAGAGATGACAGAGGGCAAGAACGGTACAGAGAGAGTTAGAGATAAGAAAATAGAAATAAATGGTCAAAGATAGAGTGTCAGAGAAGCAAAGAAACAGAGAGAGAGAACAGTCTAGACTTTGGAGTTTCCAGCAGGATGATAAAAGCTCATCTACTGTACTGTGTGTGTGTGTGTGTGTGTGTGTGTGTGTGTGTGTGTGTGTGTGTGTGTGTGTGTGTGTGTGTGTGTGTGTGTGTGTGTGTGTGTGTGTGTGTGTGTGTGTGTGTGTGTGTGTGTGTGTGTGTGTGTGCGCTAGTTATACTCAGAGATGTTAGTGGGGTCTCAGCATGGGGTGTGATTGAGAGGAGAAACATTCATTCATTTAGTATCCACCACAACACATTACAATACACACATCAGATTCAGGAAGATTCAACTCTATTGTCACAACACACATCTAGGTGTAAAATAATGGGTGAAATGCTTTATTAGAGGTGTACGGAAATATCGACACACCTTGAGTTTTGCAATATTTTGTTGCTCGATACTATAATTGTTTATTAAAACTTTTGTTTAACTGATGTTTTTCACCTTCTAAAAAGGCGAAAGCACTTACCCTAACTTTAATTTCTTTGCTCAATTGCACCAAAAGTAGTTATATAAATTTGGAAGTTACAAGAACCGTGATTACGTATAGATTAAAACTCTATACATAATCATGGTTTACATGCATTTGTGGCTGTGGTTAATTTAATTTCGTGTTTAAACTCCCAGCCGATAGATGGCAGTGTTGTATCTTCTCCACTTTGACTCTTCCACTCCAATGTAGCAACATGAACTCAGGAAGAAGAAGCTACCCCATCACTTCTGCTACCCCTGTAGATAGGGGTGTGCTAGCTCCTTGGCCTCCTGTAGTCCACGATCAGCTCCATCTTGTTGAAGTTGAGAGCAAGGTTGTTCTCCTGACACCATTGTGTCAGTGAACTGCCTTGTCTCTATAGCCAGACTTGTCATCGACAATCCGGCCCATCACTGTTGTGTCGTCAGCAGACAATGACGTTGGAGCTGGGTGTGGATACACAGTCGTGGGATTAGAGGAGATGACTCGGCACGTAGCCCTGAGGGGCTCCCATGTTGAGGGTCAGAGGTTATATGTAATGTAAAGGTTATATGTTATGTTAATGTCTCACCATTTGACGGTGGCCTGTCAGGAAGTCCAGTATTGAGCGACAAGCAAGGGCGGGTGCAGGCCTAGGTCTCCAGGGTTAGGGTTAGTTTTGTCGAGTTTGGCAGGAAATATTGTGTTGAATGCTGAGCTGCATTTGTACGCATATGTTCTCCACATGTGTTCAAATGAGACAGTAAAATCCAGTGTTGATTTAAAGCTGTGTAAAAATGGGCCTATAATTTATTTGTATTTGAACCCAGGTCAGTTGTGAATCAGAATCAGAATCAGAATCAGAATCAGTTTTATTGTCACATCACAGGTTTACAAGGTAAAAAAGTGGGTGAAATTCTTTTTTGTACATCGTTCCCATCGCAACGTTAGTTTCCATAGAAAGAAGAGGGGGGGGGGAGAAGAAGAGGGTGGGGGGCAGGTGGGAAGGAGATCAAAAACAAGAGAGCAACAGAAGGCCAGACAAGTGTTGTGTTGACATGCCCTGCATGTAGCAGATACTTTTGCATTCCCCAAATAAAAAAATGTAATTATGAAATTAGCATTTAAATGTATGTACTGTATGTCTGGGCCCTGTGCCCCCACACCCACACACACACACACACACACACAAACACACACAAAATTGAATGTGAATTTTGAGGTCTACTGACTTCACACTGTCAGTAAAGTCATTACCTGGCCATTATCTGTTCACCCCGGCCTAGACCTTCACACTTCTCTCTCTCTCCTCCATCTATTTCTCATTCACTCCTCTCCCTTCATGCCTAAACTTGTTTACTGCTCTCCCTTCTCACCAACACTCATTTAATTCTCCCTTCTTGCCTGAACCCTCCGTTTCAGCTCTCATTTATTTAATGTGTTTCTCTCCCTCCTCATCTAACTCCCGAGGCTGATCGTCACTGATAGGAATTTCAATTAAAGCGCTGAGCAGAGGCAACGACAGAGGGGCGTTTCACTCTTCTCACCTCGGGCATTCTTCACTGCTTCACAGTTTAAATTTGTTTTATTTATTTTATTCAAATACTGTAATAATGATGTGAATGTGCAGAGTCACTCATTTCTCTGAAGAATTGCAGGCATAAATCCATCCACATTTTAAAATGTGAACATTTGCTTCTCTTCTCTTCTCTTCTCTTCTCTTCTCTTCTCTTCTCTTCTCTTCTCTTCTCTTCTCTTCTCTTCTCTTCTCTTCTCTTCCCTTCTCTTCCACCTCAACGTCTCTCTCTCTCCTGAATGTTACCAGTTTTCCATTTGAACAGTTTCCCAGCAGCAGTCATTTATCAGACATTGGCTGCTTTCATTGCTGAACTCAAGCCAGTCGCAGCGTCACGCACAGTCAGTCCGTCATTATGATATTTAAAATATCTTATCTATAAAAAAAAAAAAGTATAATGTTATTTAACGTTACAAAACAAACATGACCACGTTCACGTTTTAAAATCATCCTGAGGGCTTAGTTTTGGTTTTAAGTTACACAACATTCATTGCCTCTACATGTCCTATAAGAGCTGTATAAAGAGGGAGTATGAAGGCATGAAAGGAGGGAAGTAAAAAGAAAAGAAAAAAGAATCAGAAACAGATAAGAGTGAAGAAGCGGAATGGAGTGACAAGAGATGAAGCGAGTATCTCTCTCTCCATCTGTGACCAATGAAACATGTTATTGTGATGATGGTCCTTCTTCACACTTCCTGCTTTAATGGAGTCTCACTGCTAGCAGCGAGGGAGGAGACAAAGAGGCCAAGTAGTCGAGAGAATAAAAAGGCTGGATGTGGTGCAGAGGAAAGGAGAAGGCGGGTGTGTGTGTGTGTGTGTGTGTGTGTGTGTGTGTGAGTGAGAGTGAGAGAGAGAGAAATAAATGGTCCATAAAGAGACAATTCTATCAGTGTATCTGAGTGTTAGGAAGAGGAGGAAACAGGAGACAGGAGTAGGCTATAGAGCTGGAGTAGGAAGTAGATGTTTGGTTTGATTTAAAGGCACAATAGGGGATCATTTTTTGCACATATTAGGCAATTAAAATGTGCATGCATCCTTAAAAACCTTTATTTTTTGGAACTTTCTTACCCCATCATAAATCAAAATATAGATTACAAATGTGTCTCCAGTCGCGCACGCATGCGCGCACAATATTAACTAGAAAGGAGTGATCCACACGGAGCGCATATCTCGGCCAGGCTGGGTTGCCTAGCCAGGGCTGTGCAAGTCATGGAAAGCAGCCGTCAGGACCCGAGGAAGCTGCAGGGGTATTTCCGAGATTAGCTGCGCAAATACAGTCACGGACACATACACACTCCGACAGGAGCGAGATAATAAAACACTCTTTAGCACCTTTCATGTTTGAAATGCACGAGGAAACAAAATAATATTAAAAGCAAGTATTGCCAATGGAGGAAAAAACTAACATGAAGGTGAAATCCCTTTGGCTACTGTGGAACACAGGGGTTGGGTCATTAAAGCCGTGTGCGACAGTGATGAATGTCCCCCAGTGTACCACTTGGAGAATCGGTGTAAACACAGACAGAAGAGGGCTGGTACTGTTATTCTGGGCGGAAGCCTCTGTCTGCCTCTAGTTCTCCCAGCAATTACCAGTGATGTCCTGTTGAGGACTGGGGTCTTTAGCTCTCTGTCTGTCAGTCTGTCTGCCTCTCAGTAATTCATTATCAAGGCTGGCTGGTATCTTCTCATCGAACTGTCTCTGTCAGTCAATCAGTCAGTCAGTCTGTAACACTCTTCACAACTCAACTGAGTTCCATATCTCTCTTACTCTCTGTCTCTCTCTGTCTCTCTCTGTCTCTCTCTGTGTGTGTGTGTGTGTGTGTGTGTGTGTGTGTGTGTGTGTGTGTGTGTGTCTGTGTCTGTGTGTGTGTGTGTGTGTGTGTGTGTGTGTGTGTGTGTGTGTGTGTGTGTGTGTGTGTGTGTCTCTCTCTCTCTCTCTCTCTGTCTCTCGCTCTCTCTCCTCTTGTCTGTTCTTGTCACTCTGACAGTTCTAAGCAGTTCATCCCGACTTTGAAGGTGTTGTTGTTCAGTCAACCCCCCCCATACACACACACACACACACACACACACACACACACACACACACACACACACACACACACACACACACACACACACACACACACACACACACACACACACACACACACACACACACACAGACAGACAGACAGACAGACAGACAGACAGACAGACAGACAGACAGACAGACAGACAGACAGACAGACAGACAGACAGACAGACAGACAGACAGACAGACAGACAGACAGACAGACAGACAGACAGACAGACAGACAGACAGACAGACAGAGTGACACATACATAGAGTGACACATAGTACAGCAGGCATGTGACTACTCTGTGCCTATACAATATGAATTTGTGTTTGACTCTGTGGTTTATTTGTGTAAGACTCATTCATAATCTTGTTACTTTGTTGTCATCTCAAAGTGTACTCAGGTTTATTATTATTATTGCTTATTAACAACATTCACTCAGGGACACACATACAGTACACGCACATTAATTATTACAACGTGTATTAATTTGGCAGTACCTCATTCTAGGGAGAGAAGGAGAAATAGAGTGTAGACTGAGAAGGAGAGATTATTATTTTTTTGTTTCTTCACTGTATTGACCTCATACATCTACATTTAACATTTCAGTTTGGTGTATTGGAATACACTGAACCATTGTGGACCAAATTAAATGAAGTAAATGTATTAATTAAATAGCCTAATATAATATAGAATAGAAGGGAATAGATATATGGAACACTGTGTTTGTCCCAACCAAAATACAAAACACAGATCATAACATACAACATAATACAGAGTGACGGCATCCAAACCTAAGAAGCTTAAGAGACATAAGAAGTCACTCTGAAGGCAGCAATTACACATCAGTGGAGAGTGCTGTTCCTAAATGCTATGCATATCCAGTTTGGGCTAAAGCAAACTAATTTATTTGTTGTCATTGTCATCTGCCAATCTTAATATTTTACAATAAACGGCATGTAAAAAAACATCAAATCAGGAGCAGTCTAGGGCTTTGCTTTTGATGCCAGCAGTCATTTCATAGGAATTGCTGTCTCATTTGAACTGTGTTGTATTGAAATCAGTCTGTGAAATATTAAATATAAATTGAAAACACATTTTTATTGTGTACTATAAATAGGAAATGATTGCTTCCCGTGGGAGTGAGCTGATCCTTTTCAAATTATTTTAAATCTCCATTTGCCAAACAGTAACAACTATCTTCGCCAGGGCCGGCAGAGACAAAATCCAGAAACAAATCCAGAACAATCCAGGGAAAAATCCAAAAGAAAATAGTGGTATTGACAAACCTGTTGGCCCTCAATCTTGTCAAAGACTGAATTAGAGCAGTTTATGTAAAGATTATGAACATCAATCTTCCTATAATTCCACAAACCTCTGAGCCCAAACCTCTGAGCCCCAAAATGTTTCTGCCCGGTTCTCCTCAGTGCCTGGAGCTATTGATCTCGCGTCCCGTCGCGTGCGGCGCGACGGGACGCGAGACAGGACGTGCAATAACCCCACGTTTGCAACTACTTTTGCCTGCGCACTTCACCGGGTATGGTCTAGTGGTAATAATCAATGATGGTGATATGAAGTTTGTCTTTATTCAACTCAATTTGTGTCTGTTTTGAACCTGCTAATTGAAATTCTCCATTGGGATGAGGTGCAAGTGAGGGAGAACAACATTAGAGGAATATTAGATTGTTGACAACAGTTCTCTGCCAGCCTCATATCATTTGTTACAGTCCCCAGGCTGAGATATGCACCAGTGTAGTATACCCTCAGGTGCGTGTCTGTATTTTCAAGTGTGTATATCATGGCTGTGTCAGTGTGTGTGTGCGCGCACGTGTGTGTGCGTGTGAGTGAGTGTATTTGCATTCATGTGCCTTTGATGTATGATGTTGTCATCCTGACAGCCTAGTGTGTGTGCGTGTGCGTGTGCGTGTGCGCGCGCGCGCGTGTGTGTACGCATGGTTGTGTGTTGGTGAATTGTCTCAGACTTTTCTTTTCTTGTGATGCTGCCACACTTTGTTGACGCCTGTGGTCGTTGTCAGGTCTCTCCCTGGCTCTCAGCAGTCAGCAGCAAATGAATTAGTCATCATTCAGGTGGTTTTAATGTTGTTTATCACTCTGTAGCCTTTTTTGCTGACATTCTGAATTGAATAAGATTGGCGGTTACTGGGCTAAGTTCCCGTCACAATCAGTATGTCCCCAGGATGGCCATTTACTAAAGTCCTAGTCCATTTGGTTACATTTGTACACTCAAAGTTACAAATGAAAAAATTAATGCTGAGGATTTTACTATGTAGGTAAATATTTTCCTTTCAGAGTTAAACTAACACTGAGGACATGGCTAATGTTTGGAATTATATAAACGTGAGCTAAGACCATGACATTTATCCTTTACCCATAGCCTTGAAAAGCTTGCCTTTACAATTTAAGCATTTAGCAGTTCTTGTCTAAAACACACGCAAATTAGCTGGAAAGTTTGCAGGGCATACCAATTGTCCTACCCAACACCAGGCCCAGGGTTTCAATTTCTCATGGTTGAAGAGTAGGGACAGCACCTTCAACCACTGCAGATGTACTAGTTATATTGTATTAAGTTATCTACCTTACAGACTGATTCAATCATATTTCAATAAAATAGTTCCAAATTGCAGCTTTAATGTTTTCATTTTTTTGTATCTAATGTAATCTAATGTTTGTCACCAGTCTCGCAGCATTTGACTGATGTCTAGTGCAAATTAAATCTGAAAGATGTCCTCTTTCTTTCTGTCTCCCAGGGTTCCGATGGGGAGCCCCAAGCCCGGCATGCAGCAGGGTGGCTACGGAGGAGGGATGGGAGGAGGAGGAGGGACTACAGGAGGAGGGATTGGAGCAGGGATGGGCTCTCGAGCCGGGGAACCGTACCGCCTGGCCACCCATGAGAGCCCCACTCCCCCAAGACAGATGCAGTCCGGCTCAGGTATAGGCCCTGGGCAAGGCCCAGGTTCCGGGCACGGCCTGGGCCAAAGCCACGGTCCAATGGGAGGGTCCATGACACACGGAGGCCCTGGGGGCCAGAGCCCCGGCCAACATGCGTCACGTCGAAACCTCCAGGTGGACTTCTCCGGTTCGGGCGGATCCAGGACGGGTCGTTCTCCCTCGGCGTCACCGGACCGCGGGGTGACCCCCACCTCGCCCTACTCGCTTCCCCAGATCGCTCCCATGCCGAGCAAAAAGCTTGTCTGCCCCGTCTGCACCACCACAGAGTTGACCAACCCACCTGCAGTGCCCAACTACAACACCTGCACCCAGTGTAAGGCCACGGTCTGCAACCAGTGTGGCTTCAACCCCAACCCACATCTCACTGAGGTAAGGGTGTGTGTGTGTGTGTGTGTGTTTATACAGGGGCATTTGCATGGATGGGATGTGTAGGGGTAGGGAAGGTTTGCGGGGGGTGTGCGCGCGTGTGTGTGCGTGTGTGTGTGTGTGTGTGTGTGTGTGTGTGTGTGTGTGTGTGTGTGTGTGTACCAGTACAACTAAGAAAGGCGGGTGAATGAAATTGAGAGACAATGTGAGAGAGAGAGAGAGAGAGAGAGAGAGAGAGAGAGAGAGAGAGAGAGAGAGAGAGAGAGAGAGAGAGAGAGAGAGAGAGAGAGAGAGAGAGAGAGAGAGAGAGAGAGAGAGAGAGAGAGAGAGAGGATACGACGGGGAAAGGATGAATGAATATTATGCGGGAGTGATGGTGACCACAAGAGACAGACCAAAGTGAGAGATAAACTAGGTCAAGACAGAAAGAGAGAAAGAGTATGTTTTGTGTCCTATGTCCAGTCAAGTGTAGAAAGGGAACTCTGCTGCGTGTGGTACTGTGTTCTTTTCCGCAGTTACACTGAATACAACACAATAGCACATGCTATTCGAGGTAAACTTCACGACGAATTCGCACCAAATTCACACAAGCGGTATGCCGCTTCAGCATTCTGAGAAAGAAGTGAGGTTCCACGCATCGTATATGGCGAGGAGTGACCGCCGCCTTCACCACTGTGGCAGGAGGTACAGTAGAGCCAGACAAAAGCGGTGAGGCAAAGTTGAGAAAAATCCGACTTTTTCCGCTGCCAGTGTGTGGTGAGTGAGACTGAGGAGTAGCCATCTCAAATAGGCGTGGATTAAGCGTAACGCGCAAGGTCCACGTCACCTTTGTAGGTTTTTCAGATGCTTGTAAATTGCTGCCACTGCCTGTGGAAGTCTGACGCTTTACACGTGTCAGAATTCACATGCTTCACGTGCCTACAACGTACCGCAACTGGACGCTCTGCCCCATTTCCCATATAGTGGAAGTAAATAGGGAAGCTGATGCTTCCGGTGTCTTACCGGGGCTTAACCCTGCCAAGGCACTGTGTGTGAGTGTGTCCGTGCATGCGCACGTGTGTGTGGGGTTCTACTCATGTGTGATGTTAAGAGACGGACACCAAGACTGCCATACCTAATAATACCTAAGTCAAACCACACCTAATAATGCGAAAGAGAGAAATGTTGAGAAATGGAAGGAAGAGTGAGGGAGGAAGGAGGGAAGAAAGAAAGAAAGAAAGACAAAAAGAAAAAAAGTATGTAAGGAAAGCATTGAGGATGCAGTAAGACTGCTGTGGTAGAAACTGCAGCGGAAACAACAGATTTAATGAGGTTGGTAGGAGGTACGGAAGGGGTCAGGGAGTTAGGGATGTACACACGGGGTCAGGGAGAGAGGGATGTGTTGGAGAGGTTAATCGTGTCTTTGAAGGAGAAGTCAATCCTTGCCTTTAGTCTCTGGTTCACGGTGTCTGACCTGAGTCAAGTATCAGACATAAACTGGCCAGAAGGGAGGGGTAGCGGTAGTGGTTCCCTCTCTGTTGTATTTAGATACAGATGCATGCAATTCAGGGCCAATGTTAGGGAATGGAATTCGTAATGGCAAGGGCACCAGTTTGACTAGCGAGGAAATGCCAGGTGGAAAATGTTTAAGTGATCAGCTGTGTGTGTGTGTGTGTGTGTGTGTGTGTGTGTGTGTGTGTGTGTGTGTGTGTGTGTGTGTGTGTGTCTGTCTGTCTGTCTGTCTGTCTGTCTGTCTGTCTGTCTGTCTGTCTGTCTGTCTGTCTGTCTGTCTGTCTGTCTGTCTGTCTGTCTGTCTGTCTGTCTGTCTGTCTGTCTGTCTGTCTGTCTGTCTGTCTGTCTGTCTGTCTGTCTGTGTGTGTGTGTGTGTGTGTGTGTGTGTGTGTGTGTGTGTGTGTGTGTGTGTGTGTGTGCATTTGTGCGTTGGTTTGTGCGTGTGTACAGTATGTGTGCTCCAGGTTAATAACACCGGATGATGCTAATGAAGTGGCAGGCCTGATAAGCTCCATACTGAGGGATTTAGACTAGACTGTCTGATAGATTAACACACACACACGCACGCACGCACGCACGCACGCACGCACGCACACACACACACACACACACACACACACACACACACACACACACACACACACACACACACACACACACACACACACACACACACACACACACACACACACACACATACACACACACACACACACACACGGTTCAGTTTAATTCATGCAGGCTTGCTTTGCACTGTAATACATTATGGTGTTATTTAATTAAAGGTACCACCTGGGATTTTCCTAAAAACAGAATGCAAAATTGTTTAACATTGACAAGTCAACATGCAACACGACCAAGCATAAGCTAACATAATGTAACCTAACATAATGTACAGTAACGTAACGTAAGTAAGTTAATGTCACCTAATGCAACCTAACCTAATATAGGGTAACGTAACCAATCATAACGCATTGTAACATAATGCAATGTAACAACTTGTAATGCAATGTAAATGTAAAACAGTATACTATAATGCAACACATCTTTCTGTGTGACAGTACCCACACACAAAGTCAAAGCCACCCACAGATATGCACATCATGTCTCTATTAATTCTGAACTCTTATTAACACGCACAGTTTTTTCCACTCTCCTCTGATCAAATCAGTGTCCTCTCTGTCTCTGTATGTAATGCAATAAACAGCCTCCAGATGCCACATTTCGTTAGACTGTTACAGTCCCAGGTGAATTACTCAGGCAGATGACAGAGGTTATATAATGTACCATAACATACAGTATAGCAAAGTACAAGCACAGAAGCTTGTGTGGCAATAATTTATCATATTCACACAGAGGCCATTTTGCCTTTAGATCACACTCCGGGGGTGGGAAAGCCCACCCTGACAGGGGTGTATATATGGGAGGGTCATTGTTATAGTCACATCTGTACCAATAACCCACCATATACTGTAGATAGCATGTTATGTAGTCATTTGTAGACCTGGCATCCTATGGTGTGTTTAGTTTCAATGTACAGATTATAGATTATAGATTATAGATAATATACTGCTTAGATGATAGGTTCTTGGTTTACCTATGATCCTAGATTACTATTTCTATGCATTTAATGTATTACCTCGTGTTTTCCTTGCTCACTGTAAATCACTCTGGATTAAGAGCCATCTGCTAAATGCCTAAATTGTTCTAAATTGTTGTATGCTCACGCACACACTAACTCTTGTACAGTAATATATCATGTATAGTATACTTCTGCCGCTATGCTCATGCACCTTTATATCTTATCTCAGGTACTGTACTATGTGTACATTTAAGGTGCTTTACCAAGCGCTGATACTGTGCACACAAGTCACAACACATTACAAGTGTCATGAACACGTAGGGCCCTATCTTTTTTTTACGATTTGTACTTTATTTTTCATCTTTTTTGACAAACATACAGGATTTTTTTTCAACTTTGATGCAAGGATATTTAGACAAGACATACAATAAACACAATAACAAACATATTCAAATATCGACACTGCTGGTAATTAAACGAGACAAGACATACCATACACAAAATACAAATAAACACACCTTGAAACCATAAAGACATAAAAACATAAAAACTTTAAAGAAAAGAGAAATCAAAAATACAGCGCACTAAAGCATACCACCCGCAGTCCACCCCAGTCCTACCCCCGACAAATCTAACCCAAGTTACTTTCTGGTTAATGAAGCTCACTGAGCCGGAAACGTCATCCTAGACCCATAGAGTGTAGATGATAATGTCCCCATTTTAAATCATATTTATCCATCCTGTTGAGCAATCTATAAGACAATCTTTCATATGCGGCCAGTTGACCCAAGGAAGTAAACCACAGAGAAGGAGCCGGTGCGGATGGGTCCTTCCAGGCCCTGACCACCAGTCTCCTGCCTAGCATAAGGGCCGTTTGAATCCACTCAGCCAAGGCGGGCGAAACAGTTCTTAAAGTGGACGGGTCGCCCAGGATAAAGAGCCTGGGTGAGAAGGGGATAACTAACCCTGTCATCCTCTCTAGCTTCACATGTATAGCAGCCCAGTAGACCTGGATTTTTGGACAACTCCACAGAATATGCATTAAGGTACCATCTCTATCCTGACACCTCCAACACTCCGGGCTCTCGATAAGGCCCACTCTAAATAGTCTTGACGGGGTCCAATAAATCCTATTTATAATTTTAAATTGAATCAATCTCGTACGCAGCTCTCTAGACATTTTCTTGCCGTTCCTAAGGATTTTAGCCCATTCCTCGTCTGAAATTGAAACACCAAGGTCCCTTTCCCAAGGTGTTTTCGACACCATCATGTTAGAGTCAGAGACCTCCAGGAGCATGGCATAGTATGTGGAAGCCTCATGCCCCTGTCCGAAGATTCTAAGGATCATCTCCACCTTTTCAATCTTGGGGGGGCCTACAGTGAGAGATCCAAAGGTCTTAACCAGTAGATGCCGTAGTTGCAAATATTGCCAAAAGTGGCCATTGGGCAGGTCAAATTCTGTCTTGAGTTCTTCGAATGATTTTAGAGTGTTTTCCTGGTATAAATCTCCTAATATTGTAATTCCCCGTTGAGACCATGCTTCCCAATGAAAAGGCTCTTTCCCTATACAGAGTTTAGGATTATGCCATATTCCAGCCGCCGAGTGGAGAAACGGATTGAATTTAAACATGCGGGATATCGTCTTCCAAACCCAATGAATATGAGACACAATTGGATGGGAACGACTAATTGAGTCTAGTTTGGTTGAAAGACAGTCGATAGGTCTGACAGGTGAACATAGTGCGCTCTCCAAACTAAACCATGGCGGGGCCCTTTCCGGCGGGAGAGACCACTGTACCATATGTCTCATGGTAAATGCATAGTGGTAAAGTAGGAGATTAGGTACACCCAAGCCACCTTTATCCACTGGCCTCTGGAGTTTTTTCAGTTTCATTCTGGGGCGTTTGTTGTTCCACAGGAATTTACTACAAATTTGATCAAATTGTTTGAAATATTGTAGTGGGATTTTAACCGGAAGGGCCTGGAGTAGATAATTGAGTCTTGGAACACAGTTCATTTTAATAATGTTCGCCTTTCCCCACATTGATAGAAACAATGGAGACCATCTCTCTACATCGGTTCGTAGTTTATCCAGAATTGGGTCAAAGTTCGTCTTCACTAGATCGACCAATTTAGGAGGGAAGGTTATGCCTAGATACTTTAGTCCCTTTTTGGGCCATTCAAAGGAGCCGGTCTGAAATAGTGTTTTAGGACAGTAAGACGTGAGTGGTAGGGCCTCCGATTTTGACCAGTTCACCTTGTACCCTGATATGGAAGAGAAAGTGTCAATAATATTAAGCAAAGCGGGGAGGGAGCGCTCCGGGTCGGAGACAAACAAAAGTATGTCATCGGCATACAACATCAATTTATGACACTTATCACCTAATGTGATGCCTGGGAATGCCCGATCTTTGCGAATTGCGGCCGCCAAGGGCTCCAGGGCGACGGCGAAGAGTAAGGGCGAGGCCGGATCTCCCTGCCTTGTCCCCCTTCCCAACCGAAACGGCGCGGATATGAGACCATTGGTCATTACTGATGCAGTAGGATGAGTATAAATAAGTCCGATCCACTTAATAAAGTTCTTACTGAAGCCGAAACTTTCCAGGGCAGAGAGCAAGTACTGCCATTCAACCCTGTCGAATGCCTTTTCTGCGTCTAAAGAAATGGCCGCCAAAGGGGCGGAGTCATCCTGAGTGGCCCACATAATATCAACCAAACGCCTTACATTATCTGACGAGGAGCGGGATCGTATAAAGCCCACCTGATCCGGATGAATCAATGATGTAATGACCTTATCCAGACGGTTAGCTAGTATCTTTGACAAAATTTTACTGTCACATGAGGTTAAGCTAATTGGCCTATAGTTCTTACAGTCTAAGGGGTCCCGCCCTTCTTTTGGGATGAGTGTAATAACCGCTTCGGTTAAAGAGGGAGGGAGATGTCCTTTTTCAAAAGCCTCGTTATATGTTCTTAATAGTAGCGGTGCTAGTTCCTCTGTGTATGCCTTGTAAAATTCTGAGGTAAAGCCGTCCAAGCCCGGGGCCTTGCTAGTGGGTAGCATCCTAATAACTTCCATTATCTCTCCCTCAGTAATGGGCAGGTCAAGACCTTTAACCTGATCCTCAGAAAGCCTCGGTAAGTCAAGGGTGGAAAGAAAAGTGGTTATCTCCTCTCCGCCAACTTCCGTCTCGGAGGTATATAGGTGGTTATAAAACTCCCGAAACTCTGAATTAATCTCCCTTGGATCAGCTACAAGACGACCATCCCCTCCCCTAATGACGGGGATTGCGCTCATTGCCTCCCTCTGTTTTATGTATCTAGCGAGTAATCTCCCGGCCTTGTCCCCTTCTTCAAAATATTTCTGTCTCACCCTAAATAGGGAGAATTCTGCCCTCTGGGTCATAATTAAATTATAGTCGTATTTTAGCTTGGTTAGGGTTGTCAAATTTTCTGAGGACACACTACTTTTGAGTTTCTCTTCTGCAATGCCAATTTTCTTTTCTAACTCCTGTAGTTTAGCTACATTTTGTTTTTTCTTAAACGATGCATGTTGAATTATATAACCTCTCAAAAAACTTTTCAAAGCTTCCCACGCTATTCCTGCCGATGGAGCTGTTGGCACATTAGTGTCGATATACAAATTGATTTGAGCTCTCAGTGATTCCTTGAAGGTCTCATCCAACAGTAAGCTAGAGTTGAGTCTCCACCTAGATGTTCTTTCTGGCCTACGAAATGACGTCACATTCAAATAAATTGGGCTATGATCTGAAATGATTCTATTGCCGATTTCAGCTGACAAGACAGAGGACACCAATGACTGTGAGACCAAAAAATAATCGATTCTGCTAAAGGAGCCATGGGGAGGGCTAAAGAAGGTGTAGTCTCTAGTTGTAGGGTTCTGTATGCGCCAAATATCTACCAGACCCAGGTCCTTTGTCATGTCTACTAATGCGCCCTGGATGACCTAACCAGTGTAGAACTACGGTCCGTGACTTTGTCCATGACCTCGTTTAGATCAGAACCCAAGATAATCGGATGATCCCCCATCGCACTCAGCATCCTCTCAAGGACGCCAAAAAACGAGGGGTCATCAACGTTTGGTGCGTACACATTAGCCAGAATAACACTATTGCCCTGAATCTGACAAAGCATAACCAGAATTCTCCCATCCTCATCTGTGCTTTCTTTAAGGCATTTAAATTGCAAGTGCTTACTAATCATAGTCACCACACCTCTGCTCTTACTGTTGCCACATGCGGCTCCAACAAACCCCACCCAGTCTCTACAAAGCTTCTTAGTTTCCCGTTCTACCAAGTGGGTCTCCTGCATAAACACTATGTCACATTTCTTAGCTTTGATGAAGGCTAAGACCTTCTTCCTCTTGACCACATCATTAAGACCTCTGACGTTCCAGCTCATAAGCCTCAACCCTGCGTTAGTACCTGACATGATGTCTGTTGGATAACACCAAGGCCAAACTGCAGCTTCCCTACTCTGTGCACACAAAACAAACACATATGAGCATCACTGTGAAACATATACTCCTCACAACAAAAAACGTGAAAAACAAAAATACGCCTGAAAAAGCAGACGCTTCCCCTACCCTTAGCTTGGTCCGTGATCCTCTAACTAACGGCTGCAGAAACCCTATCCCACCCACACCCACCCCCCATCCGCTACCCCAAAACCAGTATGCCGGAGTGGGGACAAAATATCCCCATCCCCGTAGTATAAGTAAACAATATAGCAAGGAACTTCTATAAAACAGTGCAGCAGGCACAGCGGCCATGGTATTGACAAAACAGAGTGGTATTAACATTACCAATAAAAACATCGAAAACCTGGTTCTAAGTTATTCAAGCCCATCCTTGAGTAATACCAAAAATAGAAAAAATGCAGTGACATGGGATTTCGTATGAAAAATAAAAATAGAAATAAAACAATTGCAATGCCCTCGAGCCCCCTTAGTCCCCACATATCCCCCCCCCCTCCTCTAACTACACAATATGATGTTAAGATATGCATTCGTCCACAATATAAATATAAAGATTTGTTGTTGTTGTTTTTTCTTTTTTTTAAAGGAAAAGAAATTAAGACATTAAGTACAGGATTTTTTTAGAAAAACAATTAGAAACGAAAACCTTTGGCCTTTAACACTGAGCATTCCATTCAAGCAAACATACAAAAAAGATTTTTTAAGAATAAAAAGGATATGGAAAAGAAAAGAAAAACAACATCCACAAGACAGTAAAAACCTTTTGAAATTAAAACATCAATTGTCTGACCGTTTCTAATAAGCCTGTGCATACATGCCCATTCACACACAAACCCAGAGACTCCAGTGTGTATTTATCTCGCTTCTAAACAAACACACTAACCAAACTCCACTCACACGTCCACACATTTATCACACATGAACCCCCCCCCACCCCCCACCCCACTCGCGTTCTCAGTTAAGCAGAAATGTCAAAAAGTATTCCTCCCCCATACTCACACACCCCCCCCACACACACACACACGCAGACACACAGGCAGACACACACACACACACACACACACACACACACACACACCCACACAAAACAGCGCATGACGTCACAGCCTACTCCAGGGAGCAGCACGACAGAGGAAGGGGAGAGAAGAAAAAAGGAGAGAGGCTAAAACAAAACAAAAAAGCACGGTTAGCGCCTCTGAGTCTCACTCCACAATGAGGGTTACAAATGAGAGTCCTACGTCCTGAACATCAATAAAGTAAAAAAACTGCTCTGTGAACAGTGCTCCTCCATACTAATTAACCCTCTTTCTTTTATACATCGGTACAAAATACAAATCCCTCACGTTATCACATTTTTTTTTTAAAATGAAAACAAAACGGGCTTCGTTACAACCACTTTCTGGTTTCGCCATGAAAAAGTACAATTGACTAAATAATAAAATAAATGAAATAGTTATTTAAATAAACCGTAACCTAGTTACTTCGGGCACAATGGAGCAATACTAAATCAGAACAGATTCGATCCAAGTTTAGGAGCAAGACACGAAAAATAAATAAATAAGTAAAATACAGAAGCCTCATATAAACCATAACCTAGTTACTTTGAGTGCAATAAAGCAAAAAACTGAAACACGACAATCAGACCCAGTCCTGGTTTTAAAGTAATAGTTAAATAAATATTACAAAAATAGTCATTTAAATAAACCGTAACCTAGTTATTTTGGGCACTGTGGTGCAAAACTAAAACAGAACCGACTCAATCCAGGCTTAAGAAGAGCACGGCAAAAAATTAAATAAAATACAAACTCCTCAAATAACCCATAACCTAGTTACTTTGAGTACATTGAGGCAAAAACTGAAACGAAACAGACTCAGTCCAGGTTTAAGAGTCCAAATGTAGAATACACACGGCTAAACTTATCAGATGACATGAAGGTACAACTTTACCCGAGAGAGTGTATGTAGGCCAGGGCGTCTGAGGCGTCTTCGAACCGGCGCTGGCCCTGCGCCGAGCGAACAACCAGAACCGCGGGGTAATTCAGAGTAAAGCGAATGTTCTTCTCGTGCAGAACCCGCTTACATTCTTTAAACTGCCCACGCCGTTCGCTGATCATCTTCGAGTAGTCAGGAAAGACCATTATGCGGTGACCGTCCCACATGACGTTCCCCATCTTGCGTGCTGCGTCGGCGACTCGGTTCCGATCCTGAAACCTCAGGAACCTGGCGATGATGGTTCTCCCCGCCGCGGATTGGTTGGCACCAGCCCCTCCACGCACGGCACCTAGACGATGGGCCCTCTGGAACTCCAAGCCGATCGGGAATTCTACCTTCAGAACCGCCGGTAGAACCTCACACAGGAACGCAATGGTATCATTTCCTTCACACGCCTCCGGGAAGCCCACAAAGCGTAGGTTTTCTCTCCTCCCGTAATTGTCAATCTCGTCGATTCTTAGCCGCATAGCCTCGACCTCCGCTGCAGCAGCGATCGGAACCGCACGCATCTCACCCACCGCCACGTCCAGAAATTCCACACGGGCCTCAACCTGGGTTATGCGGTTAGCCATGACTGCTAGCTTGTTGTCTGTAGCCCGCGTCGTTACTCCTATCTCCTCCAGCTTTTTGTCATGAGCCTCGGATTTGGCCAGGATTAAAGCAGTGAGTTTGGCGAATTCCCTAGCCACCTCACCAGATAGAGAGCTGGGGCCGAGTTCCCCGTGATCGCTGGATGAATGAGACGGGGCCGGCGATGCCGGATTACTCGACGCCGGATTACTCTGAGCGTTGCCGGTGTTAGCATTAGCAGTGTCGCTAGCCGACGCGCCGCCACCACGTGTGCTGGTAGTGCTTGGTTTCGACACATAAGTAGAATTTCTGGTATTTTTCGACATTGCTGTACCCTACTGCACCTTTTTTCCAAATAAGTCCAAACGAATTCGAGTTCCCTGCTATAGAATGTAGCGGATAGTGACTTAGGCGCGAGAGACGATCTCCTTACGCAGCCATCTTGTTCGAACACATCACGTGACTCCCCCGTAGGGCCCTATCTTGCCTTACCTCTTATCCCTAAACATCTTTGCCAATTTTTGCATTTTTTTCCCTCTTTTTTAAAATAGTTCAAATAGCCAATCTACAAGCTCACAACGTGTCGATGTAGATTGGCTAGTTATACTATTTTAAAATGTTTTATGAATGCCCTATTTTATATTTCGTATTTCATTGTATGGCTGTGTCCCGCAAAAGTTGCAAAAGTAACCAATCTAGAAGCTCATAACGCATCACAATGTGACACGTTGTGAGCTTGAAGATCTACTATTTTTGCTAATTTTGAAAAATGTTGACAAATTTGACGTGCCCAAAATAAGGACACCAGGTTGAAGGTGGTTAAGAATGTATACCGTATATATATATGTATTTATGGGTTTTATAAGTATTTAAATATTTAACCAATGAAAATAATTAACAAGAGCTTGTTACTAAATATTAACTACATCCAGTGGAACATATATATTATTTTTCCATCTCCTGTAAGGTAAGGGTTTTGGACCTACTTACAAGGTTTTCACTCAACAGCGACTGTCATTAACACATTGTGTGCCAGAGGTTTATTAAAATAGGGTACGTTCAGTGCCAGCATATCTTCCATCCACTTACGTTGATATGTTTCGTGCTGTAGAAGCCCCGACGCGGAAGTGCATGTAAACAAAGCGTGCGTGCGAGACGGCGGAGGGTCCCGACTAACGCCTGGAACAATAATATTTCTAACGCGATCCTCCATTGCAGAGTGATCGCCGATCAAAAACGGCTCACTTCCACCGCGTTAAAAAGAAATGGAGATATTAAGCTTTTAGTCAAGGAGTTAACATTGGAGCGGCCGAGCGGAAGCATTTTTGACATGGATCGACATCCGGCCTCTCCTTCTCAGAGTCTCATTGGATGATCCCAAAGTTTCGTTAGAGCGCCCCACGTGGGAAAAAAATATATTTTTAAAAATGGGCCAAAAACGGTCCGGACCGTTTATGGCACATGACGCATGGATTCTCAAAAACGGTCCGGACCGTTTATGGCACTCAATGTGTTAAGTTAGCCCTCAAAGTCGTCATTGCTTAAGTAGCTCACTTTGTAACAGGCTTTATATGCCCGTCTCATGGGACTCAAGCCATTGTCTCTGCAAACATACAATCCAGTCACTGTTGCCACAACAATTACTGTACCTCGTTTCTCAAATCACGGATTAAAACTGCATTATATCTAATAATCCCTGTCCATGTACTGTCTTTCTTGGTAATCTAATAAAACGTACTGGGCTACAAACCTTATTAGTGTCTCATTACGTTTATATCACACAGCGTTTAGGGGACTTATGCACATGGCTTGACACCAATTATCAAACCCAGGAGAAGTAATAGAGAGAGATTATTTTCAGTGGATTTCATACTGTACATGAAGCCTGGCATTTAGGAAACATGGGCTAGATACCGTTAGCCTACATGTGATCTCATCATGATGATTATATCATGCGTGGGCAGTAATCACAGTCTATGTGTGCACTATCTGTTAAGCTGTGATGTGAATTTTGCAATTTCTATAATAACACCACAGGCCAAAGTCGATGGCAGCTGGCTGTCTGCACAAGATTTAAAATTACATTTAAATAAACACTAAAAGTGCCGTAAACATTATAATGATAGCAATCTGGAGTAAAAAAAAATCATTTGCACTAATTAAACTGTTGCAACTAGTACTACTAGTACTACTATAATTTTTCTGAAATATTCTATAGACATTGAAAAGTGAATTTAAGTTACCTTTTGAATACAAAATAGTTTTAGATACTGTAACTTGCTGTTACCGTTGAAGTAATCAGAGTTCCCAGAAGTTCTCGCCAGCTCTCACATACAAACGGGAGGGGCGTTGAAGTAATGATAGTGAATACACGCAAAACGACATTCTGACAAACACTTTTGAAATAACATTTCATGTCAAAATGGCTTTAGTGACTATTGGACTATATCCCTTCAACCTCCTGTCTTTTTTCATTTCATGTTTAAGCGTGTGATGTCTACCAGTGTTGACAGTCTACTACCTTAAAAGGATATATGCCATGCGTGTTGCAGTGATTATGAATATGGATGAGGCTTATTGAACGCCCACGCAGTGCATATCTCTCTATTGCGTCTGCTCTTCCTCTGTACCAGTTAGCGGAGGCGACGATCAGAATGAGGCCAACTAACTGAGAACACTGTGCAAACAAACACTGCTAACAGTTACACACTGTCTCTTTGCAGTGGTATTATACGCTAAGATTGACATGATTAAACCACATCAAATTGTGATGACTGAAGAGTGAGTCACTTGGTCTAATTGCATAATTGACAGAGTATTGATTTGAGTTTCTTGTGCGATGTATGCAAGTATGCGCAGGAAACTATAGTATACTATAGCTGGCCTTCCACTGCATGATAGATTGTTGTCTGCAAAATAATTTCAAATCACTTCATACTATTGGCCCTTTAGGTCAGCAACGTAAATATTGCGGTGAAACGTCAGGTGGTGTGTAAAGGCCTTTAACCTGGGTGTTTACCTATATGAGGGTATTGGACGTATTGTGATGTTGGCTTGTGGGCCTCTAGGGGCACTGTCTAACACAGAATGTATGATATGTACACAGTACCAACTGCCCGCCATGAGCCACTTCACAGCTTGAATATGCAACTACTCTTAACTCATTTCTGGAACATTACCAGTGTCAGTCCAATGGCCAATCACCTCAAGTCAACCAACCAATTGTTGTCACGTTGCGGCGCGTTGTCAACTTGTAGATCTGCTATTTGCGGTGCATGACACCGGCATACAACCAAGTATAAATTAAGCATTCATATATTATATCTTCCTCTTCTATGGACTGTATGGCTGTGTATCCTCATTGTCAGAGAGTCATTTGTCATGTAAGCCTTTGGCAGCATGGCTCCTCTCTCCTGCAGCCTCTGTGTTGTTCAACAGACTGCGTACTAATTTTAGACCCAGCGTGCACACAGGGCTGCTAATGGAGTGGTGTGTGTGTGTGTGTGTGTGTGTGTGTGTGTGTGTGTGTGTGTGTGTGTGTGTGTGTGTGTGTGTGTGTGTGTGTGTGTGTGTGTGTGTGTGTGTGTGTGTGTGTGTGTGTGTGTGTGTGTGTGTGTGTGTGTGTGTGTGTGTGTGTGTGTCCGTGCTTGTGTTGTGTATGCACAGCGGATTAATTAGTTTCTGGAGAATTCTGCAGTTGCAGCTTCTTCAGTCCTTCTGTGCTGCTGTCTCCATTCGTTGCACCTGCCTGGCTTATTCTGTATGTTGAATGTACTGTACAAGCTGTATACACTGTGTACATGTGCATGGGTGTGCACGTAATCATGCCATGTCTATATGAATGTGCATGTAAGGTTTTCATGAGCATTGCAGATACATGGCTGTTTTACTCCACTGTTAATGTACTGTGTCTTAATTTTATTGAAACAAATAACCCTTCCTGTGTACTTACTGTTCAACATTTAGTTAGGTCAGCATAGTGTAGCCAGAGAGGAGAAAGACAATGCACACACACACACACACGCACACACACACACACACACACACACACACACACACACACACACACACACACGCATGCACGCACACACACACGTTCACACCATTTGTTTCACTTTTATCCGCGCAGATTAACATCAGCCCTTACTCAACTGTTGTTAAATGTTTCATTAAAATAAATAAGCCTTCATGTGTACTTACTGCTTAGGCTAGCATTTAGTAATGTGAGCGAGTGTGAATGTACTCTACTGCTGCAGTGTTGGCCAGATAGGCAGGAGATCAGTTACATTCAACATCATATCATATTTACACTGCCTCAATTTGTCTTACAAGTTAGATAACAATGCAATATAGGCCTACTGTATGTCTGCAAAGAATCTCTGGGTACCTTCGCACAAAACAGAACGGCACTGGAGCACACCGATCTACTTTTTAACCACTACAACCATAGTATTCCTATTCTGGGAGGGACTTGCTGAAAATAGCTGATCTACAGTACAAGCTCACAACGCATCGCAACGCGTAAGTAATCTGACAACAGGTACAATGGGTACTGAAACAGGTACAATGGGTACTCTGACAATGGGTCCAACGGTAATTGCTTAACCGGAGGGGGGGGGGGCATTTCCAACGGGAATCATTTCCAAGGGGCATCATTTCCAAGGGCCATCATTCCCAACGGGAATCGTTCCCAACAGGTTTTGGCCTAGTTCCCTTCCCCCTAAACGGAACTATCTCTTTAACAAAGCTGATTTGTGTCTGGGATTTGTTGGAGGGGTGCTAGTTGAAAATCCTGGACAGGTTTAAAAAATATATCTGTTAAGTAAGTAAAAAAAGGTTCTTTCCCTTCCCTCAGCATGTGGAAGTGACCTTGAGCAAAGAACTTAGCCATGTGTACAGACCATCAGACCATTCATCTGGGTGTTATCAGGACCTACTGACCTACTGACGGAGACGACTTAAAAAGTTCAGTTTCGGACCATGACGGAGGCACGCAGTCTCAAGTAAACTGGAGCCACGTGAGGGACCACCGAGCGAGCTAAAGCGAGCGAGTTGCCGTCCCGAACGCTGCGACGTTCGCTTGAGCCTACTCAGCGCTCAGCGCCCGTTCGATAGGCACAGAACCGTAAATCATGTTGTGGGGACTGCTCTGCCTCCGAGTAGGTCAGCAGCTCTTGATTACGCCCAATGAATGGTCTGATAAATCGCGGGTAGGTCAGTATGTCGCCTACTCGCCCATTCAATGGTCTGATAAAACGTGATAATCTCCCATTCAATGCATTGATAGCATTCGAAGCTAGATACCGTAAGTGTGTGAACATATAGGTGTATTGTAACACTTTAACTATTGTGCTGTGTGTGCAGGGGGCATTTATGTCATTTATGTGCCCAGGGGGCATTTATGTCCCCAGCGCTGACCTTCAGGTCTTGCATTTAGACATTTTCACAGTCTGAAGGTTTTTGACAGGAAATGTCGGTCAGCTCAGACACATTGTGGGTTTCTGAAGAACTTCAGAACTTTCACACAGTTTAGAGTTTAGAATTCCAGAGCTTGTGTGCCGTGTTCTGGAGTGTTCTGTGTTTGCCGCAGTGGAATTCAATCTGGACAGTACTAGCATCCTTATTTGCTTCCTCTCCCTCCCTGACCCCCTCCCTCTCTATCATTCTCTCTCATACACTCAATCATTCACTCAGTCATTACTCACTCAATCACTGTGGGTGTACTACTACAACTTCTACTGACCTCTCACCAGACGTCTCACCAGATTTCCTTCTCGCTCTCTTTCTACCTCTTTCTCCCTTTCTTGTTTCCTTCCGTATTTCCATCCTTGCAATAGAGAGTCTGCTAACACCATCTATGCATCCATCTGTCTATTCATCCAGTTCTTGTGTCATTAGCACTTAACAGAAACAGAACTATTCAACCAGCTCTCTCCATCCGTCTGTCCATCCATCCAGCCCTCTCTTTATGCATCTTTGCCTTCACCCTAACCCTGTGCATCTCCTTCTCTTCACCTCCTTCTGTCTCTCCATCCATTGTAAGCAGACAATTTTAGACATTTGGTGCATACCTGCTGATTGCTGTAAGGTCACAGACAATGTCTTAAATGTTGTGGATCAGTGGCAGATGGCTGAAACGAAAGCAAAACGGTTGCCATGGTGACAATGCTGGTTTACTGCTATAGTCTAGTTACTCTAGTAGTTTACTACTGGTATAGTTGTTTTAATGAAACTTTTAAGGAAATGTTTTAATTAATTTGTTTTAATGAAAATGTTACTGCAATGAAATGTTTTGATGAATCTCAGTTGGGCTTGGCGATTGGTTGCTATAATAACAAAATGCACTGTCATGATGAAATCAAGAAACAAGGTTTTATCGTCACTAAATTATATAAGTGAGCAGCGAAATGTTGCAGCGAAAACCTTCTTGTAACAGTTCTGGCTGCCAACAATCTTTCATAGACTTTTTGTTCCCAAAGCGTAGATGAGGCTTTAGTGTCAGGGTGACAGAGAGAGAGGTGAGAACACTGACCTTGTCTGCAACACAGACAGACGGGCGGACAGACAGGAAGACAAGACGGATAGACTGGATGAAGGAAAAAGGGTTAGAGAGCTCAGTTCAGGCATTTATTGTCCCTCAAGGGGAAATTTGGCTTGCAGCAAGGGCATCTACTGTAAAGTGGGTGAAATTCTTAGTCGTATATAAGCTCCATCATTGTAGTTTAAAGAAACATGGAAAGATATAGAGAAAGAAAGAAACAAACAAACAAACAGAAAAACTAATCAGAGCTGGATAAACATGGCAGTGCGAAACATAAGTTGCATGACATACTGTATGTGCATAATGTGTGTGGTTAAAATAGCAGTGGAATGAGGAAGTAAAAATAGCAGCAGATGTAATGACCGATATGTATATACGGCGCATGGTTTAAGGGGAATTCAATGAAATATGGAAAATGAATATTGAAAAGAAATGAATACTCTGTGCTGGGTGTGACCTCGCTCACTGGCAGCTGGAGTCTGATGTTGAAGGAGGAGGAAGGATTATGTGCGATGGGAGCCTAGGAGGAGGCGATGGGGAGGCAATGCCGCTGAGGGGCTGGCCGAATGAATGAAAACTGTGAATGAAAGAAAAATACATAAAAAAATACATTGGGCTGAGGTCTTCGCTGGAGCTTCGTAACAGGTGCGTGGCAAGGCGAAAAGCACAAAGGCTTCTGAGTTAATTTGATTGGGTTTACTGTACATAGATTGACTGGCGTGGCTCTCTGCCTCTCCAACATCAGTTGTCCCAACTCTATAACTATAGATTTATCGCTCACCACTGTTGCCGTGTGTGTGTGTGCGTGTGAGAGAGAGAGAGAAACTGAGAGAGAGACGGAGAGAGGGAGACGGAGAGAGATAGAGAGAAAGGTTTGACAGAATGACATCAGTAGCCTACATATTTTCACCGTGGTGACACTTGATACGGAGAACATTCCAGTCCATTTCACATTCTGCCTATTTCAGTGTCTCATCATGGCTAATTAAACATCATCTTCACACATACGCAAATACATCAAACACGCAAGCATGCAGTGCACCAACCCACCCACCCACGCGCGCGCGCGCACGCACGCACGCACGCACGCACGCACGCACGCACGCACGCACGCACGCACGCACGCACGCACGCACGCACGCACGCACGCACGCAACGCACACACACACACACACACACACACACACACACCTGTGTGTAAACAAGATACAGTGATACAGCAAACACGCACATGTGTACACAACACACACATAAACACACACAAACTCACAAATTCTCACTGTGTACTGTAGTAGAGCTAACCTTGGCATCAGTAAACATTCTTACAGTAACCGTGGCATCAAAATAACATGACACTTAGCTGGAATGTTGCTCATAAGTCATCATATACTGCATCATAACGACAATAAGTACCAGAACAATTATGAATTTAATGAGTAAACATCAAATCCCTCTTTAGATACACAGCATACAGTACATATAGCCTGTGGCCACTGAGCTACTCCATTTGAGTAATCTACGGTAGGTCATGTGCTCACAGCCTGCCGCTCATGATTGCTGTACAATACTGTACAATAATAATACATTTTCTGTATGAACAGTTAGCGAGAACAGCTTCCCTGTTGCCATGTGGCCTCACATCCATGAAGTAATGTGACTTTGATTGTGGGGTTCACTGGCGGGGCCGGGTAATAATAACGTTGATCTAGTCTTCCTAGAGGCAGAACACAGCGTTTTTTAATGATCTACCCTTCTTTGCCTTTAGTTCATGAGCAGAGGTGCCAAATAAGATTAGTTGTGGATATGTACCCCACCTGAGCTCAAAGCCCACAATGCCTGGAATAGTGGTTAAGTTTTTT
>NC_137614.1:22258829-22261329 GCF_963280865.1 Gymnoscopelus braueri
CCTCCCTGCACACAAGATCATTTATGTTCAGTAAAACCTACCCTGGATATAGGAATTCTTCGGCCAACATTTAAAAAAATATCTGGAATACTTGAGGAGTTTATATTATTTGCATGAACCGTCACAGAACGTCGTCACAGAACCAAAGTTTTTGATTGGATAACAAAATATCAGTGTGACAACAAATTGTCACACTACTCATGTTGTGTAATCCAAGTCTCAGCTATCCAGTTGCATGCTCAGGACATCCCAAACAGCAGAACTATTTGAGCTAAAATGTTGCTAAAGGAACCATGGCCAGGAGCAACAGTATGTACGACAGTCCAACTGCTTGATCTGCATGCATACTGTTGTACAGTGTACAGTATGGAACTGCTGGAAGCAGCATACTGTGTACAGTGTAAAGTATGCTGCTTCTAGCAGTTCCAAACCACGTGTTTTGGTTTGATCATTCAGTCATTCATTGGGGTATGCAATTTAAACGTAATATTATGATAATATTGTACATGAAATCTAGTGTTTAATTTTGGGATGGACTTCCTGTCCAATCTTTTAATCACTTTAAACCTGGCGTGCCTATTTTGGACATGTCATAATAGGAGAAATGTCTCAAATACCAATACCGATATTTGTTTATTTAGTTTTTGTTGTTATTCATTCCCCCTTTTGTGCCAGGGAAACACAGAAATCTTCATTATAAAACATAACTGTAGGCTGCAGATCACCAACACAAAAACACAAGAAACAAGTGCAAGGACAAGACGCTTAACATGTACTGTACGTGTTTGCTGTACTGTACAATATTGTATGCTATAATAAGTAAGTTAATCATACAGAAGGCACATTCCTTTTATGTTTTTTTATAATTATCTACCATCTTGTTTTAAGTAATTTTTGAAATTTGGTTAATGAGCTGCTCAATTTCACGTCTTTATCAAGGTTATCAATTTACTCCAGCAAATGTTATACATCTTTGTTTAGCATTTGTTCAGTTTTTTTGCTTTTGAATAGATGCATGTGCCTTTGAGATTATACTTTGTTTGTCTTTTCTGAAACATCCTCTGGGTACTGTCCGGGAGCATGTTGTTATTGATTTTCTACATGAGTTGAATTGTTTCACAAGAACAATGTGATTTGTGACAAAATATAGATCAACTATGCGATGCAATGCGTTGTGAGCTTGTAGATCTGCTATTTTCCACATGGAACACCATGTCATTAGATAGTTCAGCCGTTAGTCTGCCTTCAAATGGCTTCTAGGCCTACTTGTATTGACTATTAGTTGTGTCGTGACCTGAAGAGGGAAAAGGCTAGTTGGGAGGACTTTAAGGTGATCCTGGATCAGTCAATTCTCAGGGGTTCTGTGAGGACAGGGACAGAGCCCGTGGAAACAGCAGTCCCTCTGATCTCTCCCTCTGTCTCTTTCTCTCTCTCTCTCTTTCTCTCTCTCACACGCGCACAAACACCAAGGGGAGGATTGAGAAAAATTGTGATAAAAGGACAATGGAGGAAGGAGGGATAGAGAGGGAGGGAGGTGGCTGGTGGAGAGCGAGAGAGGCAAACCGCAGGAGATTTTTAAAGGCAGACACATTGCTGTCTCTGTGTGATAAGAATGACTGAGATGTGTGTGCATGCGACGTGCGTGCGTCTGTGTGTTTGTGCGTGTGTCTGTGTGTTTGTGCGTGCGTGCGTGTGTGTTTGTGCGCATGCTACTCTCCTCTGCTACTAGGTTGAACAGATAGATGGGTGGATGGACAGGACGGAAGGATGGAAAGAAGGATGAATGACGAGGGGATAGATGCATGGCCTGAGCCAGGCTGGTCGCCAGAGAAAACGTTGTCACAGTACGTTTTGCAGAAACGTGCAGTGATGACATTTTCTATCCCAAAAACTTTGCCTGTGAACATGGTCCGCAGATGAGAACCATTTCGAGTCAATTGTCAATTTTACGTTGCATACTAACGAACCCTAAGCCTAACCCTGACCCTGACCCTAACCCTAACCCTAACCCTAACCCTAACCCTAACCATAAACCTAAACGTTGAAACGTTTTTGTGGTCCAGAAACGTTGTCATTTAACGTTTCTGGAGAAACGTAATGACAACGTTTCCTCCGGCGATAGGTTGCCTGAGCAGTGTTGATGTAAAAAATAAGCAAAGCAGCTGTCAGCTGCAGTTTGTTTCCCTCCCACTGGATTCTGTTGATTGTCTTCATGCTACAGGCTTATGAAGATGACCTACAAGGCTCTAGATCAGCCCTGTCCTCAAGGACGGTCCACTGTCAAATCATGAGTGTTAAGTGTTTATTTAACTCTGAGAATATACAAAACAAATGTAACCAAATGGACCCATAGAGGTATTTTTTTTGGTTATATGTGTACAGTCTCTGGGTTAGAAATGGTTAAATTAACTCATTAACCGCCAGATTAAAACATCGTCTATAGCCGACCTTGCCAGCGATTCCGAGCGTTTTCACTAACCTTTGAAAAATCATAGAATAT
>NC_137614.1:22268829-22293829 GCF_963280865.1 Gymnoscopelus braueri
AAGCTCAATCTCCAATCTTAGAGATTATTCAGTGGACTTTTTATGGAGTTGGTACAATGTATGTTCAGGAGGAAGACTACGCCTTCAAACAATGAGATTGTTACAGTACTAACCTTGCCCCTCACTCTACTCCCATGATCTATTTCCATTCCTAGCTCACTCTCTAGGTTACAAGCTTGATCGATCACCATGGTAACCGAGCCAACTCCTCCCTCGACTTATCTGCCACGGTAACTGATCATAGCTCCACCCCTGCCACTCACAGTGGCACCGATGCCATGGTAACTAATCGCTCTCCACCCTGAACTCCACCCCTTCTACCAATAAGTAAGGGTATTTAAACCTGCCAGGTCCGCCTGCCATTCGTGCATTGTTCTTCGCACGTAGAAGAACGACTCCCTCAAGCAATCTGCAACTTCAGTCGCACACAAGCCGCTTCCTAACGTGTTTCTCCGCCAAATCGCCGATCGATCATAAAGTAATTATTCATCACGTACCGTGGACCACATCAGCATTCTTCCTCCTTCGGTGCAACATCAGACAGACGCCACCTACGGCGTTCCCGTACTCCAGCGATGCAATCCCCACTATCACCCGTTTCCACGATTCGTCAGCGACCCGGTCCATGCCGTCTCGCGGGCCGCGAGTCACGGCACTTCCCGGTTGTACTTCACAACGCCACCCACCAACGTTGCGGGATACAGACACCACCGCGACCGGAGAATTCATTTTCTCTCCCTGCCGCTTCACCTCTTCAAAACCGGCACAATCCACAGGACCCTCGCTGCGCTTCGGCGACGTCACACTCAGGTCCAGAGCTGCCTTGCGCCGAGCCCGCGCCAAATGATTCTCCCGCTCCACCAACGCAACAACACACAAAAGTTAAGTCTACTCCAACATCCTGACAATACCAAACGTTTCCCCTCCTGCAGGCTTAGTAGCCTACCCATGCAATTCATATTTAACACTTCATACTGTCCTGCATGTTGCTTGTTTTCACTATGCTGTCTGATCATGCCTGATCACCCCTTCTAATCTATTCCATTGTTTCACCCCCCCCCCCCCACTTTATCCATCTACCCATTCATCTTCCATTCCTCCCCACCACACTTCCATCTACCCTTCCAGACCCTCTTTTTCCCATCACTTAAACATCCTTCTATTTAGCCTGACATCTCCTACTACTTGCAATAGATTTGCTATACGAAATACTTGCATCAAAAGTCAGTTTGATGTTACCATAACAGCATAACAGCAACAAGCATTGCTTCAATAATTTGTGCTAATCAAGTTCATACAAAGATAATCACGACATGTTACTATTAATCATAACAGTAAAACATGTTTACACTTATTCCACTACACTCGTAGTACCTCAGTAGGTCCACCCTCATTTAAGAACATATTCAGCTTGAATAAAGAATTTGTTTTCCATCGACAAACATTCATACACAACCATTTATTCGTACGATGTTGGAAGGATTGAATACAATAACAAGCTTGATTTATTGTGGCTATGATATGAAGCAATCTGCTATACATTCATTCATTCATTCATTCCTTCCACCAATCCTTCTAACTATCCTCCCATCATACATCCCTCTCCATCTTGTCTCCCCATCATTAACTCATCCTTTCACCCATCCTTCTATCCTCCATTCATTCAGCCCCTCATTCATCCCTACATTTAATCCTACTTTCCCCTAGGGCTGCACAATTAATCGAATTTGAATCGTAATCACGATTAACTTCCCACAATTAAATTAACATGATTATTGACATTTAAATGTATGACACACTGAGCTTAAAAATGTGTACATGAGCAGGAATGTACGAGGAATTTACGTGAAAGTTGTGTTATGTTTCGTGACAGACCAATACAACTATTGTCACTAAAATGAATGAATAATCATGATCTCAATATTGTCCTCGACAACTGTTGATCATCATGCTGGCTATAATCGTGCAGCCCGCTAGCATTTAATGCTATACTACTCTACCACTCGGCTTGTAGTCACAGCCACTATTGCTACTCACATTTAGCCATTGCTAATCCGCTATACCTATTAACCGCCGCGGTCCAGCAGACCAGGCCGTTTTTTCACTACTCCATGCATTCCCCTCACCCCTGTGCCTGCTCCCTCCCCCCTCCCTTCCCTCCTTTTATCCCCCTTTACCCCATCCCTCCCCCATCTTACCAAACCTCCTGGCAAAGGTTTTCATCCCCGTTGTCGCAGGCTTCACTGTCATCCCACCCCTTGCACAATCATCCAACCTCCCTCTAACCCTGTCTCTCCCCTGCTTCCGTCCCCGAGGCCGCTAGTCAGCCAGTGTTTTGCACCGGGCCGGCTAGCACCTTCACCCCCCACTCAGATGCCCCCCAACGGTCATGGGCATTCGGAGCAACCTCCTCTTTTCTTCCCTCCCACCCCACCCTTGTGTGTCACCCCCCCCCCTTTTCTCTCTGCAGCCGCTGTACAGATGCCACCGTACGCTCTTGGCCTCGAGCTCTAGCTGCCCTTCTACCCAGCACAGCAGCCACAGCAGTCATCATCCATGGCTTCCACCCCTACCCGGCAACGACGGGACCTTCCACAGCCCCGGGATCGTCACGCAGTAGCGACGTCCATCATGGCTGCCCCAAGAGCATCTGCGCCAATCCAGCACAACTCGGCACTGCCACAGCAGTAACACCACTACGGCTGCCAGAGACCGCCTGCACCAAATCCCCATCAGATGTCTGTCCCTGCAACCGCAGTTCAACTTCAGAGCACACGTTGGCCTACATCAAGTCAACATCCAGCTGGTCCCATGCAGCTTCATCCATCCATCCCTCCCCTCCATCCATCATTCACCCCTCCTCCCACCAATTCATCCCTCCCGCCCTCCCTCGGACCAGCGCCTCTTCCCTCGGATCGGCGCCATATGCCTCCTCCCTCGGATTGGCGTTGCGCGCCGCCTCCTCCCCCAGACCAGCTCAGCACGCCTCCTCCCGCCGCCCTGCGTCTCCCTCGGACTGGCAAAGCACGCCCTCCTCCTGACGCCATGCGTCTCCCTTCACCTCCTCCTCCCTCCACCGGCTCCTTGCGCCTCCTCCTCCTTCGGACCGGCGCCGTGCGCCTCCTCCTCCCTCGGATCGGCACAGCGTGCCTCCCTCCATCCCGCCCTTCCACCTCCCCTCCCTCCCTCGGATCGGCACAGCATGCCTCCCTCCCTTGGATCGGCATTGCGTGCCTCCCTCGGATCTGCACAGCGTGCCTCCCTCCCTTCCTCCGCTCGTTCCTCCCTCCATCCCTTCCTCCTCCCGTTCCTTCCTCCCCCGGATCGGCACTGCGTGCCTCCCTCCATTGAATCGGCATTGCGTGCATGCCTTCCCGCCCCTCGGCACTGCGTGCCTCCCTCCCTCGGATCTGCACAGCTTGTCTCCCTCCCTTCCTCCGCTCGTTCCTCCCTCGGCACTGTGTGACTCCCCTTCCCTCGGCACAGAGCGCCTCCCTCCATCCCTTCACCCTCTGTTCATTCATCCATCCACAGAGGAGTCAGCTGAAGAGGATGCAAAGATCATTGATTGCTAAAAAAAAAAAAAAAAGTAGCCGAAGATGCCATTCGATTACAAGAATCGACTACCCAGTTAAAGCCATTCGATTACACGTACCGTTCGAATCCACCAGACCATTGTCGCGGCTTCTTTTGGGCTCCTATATTGACCAGCCGCTCTGTTCTATACACTCAGACAGCCAACCTAATCTCCAACAAAGATCACCCTTCTCAGTCCTACCACAGTACCCAGCAGAAGGATTGCCCGGATCGTCAACAACAATTCCACCTTCAACCTACCGTTCTGTACCCATTCCTCATCACGCTCTTCCCCTACGTCACTTATCCCTGGTCAACGCCATGACCATAAAACACACCTACATATCAACCCCATAACAAACTCTCCATCGGTGCTCCTCACCCTACCATCCAGCAATACATTCCCGATATCCTCGCTGGTTGGATCAACATACTTCGCAAGTCTTCCAACCAAGCAACCAAGCAGCAACCTAACTTCTGACTGGAGCACCTCACCCCATGTCTAGTGCTAAAACGTAGCATACAACAAAACATCAAACGACTCCCATCTATCTGTTTAAACAACTCAGCCCTTACGAACCCTTGGTCCATCACTTCCATACCAGGCGCTCCTCCCACGCCCTTCCTACTGAACCGTTCAACACAGACCGTTCCATCGCTACCCGTTACCGGTTCCTCAACCTCATCAGGGCTTCGCCCTTCCTCCCTCCCCAGGGCTACGCCCTTCGTCCCTCTCACTCCTACTAAAGCCGGATACCCCGTAGGTACCTTCTCCGGGGAGAAGCATTGGACTTCGGGCATTGGACTTCTCAAGCATACACACGTATTTTAGAACCAATGTACAAGACCTTAGGAACGCCCACATATCCATGGTCCAGTAAATGTTCTAATTAATGACTAATTATGCTTTCTCTTTTGGGGTCTCGAGTGATGGTGCGTCCACAGATTACTGCCAAGACTGACGCCTATCTCCTCAGACCCTAAGCCAAATACTCAGGTCTCCACCCCCCCTGGAGCCACATGGTTATGCCTCCCCCCTCAGGGCTTCGCGCTCCCTTCCACCCCTCATCAGGGCTATGCCCTTCCTCCCCCACCAGGGCTATGCCCTTCCTCCCCCACCAGGGCTTCGCCCTTCCCTCCCCCAGGGCCGCGCCCCCACTGGGCCCCGTCCTTCATCCCTCCCCAGGGCTACGACGCCCTCCGTCCCACACTCCCATTTGCGCCCCTTATCCAGGCTTCACATGCCCCTTCATCCCCACCTCCCCTTCCTCTGTTCTCACTCCCTCCAGCTCACCTCACCCTAGCCATCCTCTCACCATCCTCACACCTTACATCCTTCACTTACCCTCCTCACTAGATAAATCGTACCCCTTGTCTTCACTCCCTCATCCTCACCCCCTTCCTCATCACCTCCCTGTCTACACATCATCTCCTCCTCCATCTCCACTCCTACATCCCCACCCCTAAAGCCTCCTTTCCTTCCCACCTTCCTTCCCTTCCTTCCCTCCATCGCCTAAGCCATGCATAACCAATTCCTTTCCTGACAGGTCCATCTCCTTCTTTTCTAAATAAAGAATGTTAAACAATGTTTGGTTTGAAGGCGTGGTCTGTACTCGTGAAATGGAGTTGGTACAATGTATGTTCAGGAGGAAGACTACGCCTTCAAACAATGAGATTGTTACAGTACTAACCTTGCCCCTCACTCTACTCCCATGATCTATTTCCATTCCTAGCTCACTCTCTAGGTTACAAGCTTGATCGATCACCATGGTAACCGAGCCAACTCCTCCCTCGACTTATCTGCCACGGTAACTGATCATAGCTCCACCCCTGCCACTCACAGTGGCACCGATGCCATGGTAACTAATCGCTCTCCACCCTGAACTCCACCCCTTCTACCAATAAGTAAGGGTATTTAAACCTGCCAGGTCCGCCTGCCATTCGTGCATTGTTCTTCGCACCCCTCCCTCCCTACCCTTTCTTCTGTACTCTCCGATCTGTCCTAGTCTTCAGGTTCCAGACGGGGTCTCGAGTGATGGTGCGTCCACAGATTACTGCCAAGACTGACGCCTATCTCCTCAGACCCTAAGCCAAATACTCAGGTCTCCACCCCCCCTGGAGCCACATGGTTATGCCTCCCCCCTCAGGGCTTCGCGCTCCCTTCCACCCCTCATCAGGGCTATGCCCTTCCTCCCCCACCAGGGCTATGCCCTTCCTCCCCCACCAGGGCTTCGCCCTTCCCTCCCCCAGGGCCGCGCCCCCACTGGGCCCCGTCCTTCATCCCTCCCCAGGGCTACGACGCCCTCCGTCCCACACTCCCATTTGCGCCCCTTATCCAGGCTTCACATGCCCCTTCATCCCCACCTCCCCTTCCTCTGTTCTCACTCCCTCCAGCTCACCTCACCCTAGCCATCCTCTCACCATCCTCACACCTTACATCCTTCACTTACCCTCCTCACTAGATAAATCGTACCCCTTGTCTTCACTCCCTCATCCTCACCCCCTTCCTCATCACCTCCCTGTCTACACATCATCTCCTCCTCCATCTCCACTCCTACATCCCCACCCCTAAAGCCTCCTTTCCTTCCCACCTTCCTTCCCTTCCTTCCCTCCATCGCCTAAGCCATGCATAACCAATTCCTTTCCTGACAGGTCCATCTCCTTCTTTTCTAAATAAAGAATGTTAAACAATGTTTGGTTTGAAGGCGTGGTCTGTACTCGTGAATAACTATTCAAGGTAAATTCCTTTTTGCAACTTGCCTCAAAACGAAGCAGAGAAACGTACCCACCCAGCTCAGTACATGCTGACCCATCTGGTTGGTGGAGGAGGAACACAGAAACATTTAGAGTCAGTTGAAATCCCGGTGGTTAAAGCTCCCCTCCAGACAAATTTACTTCCTGTTATTACACGGCTTGGTTGAATGCTTGATTCTGATTGGTCAATCACCAAATTCAGTGATGTGTTATTTCTGGATAATGACCGCTGAGCTCAATAACAGACCGCTGTCTAATCAAAGGCTCAGAGCACCTGCTGCGGTGCTTGATTTTGTGCCGTATCCAACATTTCAGCCATGTAAACAAACGCACAATGACATTGACAGCTAAACGTTGCTCTCAAGAATGTTTTTGAAAACATTGAAGCGAGAAATAGACAATGCAGTAACCGAAAATGTATTCTAATTGATCAACACTTCCTGTTGTTTTGCGAGGCGACCGTGTTGCACTGGACGGACGACCGCACCTGGCATACATTTATGGAATACTTTCATTAACCTTGCAATGAAATACTTGCAAGGTACCTTGTTGTTACTTTTGGGTCAATTTATTAATGTATTAAGTAGCCGTGTAATAAGCGGGATTCAGGGTGATTAAATCTCTACGCTCCGCGTCAGGATTTCATCACCCTGTCTGGGTTTATTTCTCAACAATAACCAGCTTGCCGTCAATTATCCCTTGCTTATTTCCCAGTCATAAAGTAAAAGTGAAAGCCATGTGCATAGCGACGACTTGCATTAGGGCTTAAGTGGTGAGAGTGTAATGACGGAGAGTGTAAAAATGGTACATTTTTATACTCAGAGATCACATATATTTTTAAGCTACGCGATTCAATGTTGAGTCAAAGTAAAGAAGCAAGAATAAATTCTCTTTTGGCTGGTGCAACGTGAAAAGCGTGATTCGCTTAACTTGAAAAACCTCACATTATTTTGCTGAAGCAAACAGAGTGACAGTCAGCTAGTGGGTGTGTGGGGGAAATATCACTTCAAGCTAAAATATCACGTCCTTTGTAGTCTCGCGTAGCCAAGACAACTATTCCACAATCTCTGAATGCTATATAGAGTCTGGAACTACACCTCCTGAAAGCAGAGAACGGAAGCTGCCATCTGTTCGTAATTATCGTTCACAAAAATATATTTTAGAATTTCCATTTCTGCTAAGCAGCGAGCTATATATGCTTCGACTCTTGATTTACTGTAGGACAAAGTTAAGTGACTGCAAAGACGAAATGAAAGTGGAGGGGATCATTTTCAACGATTCCGCTGCTGTATGACTGTATGACGGAAGCATTTGAAAATTCTGTGAGTCAACAGTCCGGCCTCGAGAGACTACCGGTGTGAATGCAACAGTGTAGGCCTGTCCCCGACTAAGGATTTGTTTAGTCGACTCTAATTGGCGACTAATTGCCAATAGTCGACTGACAGTCGACTAATAAAAAAAAAACAGTTTTTTTTTTTTTTTTTTGGCCAAAATACATTTTATTTCAAAGGGCCAAGTCTACACAGTTTGTTTTGTCTCCAGCAGAGTTTCTAGTGTCTCTATCTCTCTCTGGAAGAGGTTGCACATGAACTCTGCAGCCGTACTGAGGCGCTCCAACACAAACAATACCAATACAAAGACGAGGAATAAGAAGAATAAAGTGGAAGTTACGTGTGGTTGCAGGTGTAGACTTGGCCAAAAAACAATTTAAAACATTTTTGGCCCTTAAAAAAAAAAAAAAATTTTTTTTTTTTTTTTTTTTTTCCCGACTAGAGTCGACTAAGAGACACTTAGTCGACTCGGACCCCCCGCGACTAACCAGTCGACTAGTCGACTTAGTCGAGGTCAGGCCTACAACAGTGATGTGTTTCCTGCAATTTAATTGTGTCCAGTGTGAATGCAGTTTTAGAGCATAGTTTGCTCTCTTCCACCTTCACCTATAAAATAAATCAAATTCCCAAACACAGTACGAGCACCTACAGTACCAGCAGAAACGTAAATTGTCACCCCCGTGACATACACCCCTGCTGACTTCAGGGTCAAATGCCAGTAGATCCTTCGCTGCCATTTCCCTTAAACTATTTACGTATTACACTGTCTGACTCAGTAGAGAATACAATTCAAAAAGGGGTGTGTATTGGCCTCTTCGCCTCTTCTAAAACAGGACTATATGAAAAACTTTTGTTCTCCATATACAGCCCTGCTTCACTTCCATTTCTACAGCACACACATTCACAACACATCCACTGCAGGCTTCCTCTGTTGGCCACTGAGCAGGTATATGTTTAAGTGCCTGGCTCAAGGGCACTTTGACAGTAGTTGCTGAAGAAGAGCTGCATTTCTCATTTGCATTCCTGAACCAAGATTTTCCCTGGAGGGTGGGATTTGAACTGTCAACTCTCTGGTCGCAAGTTGCCATTTTGCCATATGCGTGTGCCGTGTGATGAGTTGCCAGCATATTAACGACAGCCCCTCCTTTTCAATCCATCCATCCCTCTGTCTCTCTGTCCATCCATCTTTCACTCCCTCTCTCCATCCATCTCTCCGTCTCTCTGTCTGTCTGTCCTTCCATCCATCCATCACTCACTCCAATCACTCCAATTCAATCTCTCCAACCACCTCTCACTCTCACTCTATCATCCCTCATTCACTCTCTCTGTATCCATCCCTCATTCACTCTCTCTGTATCCATCCCTCATTCACTCTCTCTCTGTCCATCACTGCCTGTCTCCCTCATTCACTGTCTCCATCCCTCATTCGTCTCCATCCGTCTCTCTCTCTCTCTCTATCCATCCCTCATTTACTGATCCCTCTCCCTGTTCAGTCCTTGTCCGTTTAATTAATAAACTATCCATCCATCCATCCTTCTCTTTCCCTCACACTCACTACCTCCCTCCCTCTTTCCCTTTCCTCAATTCCCTCCCTTCCCTCTCTCTCTCTCCCATACATCCTTCCTCACCATAGCTGAACCCTGCCCTCTTTTCCTCCCATCCCTCTTGTTATCTCTCTTTTGGTCTTTGTGTGGTCGAGAGAAAAGTGGGTCCCCCCCCCCCTCTCTGTGTGTCTCTCATCAGTGATCATGGCAGGACAGAGTATGGGCGGAGCCTGAACCGGGGATATTATACTTTCAAATCTCCCTCCTTTCTCGCCTGCTCAAGCAACCCACATATGGGAGAGGGGGATAGAGAAATGGAGAGCAGCAGATATAGTGAGGAGTGGGGAAGGCTACAAAGGAATGGAAGCAGGGAGGGAGGGACAAGGAGGAGAGCAGAGGAGATGTCAGGCTGTAAGCAGCAGCAGCAGCAGCAGCAGCAGGCGCTGACATAACAGAAAGCGGGGATCAGTAATTCTGTCAAGCTAGGGAACGTTAGGACAGCAAAGCATGATGGGACGGCGTCCGGGCAGAGGAGGAAATGCTTAGTTGGGGTACGTGACCGACACAGACATTGCTCCATATTCCTTCCCCCCCCGTTTCCCACATCATCCCGAAACGGTTTCCAAGGACCAGTGTGCGAGCACCTCGCGTGACACAGGCGATGGGTGAGCATACGTGTGTGGGTGTGGGTGTGTGTGTGTGTGTGTGTGTGTGTGTGTGCGTGTTATTTTGTCTCGCCACCTTGGTATGTGACAGGGAGGTTGTGAAGAAGTGTCTGCTGTCGGAGACAGAATGGCAGAATAGAATTGCACAGTTTATGCTAACAAGCTAGCTTGGTGGGTTATGTTTTGCTGCCATATGCACAGCAAAGAATCCTGTGTAGTATTAACCATACTAACCCTGGAATTTTGGGCAAATAGAAAACAAATCAACATTTTCAAGGATTTGTTTTCTTTTATTTATTGCGGAAATAGCAGATTTGCTATTTTCGCTATTCAGCGTATGATGAAGTACATACTGTTGTATAGGTTTTAAGTTGAGAGTGTAAAAATGTTATTTTACGGGGCCATCAGAGTTAACAATTTTTACATGTGGATCCCGCATGGATGCAGAGCTGTAGAGTGAATGTAGGACCAAAGTAGATCAAAGCACAGTTTGATACAGTTCTATATGGGGGGTCGGCTGTGTGTGTGTGTGTGTGTGTGTGTGTGTGTGTGTGTGTGTGTGTGTGTGTGTGTGTGTGTGTGTGTGTGTGTGTGTGTGTGTGTGTGTGTGTGTGTGTGTGTGTGTGTGTGTGTGTGTGTTCTATTAGTGGGAATATTAGGCAGAGATGCAAGGTCTGCTCATGAGGTACTATCATCACATCTCATCTGGAGGAGGGAGGGAGAGACAAGGAGAGGAAGAGGAGAGGAGGAAGGGTGATGTTTCTTATCGTTAGATAGCGTATTACTGAGCATGCGCTTTCACACGTGTGTGTGTGTGTGTGTGTGTGTGTGTGTGTGTGTGTGTGTGTGTGTGTGTGTGTGTGTGTGTGTGTGTGTGTGTGTGTGTGTGCGTGCGTGCGTGCGTGCGTGCGTGCGTGCGTGCGTGCGTGCGTGCGTGCGTGCGTGCGTGCGTGCGTGCGTGCGTGCGTGCGTGCGTCCTGCATGTGTGTGTTTATGGTTTCATCTCAGCAATCAGTTGGTCCACACTCCACAGGCTAATGTTGCTTTCTCTGTAACTGCTTGATTACAGCTCAGCTGTAAAACAAGCACATCATTTGTGATAAGCTGTAACCAGCTCTCGGTTTGCTCTTGAAAATTGTTGACTGACAGACACAGCTGATACCTATCCCAAATGACATCCCAAGTGTGTGTGTGTGTGTGTGTGTGTGTGTGTGTGTGTGTGTGTGTGTGTGTGTGTGTGTGTGTGTGTGTGTGTGTGTGTGTGTGTGTGTGTGTGTGTGTGTGTGTGTGTGTCTTTTCTCTCTCTTTATTTATTTATTTTTCTCTCTCTGAAATCTGATGCATGACTCTGACATTTGTGTTAGAGGATGAGATAGATAGATAGATAGATAGATAGATAGATAGATAGATAGATAGATAGATAGATAGATAGATAGATAGATAAAGTAATCCATGGAGTGATCGTGTCTGGAGTGGAGGATGACTGAATGACTGGGACATTTTAGATTAGTGTCGTTCCGTTTGTTGTTGCCCTTGTCTATTCTATTTGTCTTGTTTTCTGTCTCTCTCGTCCTTTGTCGTCTGTCTCTATCTCTTTTCCAACTATTCAATAAAATCTAACATCAGCAGCGATAATAACATGGCATATTAAAAAACATTACAGGGTGTAATGCTGAATCTTGGATGCAGTGGTGGACAAAGTACACTCAACCCCAGTACTTGAGTCAAAGTATACTGTAGATACTCCTGGTCAAATATTACTCAACTACAAGTGAAAGTTGCTCTGTCTAATTTGTACTTGAGTTAAAGTACTTGCCTAAGTATTCAAAAGCACATGCTTTTAAAAGTACTTAAGAATACAAAAGTACTTAATTATACAACGCTACTAAGTACATTTTCTTTTTAATATCAGTGCATTGCTCTATTGAAAATTTCCCCAAAGAGTCAAAGATTCTCTAGACATTTTCAACAACAAAAAAAGTAGTGAAAATATCTCACAAGCTCACAATGCATCACAATGCAATGTGGTGTGAGCTTGTAGATCTGCTATCATTCATAATGTAATTTTTTTTCAAGTTCTGAAAATCACAAGTTTGTAAAAAATATCCAGGTGTTTACTTGTTTTGACTGTTGGCAGTGTGCACAAGACATTTGGTGCTGATCAGTCAAGTGGTTTGTGATTTGAACCCCAGACACCCACAGAAAGACAGACAGACAGACAGACAGACAGACAGACAGACAGACAGACAGACAGACAGACAGACAGACAGACAGACCTTCTTCTAGACAACTCATCCGTCACCACCACCAATAAGTCTCTGTTTTGTCTGCAGTTTTTTAGTAATTGTGTGTTTCTGTGTCACTGCAGGTCCAGGAGTGGTTGTGCCTGAACTGTCAGATGCAGAGGGCTCTGGGTATTGACATGACCACACCTCGCTCCAAGAGCCAGCAGCAGATCCACTCTCCATCCCACCAAGCCAAGCCCATCGTCCAGCCTCAGCAGCCCACACCCCAGCCAGCTCAACCGGCACAGACCCAGCCCAAAGTCCAGCCACAATCCAAGGCAACCCAGCCACAACAGCAACAGCATAGTCAACCCTACGGCCAGGTCCAGCCCAAAGCCCAGCCACAACCCCAGCCAACACAGCCCCAACAGCCTCCTCATAGTCAGCCTTATAGCCAGGCACAACCCTACTCCCAATCCCAGCCATTTTCCCAAACTCATCCCCAGCAGTATCCCCAGTCCCAACCCCAGCAATTTCCACAGTCCCAACCCCAGCAATTTCCAAAGTCCCAGCCCCAGCAATTTCCACAGTCCCAGCCCCAGCAATTTCCACAGTCCCAGCCCCAGCAATTCCCACAGTCCCAGCCCCAGCAGTACCCTCCCTCCCAGACAGGGCCCAAAGTCCAGCCCCAGGCTCAACCTCAGGCCTCCCCGGGCCTGCAGAGACACCCAGGCCCCGGGGGGCCTCAATCCCAGACAGGGCCCTCCCAGCAGGGTATGAGGTCCGACCCATACTCCCAGAGAGGTCCTGGAGCTGCAGGTAATGCTATTGGGCCGAGGGTTGGCCCCAGCCAGCCCGGCGGACCCCGGATTCCTCATCCTGGCGCTGTGCCCCTCCCTGGGCTGGCCAAGGCTCCATCCCAGCCCGATTTGGGTCGAGGCTCCCCGATGCACCAGCCTGCCACCTCTCGGTTGCATGACCAGACACGGAGCGCCGGCTCATCTCCGGCTCATCGGCCCCAGAGTCAGGCCCCTCCCCCGGCTCAGGATGGCCTGACCAAACTGTTTGGCTTCGGGGCGTCGCTCCTCAAAGAGGCTAGCACCCTCATCAACGTAGAGCCTCTGACCACAGCCTCCACCCAGCCCAGCCCCGCCCGAGGGAAAGTCATATTCAGCAACGCAAGTCCAGAAAACAGACAGCAACAGGGCCCCCCTGGTGCCAAACCATTCGGGATGGGGGGTCCCCATGCCCCACCTCAAGCGGGCGGCTCTCACCTTCCAACGCAAAAACAACAACCGCACCAGCCCACGCAGCACAGTCAAGGGCCGACCCCGCAGCCGTCGCCTGCACATCATCAAAAAGGGCCGCAGCAACAACAAGGACAGCCGCCTCAACAGTCGACTGCGCATCATCAAAAGATGCCACAACCACAGCAGCAGGAGTCCAAGCCTACTGCCCAGGTCCCTGCCCCAGAGCCTGAGAAGCCCAAGGTGAACTGCCCTCTGTGTAAAACAGAGCTCAACATGGGCAGCTCTGACCCGCCCAACTACAATAGCTGTACGCAGTGTCACACCCAGGTGTGCAACCTGTGTGGCTTCAACCCCGCACCACACCGGGTGGAGGTAAGACACACACACATGCATCTAAGCACGCACGCTTGCGCACACACACACACACACACACACACACACACACACACACACACACACACACACACACACACACACACACACACACACACACACACACACACACACACACACACACACACACACACACACACTTGCGCACGAGTCATCTCCATCCAGACAATCAATAGTAACTCAAACAATGGTTTTCCACTGCCTCAGTCTGACCCCAGACCTTACATTTATCTTTCCACCCACCCACACGTTCTCTCTCTCTCTCTCTCTCTCTCTCTCTCTCTCTCTCTCTCTCTCTCGCTTGCTCTGCTTCCCACCTCTCTGACTGCCATCTCTTTACCATTCTGTCATTTGTTCTCTATCTCTTCTTCCATTAAGTGTATCTTCCCTCCCACACATTTTCTCTTGTTTACTCTCCCTCGCTTTCCCATCATTCTTTTGTACCGCCTCCCTTTCTTGTCATTCACCTCTACTACTATGTACTATCTTCCCTTCTCTCCCTATGGGCATACCTGTCCTTGGAAATCTCCCTATTCTACTCTCTCCCTCTCTCTGTCTCTCTATTTCTCACCTGTGCACACACACACACACACACACACACACACACACACACACACACACACACACACACACACACACACACATACACACACACACACACACACACACACACATACGCGCGCGCACAGTCTCCCATTCCTTGTTATTGTGTTTCAGTTGTGTTTCAGTTGGAACTGTCACTTAGTAACCTATTGACCTCAGTCAAATGAGTCAGATTAAGTCTCATCCTGTCATTTCACTCTCATTAACATGCTCCTAATTGAATTTACTCTCAGTTTAATTAAATGTATTCCGTGTAATCGATCCTAATCCTCGTTAAATAAATCAGATTACTCATAATTCTGATTGAATTTGTTAATAAGTTATGGATGCTGATTAAGCCAACTTATTCTCATGTTTCTGCTTTAAAATGTTCTGTTGTTAATTAGTTATCCCATATCACTCTTATCTGTAGTTACACTGATCTCACTCATTTAATTGGATACTTTAAAGAAGACTTGCAGCGTTCAACCAGGGTGTCTAAAGGACAGATGTTAAAACTTCCTTTTCAAGTTACAAAATATGGAAAATGTGGTGAGAGAAAGACAATGCTGTCGCTTTGCAGCGCATTGTGATCATTGAGTGCCATTGACGTGTTTCACGTGTTTTACCGCAATGGCGCAACGTGCCAATGACGTGTTTGACGGGTTTTTTGCTCACTTCTCACGCATTGAAGGAAGCATGAGCTCAGTTCGGGGCCCCAGGCTGGCAGAGGGAGAGTAGTGCCCAGGATTACAGCTTAGGCAATTGGCACTGGGTGGAAAAAATGGGTTTTGAAAAATACATTTTGAAAAAATACCAAAAGCTATGTCATTAGAGGCGTTTCGTCTCCCTCGGGGGGCTGGCCCCGGCCTCCCGCGCCAGGAAAACGGGCACGCCCCGTTCCGTTTTTCTCTCTTGTACTGTAACATAATATACAAGTACATACAGAGAGAGCTCTCTCACACACGCGTGCATGTGACAGAGTTGGTCAAATTTTACCGCATTAAAACTGTCACAAGGTCTGTGTGTGTGTGTGTGTGTGTGTGTGTGTGTGTGTGTGTGTGTGTGTGTGTGTGTGTGTGTGTGTGTGTGTGTGTGTGTGTGTGTGTGTGTGTGTGTGTGTGTGTGTGTGTGTGTGTGTGTGTGTGTGTGTGTGTGTGTGCGTGCGTGCGTGCCTGCATATGTTTGTGCACTGAACACTGAGGCCCCAGGCTGTGTAGAGTGAGGAAAACCAGGCAGATGGAGACCAGAGGGAGAGGGAAGATGAGAGAGTGATATTTGCTCACAGGGCTTATTATCTTCTTATCTCGTGTCATCTCAATTCATTGTATGTTATCTCATGTCATGTCATGTCATCTCAATTCATCACAGTTTTTTATATGATCATTTTACAATTTCATCTTAGGTCATCTAATTTCATCTTCATGACTACATGTCATGTCATGTCATGTCATGTCATGTCATGTCATGTCATGTCATGTCATGTCATGTCATGTCATGTCATGTCATGTCATGTCATGTCATGTCATGTCATGTCATGTCATGTCATGTCATGGAGCAATTGAGGAATGAATTGAGAAGTAGAAAGATGGTGAAGGACGGAGAGAGACTGTGAGGAGCTCTGACATGCAGAGCTGAAACACGTGTACAGTAGCCTCCAGCCTGCAGAGAGAGAGAGAGAGAGAGAGAGAGAGAGAGAGAGAGAGAGAGAGAGAGAGAGAGAGAGAGAGAGCTATATAAAGAGAGTACAGTTGGAGAAGGGCAGAGAGCGTGGAGCTTCATGAATGAATAATTCAGAGCATTGAGGTGTTTTTATATAAATAGAGAGAGAGACAGATTTAATATGTAATGTTAAGTAGGGATGACAGTTATCACCGCTCCATCTACCCCTTTCTATCTGTCATTCCTTAAAGCTACAATCCATACGTTTTATGTACCGCTCTTGCGAGAGGGAATCCCTGCTTGGCCATGGGACATATTGTGCTCATGAACTTCAGGAAGTAGAACTTGTCAACCAGCAGGTACCTGACACCAGGGTCTAAATGTATCAATGTTAGAGTAGGGAGACCACCTACCTCCAATCACTGCTGATGTGTAGATATACAGTATATAATCTTTATTTAACCAGTAAAAAATACATTGAGACTCTATATGCACTGGCCAAGAGGCAGGAGTTACACACATTCCATGCTTAACAATGATAAAGCCAGACAGAACAGACATACATAATGACTACCGGATACAAATTAAGTGAAGATACCTACAGTAATGCATTAAAATCTGAATAAAAACAATCCAATAAATACTATACAACCCTGCGAACGCAAATAGAACAATATAAATGTCGAGGCAGGTGCAGCAATTGGTAAACCTCTCCTTTACCATCCTTTTAAAACCTCTGAAAGAAACCAAAGAAGGCAGTCTGAGTCTGGATTGTAGGTCGTTCCAGGCCCACGGTCCAAAATTAAATAGTATTTTTTCGCCAGCCTCAGTGGGCAGAGTGGGCACAGAGTAGCACAGCCAGGCGTTGGATCTGAGGTTGAGTGAATTATTGATCAGGACAAACTTTGAACCAATATATAAGATATTTAAGTAAATAAAAGTATTTCCTTGCTTACGGTATGAAAGTATTCCATTAATTTATGCCAGGTGCGGTCGTCCGTCCAGCGCAACACGGTCGCCTCGCAAAACAACAGGTAGTGTTGATCAAATAGAATACATTTTTGGTTACTGCATTGTCTATTTCTCGCTTCAAATGTTTTCAAAAACATTCTTGAGATCAATGTTTAGCTGTAAATTACATTGTGCATTTGTTTACATGGCTGAAATGTTGGATACAGCACAAAATCAAGCAACGCAGCAGGTGCTCTGAGCCTTTGATTAGACACCGGTCTGTTATTGAGCTCATCGGTCATTATCCAGAACACACCGCTGAATTCAGTGATTGACCAATCAGAATCAAGCATTCAACCAAGCCGTGTTATACATTTTTATTAACATACTCTACCATACAGACTGGTTAAAATAACTTTTAATTCATTAAGATAAGTCCTGGATCCTTCATTCCTCACTCGCTGTATTCTGATATTCCTTCCCCTGTTTGTAAATTCCCTTCTTCCTCCTCTCCTCTCTGTAAATCTGTCCAGTGACATGATTCCCTGTGTGTGTGTGTGTGTGTGTGTGTGTGTGTGTGTGTGTGTGTGTGTGTGTGTGTGTGTGTGTGTGTGTGTGTGTGTGTGTGTGTGTGTGTGTGTGTGTGTGTGTGTGTGTGGGGGTGGATGGGTGGGCGGGCGGGGGTGGGTGTGTGGGGTGTGTGTGTGTGTTAGTTGAGTAGTTGAGTTACATGGCAGTTTCTTCTGTATATAACGGTCGGTCATGCACTTCATTTCAGTTGAACTGAGTCAGAGAGAAGCAGGTGCATGTTATCATGTGCACAGTTCAGTACGTGTGTCTGTGGATGAGTCATAGTGTGTCATCATGTGCTGCCTGTTTGCATCAGCAACCATTGAGCTATTCTCTCTTTTATGTTCTTTCTGATCGCACACACACACACACACACACACACACACACACACACCCACACCCACACCCACACACACACACACACACACACACACACACACACACACACACACACACACACATACATACACACACACACACACACACACACACACAGAAAGAGAGAGAGAGAGAGAGAGTGGCGCCATTTCGACTGAAGGCATCAAACATTAATGAGTGTTAATGTGTTTTCTTCTTTAGATTTCACAAGTGTGTGTGTGTGTGTGTGTGTGTGTGTGTGTGTGTGTGTGTGTGTGTGTGTGTGTGTGTGTGTGTGTGTGCGTGTCAGTGTTTGTGTGCATATGTCGATGAATGTATTCCGTGCGTGCGTGCGTGCGTGCGTGCGTGCGTGCGTGCGTGCGTGCGTGCGTGCGTGCGTGCGTGCGTGCGTGCGTGCGTGCGTGCGTGCGTGCGTGCGTGCGTGCGTGCGTGCGTGCGTCCAGGTGAATGAGTGAATGAGGCCATCCTCTGTCCTGTATGTCAGTCAGACTTTCACAGCTGTCAGCACCGATGTCACAACCATTATTAGGATTACTGCATCTGTGTGTGTGTGTGTGTGTGTGTGTGTGTGTGTGTGTGTGTGTGTGTGTGTGTGTGTGTGTGTGTGTGTGTGTGTGTGTGTGGGTGTTGGAGTGACTAACAGTATGTTCACGGAATAGGTTTATGTTCGGGAGTGTTTGGTTGTCGGTTGTACTCTTTCCCTGTGTTCTTGTAGCCCTCCCCCAGCCTGCCTTTCCTACACACCTGTCTTGTGTTTGCCGCGCCTTCTGTTCTACCTGTCACACCCCCTAGTCAACTTGTTGCCCAAACCTCATGTTTCCCAACTCAACTTGTAAATATATCATCGCTGCTGGGCAGAAAGCTCATATCTATATGTTTCAACTTTTTACGTTTTTTTTTTCTCCGTAAATCAATGAGCCTGTAGATCGACAATTTTCACTATTTTCAAATGTTTTTCAAATAATAATTAAAGAGGAACCATGTATAGAATTAGCCTGGTAAACACCCCCTCCCTCCGGAAATCTCATGCATTGCATTGCATTTGGTTTCAGGAAGGAGGGTCTGGGATTGCTCACAGAGTAAAGCTGCCCGAACCGCTGCGCATACGAACCAATCAGCGGCTGCTAGGGGCGGGATCATCCAATCACCTGCCTAGTAGCTTGAAAAAATGTAACTCCGTCTGTCATCGATTCTGCGCCCGAAGTCTCAGATGCAAGTACGCTGTGAAACAAAATGTGTGTCGCAAGCTTCTTCCATTTGACGGAGTGAGGTTAGTATAGAATAGGGTTAGGTTTAGTTTTTTTGTGTGCGTGTAATGGGGTGTGTGTGTGTGTGTGTGCATATGAAGCCTGAGTTATACCTAGTTGTCTTGCACACTGAAAATAGAGGATCTACAAGCTCACAATGTGACACTTTGCAACACATTGTGAGCTTTTAGATCCTGCTATTTTCGATGTTAGACAGCCGCATGCACCTAAGCATAAATCAGGGCATAACGGTACAGAAAATAAAAGCTTTTGCATAGCCTGTGTGTGTGTGTGTGTGTGTGTGTGTGTGTGTGTGTGTGTGTGTGTGTGTGTGTGTGTGTGTGTGTGTGTGTGTGTGTGTGTGTGTGTGTGTGTGTGGGTGTGTGTGTGTGTGTGTGTGTGTGTGTGTGGGTGTGTGTGTGTGTGTGTGCGTGCGTGTTCGTGTGCGTGTGTGTCTGTGTATGTGCAGTAGTAGTCTTTTTTCCATTGCATGTGTGATATATTGTGTGCAAGTGTGTACATCACTGCATTTGTGATTCTACACATGTGTCAGAGAGAGAGAGAGAGAGAGAGAGAGAGAGAGAGAGTGTGTGTGTGCGTGCATGTCTCTGTTTGTGTAATTATTACTATTAAGTAAGTCCGTAGGCTGACTAACACATGTCACATGCTAGTAATATGCGGTGTGAATGTAAAGGGTGTAATCTGTTTGGCAGGCGTACGCGCATGGTGTCTTTGTATGTTATCGTATGCGTGTGTGTGTGTGTGTGTGTGTGTGTGTGTGTGTGTGTGTGTGTGTGTGTGTGTGTGTGTGTGTGTGTGTGTTCAGGCGCACATTTTGTCATTATCTGGAAATAGTACAGGCAGCACTGAACAGATGTCTCACTTCTCATGTTAAGAATCACACACACACACACACACACACACACACACACACACACACACACACACACACACACACACACACACACACACACACACACACACACACAGTCAAATTCTAATGCCGTTAATAGGCGATTGTAGTCAGCACCATAGCAGTATGAACCTATCCACATGTGATGACTCATATTGTATTTGTTTTGATATGGATGGGTTTATGCAGTGAAATCCACACTAACGTAGTACAGTAGTAGACCCATGGGGGACTCCAGTCAGCAAAGTATACATACAGGGTTTAAGCATCCATTTTCTGAGACTTAAATTAACACTGAGGATTCTAATGCGTTTATAAGTTTCAGATTTTCCCATGCAGTCTGTCGAGGAATTCTGACTGGGAACTTGTAGTCACAAACATTATGCACAATGCTGGGCTTTATCTTTTTCTGTATGCAGTAATAATTACAGTCTACTTCATTTTATGTGTTCACTCCTCCTTGCCTTGACTTGGTGAGAGCATATGAAGCCTGAGTTACTGTATACCTAGTTGTCTTGCACACTGAAAATAGAGGATCTACAAGCTCACAATGTGACACGTTGCAACCTTCATTTTATACAGTCTATGGTTGCAACACATTGTGAGCTTTTAGATCCTGCTATTTTCGATGGTAGACAGCCGCATGCACCTAAGCATAAATCAGGCATAACGGTACAGAAAATAAAAGCTTTTGCATAGCCTATGTGTGCGTGTGTGTGTGTGTGTGTGTGGGTGTGTGTGTGTGTGTGTGTGTGTGTGTGTGTGTGTGTGTGTGTGTGTGTGTGTGTTTGTGTTTTGTTCACATGATGTAGTGAGTTACACCTGTAGTTCTATAATCGGGAGACAGAAATGTGTTGATTGATATCACAGACGTGTGAAAATCCAGACACATTATGGTTAGAGAATACCAGCTGTGATGGTAAAAACACAGGGACTCATGTGACACTGATTTTATATTTGAACAGACACTGGAATCCAGTTAAGATAGTTAAGCATTAAGATACTCAAAGACCCTCTTTGGGGTGTGTCAGGTTTAGGGATGGGTCGATAATCGTTGTTATCGTTTATCGTGATAAAAAAACGCTCACAATAATCGTATCGCAGAGATTTAAATTTATAGTGAAATTGTCCTCCGTCATACACTAGGATAAATGATCTTTTGTTGAGCTGCAAATTCAGTACCACTTAAACCCTCTGTAATTGATACAATGGACCTGTAAAGAGCGCATTTGGTACGCTCTTATTTCACACTACACAAATTGATTTGCCAAGCTCTACGAGGCTATTTTTGGCGTAGGTTCCTCCCTATAGGGATGGTAAACAAAAGTGCCATTTTAAGTTTTAAGCGTATTCTGATTATCGCGATAATATTGTTAATCACAATTATTTATTATTACACAATGTCATTTTCATATCGTCCCATCACTAGACAGGTTGCTGTTCTTGGAAAAGAATGGCAGATATACTATACACTGAGAGCAGTAGAAATTTTTATATGCGTTAAATTGACACACAGTATTTTACTGTGTACGGCTCAGGGTCATCAGCAGACAGGATTGTTCAAGAGATACAGTATGTGGAGAAGGGAACAAGGAGAGGACATGATATTAGGGGATGAGGGAAGGACATGAGGAGTGTGTGATTCACATTTCGGTATTTGGAGATTAAAGAAGAAGTATAGAGATGACAGGCAGCACACAGTAAAATCTGCAGTGTTAATTTAACTCAGAGAGTGTAACAATACAGGCTCTATAACTGTATGACACCAGTACTATGACGTCGATAATATTACGTCAGTAGTCTCCATTATTTACTTTTTTGTACCTTTATTACTCATGCAGGGTTAAATTCAGTTTTCAGCTTCACCCAGCTGATGATGGCTGCTTAGATGGCCATGATGAGTGGTCTGGGGTCTGAGGCAGCTGTTATGGGTTAAGTGTCTTGCTCAGGGACACTTCGACACGTAAACATGGGCGGACTGGGAGGCGAACCAGTGTCCTTCAGATTACAAGACAGCCTTGCTATCACTAAGCTGACTGATAGCAAGGCGATTTTGCCATCAAAAACATTCTTTGTTCAAAACAAGTTAAAACACCACAGATGCAGAGTCAGATGTGGCGCCAGAGCCCCGTGAGGCACGCCCGAGTGAGGCGCCAGCCAAGCGAGTGGCCGCACCAGGTGGCGCGAAGCCCATGTCTGCCAACTCAGTGCCATCCTGTTTGCATACTGATATGGTTTGGAATCAGTTATGATCTGTCTTTTGCATCATTCGGACACGAAAGGTACCCTGACCAAGCGTCAAAAAGACCAGTTGGGAGTGAGAAGGCACTGAAAGGAAAGGCGAGAGAGAAGAGGGATGACATGCAGTAAAGTGCCTTGTGTCGCATTTGAACCCGCAGGTCAGCTGCAAGACGCTCTATGGCCCTTTTTATGTGGTATGCCCTCTTACTCAGTGAGCCCCTAGGGCACACAGAGGGTGTAAAAATTGACCCAGATCACTCGCAGAATTAAATTAACAATGATTACCAGGAGTTTACTGTGCAGGAGCAAGTACAGTTGAGAGTATTCAGGGACCTTTAAAAGAAGCAGGAACACATGCTCTCTATTTAGGGATGGTTTTGAGGGAATGTGCCCGTATTAGCCAGCTGGCTAGTTAAAAAACAACATTAAAAACACAAGGAATTAACTTGGAAATAGAGGACTTAAAGTTTACACATCCAAACTTGGTCAGAAATATAAATGTTTGATCAATAATGATCAAAAAGTATTTTTATCACCCAAAAAACATCTATTAAGGAGTTTCATAGTACCTTGAACTTGGCTCTGTCTGTGCCCTCATTAACAATTCAGGTCACACATTAAACACATCTCGGTCACACATGTATCACTATGGAAAAGTGCAATATTAGGCTAATTATGCCTCAACATTTTGAATATACTTTTTAATGTCTGTTTATTATAATTAGAATCTCTAAGTTATAAATTAAATTGTTATGTAAATGCCATAATGTTACAATGTAGGCAGTGATAGAATAAAGGTTGTGTTCTGTGCAAACTTTAACAGAATAATAACATCGTCTGTGTGCGTCTGAAGACGCTACATGTCGCTACATTGGCCACTGACTGAGCCTAGATTCTCGTTTATCCACAGCCGATCGGCTGTATTTGCCTTGGGATTCCATCCTTCAAGGAAGCATAAATCTGGAAGGCAATAAAGCGATAAAACTGTCTTTTCCAGAGGGAAGCGAGTGTGCCGTGCTCGCGAGCGAACACACACATATGCATGCGCCCGCGAGAGCTGCTGACGCTTGTTCTTTCACTTACTCTAGTCCATTGGTTCTCAAAGTGGGGTCCAGGGATCCCCAGGGGTCCTTGGGGGGGTACCAGGGGGTCCCCAGCAAAATGAGTTAATACAGCGTCACAATATATCATTTTAACCACTTTAACCACGCATATTTTATACTTTGGCTATTAAAAAATAGCTTGTAGATCTGCTATTTTTGAAAAATCCCTGGCACAAAAAAAAATTGAGATGGGGGGTTCCGCAGCCAAATACATATCGTTTTGGGGGTCCTTGACCTGAATTTCATGTCACGTGTGGCACGTGACCTGCTTTCACAGAGACAAAAACATTATTAAAAATGCGTCTTTAAGGAGAGGAGGTGAGGGTAGTAGATCACGGTGGGTGGAGTGCGTCTTTAAGGAGAGGAGGTGAGGGGAGTAGATCACGGTGGGTGGAGTGCGTCTTTAAGGAGAGGAGGTGAGGGGAGTAGATCACGGTGGGTGGAGTGCGTGTTTAAGGAGAGGAGGTGAAGGGAGTAGATCACGGTGCACTGAGTTGTGTTTGTATATTTTGAGGGTAAGGGGAACAGAAATAGAGATAACAGTACGTTCTGTTTGAACTCCTAATGGACAAAATGTCTCTCCATACTCATGACTGTTATTAATAATACAAAACCTCCTCTCCTCTCCTCTTTTCTCTCCTTTGTCCTTTTTCTTCATCTCTTTATTTCACCCCTACTTCTCTAGCATGTTAAAATCCTGTCTCCCCTTCTCTCTCTCTCTCGTCCCACATCCACGCACGCATGCATGCCATACACACTATCTAACCCCACTATTCCAACTTGCTCTTTCTCCTCTCTCATGCACGTACACATTCATACTCTCGGTCACTCACACGCATGCACGCACGCACACACACACGCACATACACACACACACACACACACACACGCGCACACACGCCCACATGCACACACGCACAGTCGCACACACACGCACACGCACAGTCGCACACGCGCACACACACGCGCACACACACGCGCACATCTCTGATGCAGGCCTGTGCCACCCTGATCTCTTGACTTATTCAACACACCCAACTCCACTTCTCAGCCCTCCGTCCGCTCAAGTCTTTTTTAGAGGTCATGCAATATTCACAGAGTTGGAAAACTGCAAGAAGGCAAAGACTTAGTTCTTTCCTCCCCCATGCATGCGTGTTTGCTTTTTCTTCCTCTTTCGTCTTATTTCTCAAGTGACTCATCGTAATCATGATGCAGTGAAGGAAAACACGACCATCTGCAGCTCCTCGACGCTAGAAACCAATTTGTTCATTTAACTCTTGAGAGTGTACAAATGTAACCAAATGGACCCGTTATTTGTACCCTCTCAACATTATAAATGGCTTTACATTTTTACTGTTTATTATTGTGGGCGGTATCTATCATTATTATTAAATGGCTTGATTTCATATTTGATGGTATATAGCCTACTGCATAGCACATACAGTAGTTATTAATCTGCAGTAAATAGTATGGAATGTTTCTTGTTATTTTAACAGGCTTAAAACACATACTGTATTACACAGGAAAATAGTATAGTATTATAAATATTCAAACTGGTAAGGATAGCCTATGTTCAGGATAGAGCTACAATGTTGCACGTTTCTTTTAAAACAAG
>NC_137614.1:22296329-22303829 GCF_963280865.1 Gymnoscopelus braueri
CATTCAGACATAATCCATCATAAACAAACATCTGAGTCTAGACTCATTCAGGGAAGCACACTTGTCATATTTTGTGTGGTTCTGTCTCTGTGTGCCAAATTCTCTCTCTTTATCCCACCCTTTTCCCCTCTTCTTCTCTCTCTTTGAATTAGTCTTCTTTCTCTTCTTACCTCACATACTCTCTCCTTGTTCCAAGTCTGTCTCTGAGATCAAGGACTCTGTGTTTATGGAGGGCGGATCAATTGAGATAGAGAGAGAGAGAGAGAGAGAGAGAGAGAGAGAGAGAGAGAGAGAGAGAGAGCGAGAGAGAGAGAGAGAGAGAGAGAGAGAGAGAGGAGAGAGAGAGAGAGAGGAGAGAGAGAGAGAGAGAGAGAGAGAGAGAGATTCAGGTGTACCGCAGCTCAACAACCAATTATAGTGTGTTTGCATAGGAGCTGTATACTGTATGTTTGTATCTGTGTGGGGGCAGGCACATGTGATTGTGCTTTTCTGTACCGTGCCTTTCTATCTTTCTATCTCTCTCTCTGTTTCTCCCTATCTTTCTCTCTCTGCATTCTCAATTTTCTCATGCCCGACTAGTCATATTTCAACACATGGTCAGGTACCTTTGGTGTCCGACGCTGACGCTGAGGATGCTCTTTCGCATAACATGTTGACGACAACGAAATGATCATGTGATTCCCACCCTATTGGCATGCAACTCGAACAGTGCCGAGTCGACAGCGCGGCCATCGGTGCGGGAACTCGCTCAGATTATGCAGCACTCGGCCACGCCTCACAAGGCTCAAGCCTGCTTCTGACGGCGTGCCTGCCTTGTTTTCAATGTTTTTACTGCCAACAATGCCTTGTTTTCAATGTTGAGTGTATGTGGTCCACATTCAGTCATCATCCCCTACTCATATTTCACCACTTGGTCAAATACCCCTGTGGCGGTGAGAATGTGTTGCTGTATCTCTCTCTGTGTATTCAGTATGTGTTAGGTTGGTGTTTTCCTGTCCTATTTCCACCCCAGTTTTCTCCGTGTTGGATCTAAATGGGTCAGTGAGGAAAGCTGCTCTCTCCCGGGGCCACACAATACCCACAATGAAGCTCTACTGAAACTGAGACTTCTAGAGAGCCAAAATGGAGGATTCTGTCAACTTGAGCCTATAAGCCTTAGAGCCATAACGGCTGATTAGATGCAGAGAACTCACTCTTCAGGAATGGAAGTGTATAATTTATTGTAGGGGGACCTGAATTTTGTGATAGACCCTAAGCTAGACCGTTCGCATCTTAAAACACTTACACTTCTGTCATGTTGGAAGACACTGTCATCCTCTGTCTTATTCTGTTTAATAAAGTATTCAGTCAATCAATCCCTTATGACCCAGTTAGGTTGCATGGATCCCGGGGTGCTTTTTTCACCCAGTTCTTATTTTGACGAAGAAGTACACCAAACGTATTCTCATATTGATTATTTTTTATTATAGATAGCTGTAAAATCTATGTTCTATATTATTTCCATTCACACGCCACACATTTTAGATCTGAAAGTCTCTCCTAATTCTAAGAGACGGTTCAATACAGGTTTTCTAGCTAATGGTGAGTTCTGAGATTGTATTTTAACTTAAAAAAAAAAACTTTAACTTAACAACCCTGGTTCTTCTTAAAAATGTTAAGAAGAACCAGGGTTGTTCTGGAGTTTAACAAGACTGAGTCAACCATGCCCTCTTTTTTATGGGAAACTTTAAAAGATACAATAAGGGCAGAGATTATTTTGTAATAACACACCCCAGAGATTTATACCAAAAGGGTCCACACAATATATTTTTATTTGCTTTCTGCAATGCAAAATAACAACACCCCTTTTATTACCTTGCAGCCAACCTTCAGAAAGTTCATGCCTGTTGTAACTTCTAACGTTGGTGTACAATGGGACAATTCCTCCTGTCGGAGGAACATTTTTAAACAGTTTAGGCAACATGTGAATTTGACTTCCCCTACCCTGTGCAGCCCCATTTGTAATAATCACTTGTTTCGTCCCTCTAATTTAGGTACAGCTTTCACCTTGTGGAACCCTCTCTTGGTTCTTAGATTTATATTTGAAGGGCTCATTTAACACTTTTAATGACCTCTCTGTTAAGTATAATTTACCCCCACTCTCATTTGTTCCGGTATATTTCAGGCTCATAATTATGCTTGCACATATTTTACACCGTTCTTCATCCTCCAGCAGGTTCTCTTGTTGATGAGGTACTTTCTCTTACTGTACTAAGGCACATGGTACTGTAGGATCTCAATTTTATATTACATTATATCATCCTTGGATGTGGCCTGTCTTGCAGGGGTTACGGCTAATTGGGAAAATGAGCTTGAGCTTGGTAGTGACAGACGAAAGGTGGGAAAGGTACTAGTCAGGTTAAACTCTACATCCTCATGTGCCAGTCTAAATTTAATTCAGTTTAAGGTCTGACACAGGGTTCATTTTACAAGAGCTAGTGGCTTATAAGAGATACCTGTGATAGGCGTGATACAGTACCATATATGTTTTTCTTGTTTTCTTGTTACAGTGGAAAAGCCCAAATCCACCTTCTATCACATCCTGGCTAAATGATTTGATGTACTTTCTGTTGGCAGCCTATGATCTCTTACCTTTCTGGGGCCTGACTGATCCTCATCAATGTATATTCTTTTAGATGGGCACCTTGGACATCATTCATATTGTACATCACTCCCGTTTTGTGTGTCTCCGCCAGGCCGCAGGCGTGTCCGAGACTATGCTTGCCTATGTTTTGGCACAATCAAACGCAAACATTTGCGTTTGTCCAAACATAACGCAAATTGGTATCTCCATAGTCATGTGATCAAGACGGATCTGTCAGATTTTTTCATTTTCCATCCTGATTGACTAAGATTGGCATCTAAAGTTTGCAGGAGAGGCTCGTTTGGAACAAAATGACTCAAATCATGAACGCAGTGTACAGTACTGTGTCTGTGCAATAACTTCATCAACATTAATCTCTCAACTTCTACAGATTCCACTCACCCCTATAATGACTGAATTCCGGCCAACAATAACCTACCTGACCTGGCGGAGACCTGTGCTCTTTAACACTTTTAAATGTGTATTTAATGTGTTATTTATTGTATTCATTCATTTCCTTCCATCATTTAGACTGGAAGTGTGGAAATTGAACAGCAAAATAGTAAAACTTGAAAAATTTTGCCTGAAATTAAACACAAAATGTAACTGTGCCAAAATTCTATAAATCCAGAACTGTAATGGTGGAATCGAGTACTGTACTGTAGGTACATTTACTCCTCATCTTTCTGTTCACCTCGACACAAACCATGATCGAGAGATGTAAAATGCTTTATGGATGCAGGAAAAAAACTGAAACTGAGACCATGAGGGGTCAAAAATGACAGACATTGTACTATAGACACAATGGTGGATTAGGTGCAGTGTATTCCTTTCTCAGGCAGGTGGACGAAACATGAAACCAGACAAAATATATATATAAAAGGGTGAAATTGATACTGTTGTATTACCATCTAATTTCTTTTCAAAATTAATAGCAGAAAATAGCAGCTCTACAAGCTCACAACGTTAGCATGTAGATTGGCTATTTTCTGAATAGGGTTTGCATGGTTAATATCAGTTCTGACCACTCACTGGAAAGAAAGTGCAACAGCACTGTTGCTCAATGAGGAGGCCTCGGGGCATAGATGAGATGGAGAAAAACCCAGTGATGGATGAACTAATGCTGCCGCCGAGCTGTAATGGAGGACTGTGTTTGAGTGATATGCCTACTAGAGAAGGCGGTATGGAGCCGTAATGGCCGACCAGGGTAATAGTGCTATGCACGAGCTTGGAGATTGTTTTCAGCAGAGGCGCCCAAGGAGCCAAAATGGTGGAGTATGTATGTACTAGAGGATGGATATTGAGCCATAATGGCTGACCCAGAGTCTTATTGTTTTAAAGAGAGATTGAGTTTCATACTAGCAGCACTTTGTATCCAGTGAAGCTTGAAGTTGCTGTATGGGAATGAACGCCTCGTCTATCTCTCTCACTCTCCTCTTTCTTTGTGTCTCTTTCTGCAGTTCTTGCATTTGTGTTCTGTGTTCATATCAAAGAGAAACACATTGATCTGCCTCACACACAAGCATGCGCACATGCACATGCACATGCACATGCACATGCACATGCACATGCACATGCACATGCACATGCACATGCACATGCACATGCACATGCACATGCACATGCACATGCACATGCACATGCACATGCACATGCACATGCACATGCACACACAGTGTATGATTAGCTCAGTGTACTGAACAGTAGCGAAGGGGCATCCCTGATTTTTTTTCATAAAACCCTGGGGACCCGCTCTATCACACACACACACACACACACACACACACACACACACACACACACACACACACACACACACACACACACACACACACACACACACACACGCACACACATTGTACACATCAAAGTCATGACTCATGTTGACTATAGAATCAAAGGATTACACAGACGTGCTTTTATCTCCATCACATCTTTTTTAACATGAGTTACCGGTGTTTCTTTCTTTCTTTTTTTTCTTTCTTTCTTTCTTCCTTTTTTTCTCTTGCTTTCCCTCTATCTGCCCTTCTCTCTCTCTCTCTCTCTCTCTCTCTCTCTCTCTCTCTCTCTCTCTCTCTCTCTGTCTCTCTCTCTCTCTCTCTCTCTCTCTCTCTCTCTCTCTCTCTCTCTCTCACCACGTACACACACACACGCACACGCACACCACACACACACACACACACACACACACACACACACACACACACACACACACACACACACACACACACACACACACACACACACACACACACACACACACACACACACACACACACCTGTTTGCAGTGAAAGGATAGTTCCGTGCAGACTGTACCACTGATGCTTGCAGGGTGGGTTTCTGCAGTTAACCTTAGGCAGACTCACAAGGCAGTCTCTAAAAGCTTCACTCAACAAGAGACTTATGACAATCCACCAGCTTTCATTGTTAAAACTGGGTGCACTGCAGAACATCTTAGGGCGGGTCCTTCATAATTTGTCTGGTGACATGATTGATTTCCAAATCAATAGGTGTAGGTTTGTTTGTGGCTGTTTTTCACTTCCGTTCCATCAGCTACCGTGCTGTCATAACGGGACAACTCCCAATGTCGTCGTCCCCCGCCTCACTTCTCCCTCTCTCTCTCTTGTCTGTTTCTGCTCTATTACCCATATACCTCCATCCAGCTGTTCACCACTCCTGTATCGTTGTTGTCGGGCAGAAACCTCTTATCTCCATATTCTAACTTTTTGTGTTTTTTTCGTAACGCCCTACTTGACCATAGGACCGCGTCACACAAAAGCATCAACAGTAGCAGTTCTACAAGCTTGAAACACGGGGCAAAGCGACACGTTTTGAGTTTATAGATCTGCTACTTTTGATATTTTTAAATTTGAATCAATACCAGTTTTGGACATACAAGGTTTCCACCCGACAGAGACGATATTATTTCTGTTACCCCTCTCTCTCTCTCTCTCTCCCTCTGTCTCTGTCTGTTTCAGCTCCATTACCTCTACCCCTCCATCTAGCTGTATATTGGTCTCTCTCTCTAACAGTACACCACTTTTTGTCTTTCTGTCTGTCAATTTCTGGTCGTCCTGTTCACAACATGCTAAAATGTTTTCATAGGTATGGCTTTGAACTTATGTTATGGTGTTTACAAGTCTTGGCCTTCTCTGTGTAAATGTGCCTGTGCTTTTGTGTGTCCGTGTTGGGATAGACATGTCGCAGAAAGCAAGGCTTTTAGTGAGATCAACAGCATACAGAGACTTGGTGATGAGAGCAGCCATTAGACCTCTTATCTTTCTGCATTATGTTCCATGCACACACAAGTCTCTCTCTCTCTGTCTGTCTCTCTGTCTGTCTGTCTGTCTGTCTGTCTGTCTGTCTGTCTGTCTGTCTGTCATGTTATCGCCCTCCCTCTCCCACACACGCACACGCACACGCACAAAGCACACAGACACACACACACACACACACATTAAAAAACATAAATTCCATCCTTGTCCAACTGAGATAGCACAAGCTGTAGCGTTAGCTTGTTGCTGGTCATCTGCTCTGCTCTGCAGGAGACAAGATGAGTAATGCTGCTGAGGAGAGTTGCAGGGCTGGTGAAAGGCCTGTGTTGTGTGTGTGTGTGTGTGTGTGTGTGTGTGTGTGTGTGTGTGTGTGTGTGTGTGTGTGTGGGTGCGGGTGCGTGAGTGAGAGAGAGATATATAATAGCCCAGAGCCATCATTCAGCACACACATGCAGCATTGCGCTGTGTTCCGTGTGAAAAATCTGGGCAATAATCACCTTCACATAAACACGAGAGAGAGAGAGAGAGAGAGAGAGAGAGAGAGAGAGAGAGAGAGAGAGAGTAGAGGAGAGAGAGAGAGAGAGAGAGGAGAGAGAGAGAGAGAGAGAGAGAGATGGGTTGAAGAGAGAGGGATGGTGGAGAGGAGATGAGGTTAAGGCTGGAGCGTACCATCACACAGGAGAAGGGGGAGGGCTACAATGAAAGATGTGTAGGATTTATGTCACTGGAGAAACAAGAGACGAAATTACTTAGATTAGAACGGACCATGAAGGAAGAGAGGAAAACCCTTGATGTTAGAATGATACAACGATATGAGACAGAGAGGGGGGGTTGAGCTGTAGTGAAAGGAGAGAAACAGTGAGAAAGATAGAAAGTGAATGGAGAAGCTAGAAAGAGAATGGAGGTGTGTGTGTGTGTGTGTGTGTGTGTGTGTGTGTGTGTGTGTGTGTGTGTGTGTGTGTGTGTGTGTGTGTGTGTGTGTGTGTGTGTGTGTGTGTGTGTGTGTGTGTGCGTGCGTGTGTGTTTGAATGCATGCATGCATGTCCATGTTCATGTATGTCTGTATGTGTGTGTGTGAGACACAGAGAGAGAGAGACAGAGAGAGAGAGAGAGAGAGAGAGAGAGAGAGAGAGAGAAGAACTAGAAAAAATCCAGCTGTAACCAGCGCTCCAGTGGTCTGTATTCTGCAGCTCTCTCTCTTCTCTACTCTTTGCTTTCACTGTGGTTCTCCTCTGCATCCCTCTTATGTTCCCTCCTCTCCTTTTGCCCCTCTTTGTATCTCCCCCCCCTCTCTCTCTCTTTCTGCCATGCACTCACTCCCATTTTCTCTCAATTAAGTTTCTCCAATTAAAATTTCTGTTGTTTGACCTGACACTACTGCCCATGTCACGATAAAACACAAATCCTTCATATCTTTAACAAATTAAGCAGACTAATTCTGTTTGTCCGCTTTATCCGATGTAGTTTAGTTGGACAGTGGACTGTGTTAGTCACCATGCAATTGTTCTCATAGTAATCCTGAATGTAACTCGTCCCCCTGCTGGTGGCTTGTGGTTACTGCATTTGTAGTATGTTTTCTGTCCATGGTGCTGATCTGAGCT
>NC_137614.1:22308829-22316329 GCF_963280865.1 Gymnoscopelus braueri
TGGTTAGCTGGGCTTGGGTGACATGACATCCAGTCGGTCTACCATGGTGGGATGCTGGTGCTGTGTTTTAGCAGGACCTGAAATTGAACTAAATTCAACTAAATTAAATAAAATGAATGAGAAAATGGATAAATTGACATGAATCGAATTTCAAATGAGATCGCATCACAGTGAACTGCATTGTGGATATGTGCTAGCCTGTCAAAGCACACAGATTTAATTTATCTATCCGAGGAAGCTTACAGACTTTTACCTCTCTCTCTCTCTCTCTCTCTCTCTCTCTCTCTCTCTCTCTCTCTCTCTCTCTCTCTCTCTCTCCCTGTTGTTGTTTTAAGGTGCTTCTAGACATTTTTTTCTTTTGCTTTTATGTAAGATGTTTCTGTCTGTCTGTCTGTCTGTCTGTCTGTCTGTCTGTGCTGCCTATACAGGACAGCGTACCAACTCAGGAGCCTGTGTGGTGTGTTCTACACCACGTAAACATGTGTGTAGGAAGGGGGCGGGGACGGTATATATTACACTGTACCTGACACCTAATCAATTTCTATGAGAGGCTTCAGTGACAGACAGCGTGTCATCGTGTCCACCGTCCATACATGACATATAACCCCTAAAGAGAGAGACTAAAGCCTCATTTATGCTTAGCAGCACGTTCTTCCATTGAATATCAGTTATTTTCGGCGTGCAGTGCCATAGTGCAAAGAAGCGTAAATTAGGCCAGTGATTCTCAACTTGTGGGCCAGGGCCCACTGGTGGGCCATGAGGATATTGCAAGTGCCCCCCCCCCCCCCCCCCCCAACAGATTGACGCACACGCACACGCACACGCACACGCACACGCACACACACATACAGACATTACGCACAAGCAATAACACATTAAGTACAGCTGTGTTTAAGGGCTTACAGAAACACACACACACACACACACACATACATACATCACACACAAACCTACAGTACACGCACGCACAATTAAATGCACACATACACAGGCACTCAATGCACACGTGTTCAGAGGCAGATGAACGGGAATGCACACACCCTCTCCAAAGAGAGGAGGGGGATTCTGGGTAAAGAAATTGTGCCGTTATGCTAAAGCTTTGGCCATAGTAATGCCAGTAAAAAAGTGTGTGTGAGAGAGAGAGAGAGAGAGAGAGAGAGAGAGAGAGAGAGAGAGAGAGAGAGAGAGAGAGAGAGAGAGAGAGAGAGAGAGAGAGAGAGAGAGAAACAAACAGAGAGATGAGAGAAACAGAGAGAGAGAAAAAGAACAGAAGGGAGAAAAGCAGAGAATACAATGATTTGTCTGAACACCCCTTTCTCTGTCTGAGCAGATGGAAGCTTCCATGGCCCAGTGTGAGCGCACTCCCGCGGAGGGATGTGATTGGATGTCAAGGCTGGGTGGTGTGTGTGTGTGTGTGTGTGTGTGTGTGTGTGTGTGTGTGTGCACACACACACGCTGCACCTGCAGGGAGATGTTTGTACAGTGTTTGACTCCCCAATTTCCCCAACGCCACATCACACTGAGAGCCCACACACTCTCACACATATATACCGTACCCACACACACACACACACACACACACACACACACACACACACACACACACACACACACACACACACACACACACACACACACACACACACACACACACACACACACACACACACACACACACACACACACACACAGTGTGACTCCACAGAGCAGTCCAGTCATACTGTTAACCACTTAAACCCTAAATACCGGGGTGACCCAGGGCACCATACTTGGCCCCCTTCCTTTTTTCCTCTACACCAAATCACAATGTGTTGCAGGGCTCAAGTGGTTAACACTGTAACATTTCATTCTTAAAGGCAAAAAAATAAGCAAGGAAAAAAACATTAAGCTAAGACTAAAGAGATTTGAATTAGGCGGGGAAAGCCAGTCTGAAAAGGTGGGTTTTGAGGGAGGCTCACACGTGATGGATAGGATAACAATTATGAGTAGTATTACTGCTTACTGCTGTGCTGAACAGAGGGGTACTGTGTGTGTGTGTGTGTGTGTGTGTGTGTGTGTGTGTGTGTGTGTGTGTGTGTGTGTGTGTGTGTGTGTGTGTGTGTGTGTGTGTGTGTGTGTGTGTGTGTGTGTGTGTGTGTGTGTGTGTGTGTGTGTGTGTGTTGAGTGTGTTTGAGTGTGTGTGTGTGTGTGTGTGTGTGTGTGCGTGTGTGTGCGTGTGTGTGCGCGTGCGTGCGTGCGTGTTTTTGTTAGTTATTCAGCTGGTTTGTTTGTGTCTGTTTGTAAGGAAACCGAATAAACAGCTTTTCATACTTTTTTTCTCTCTCTCTCTCTCTCTCTCTCCTTATTGGCAGGCCTTATTACATTTAAAAAGACTGCTGTATACTGTGAATACAGATTGAGCTACCCCTGCTTCAAGACATCTTTTATTTTGTGAACTCTCTCCCCACACGGAGTGTCTAACTATAAAGGATTTGCCCATGAAAAAACTCATAATTAAATGGTTAATAATTAAATGGCTAATAAATTATAATCATCTTGTAATTATAACTTCTAAACGCCCTCTCTTTAATTATAGACTTGGTCATGTTGCGACGTGTTGTGTGCTTGTAGATATACTATTTTCACTGAATGTTGGCCTATTTTTGCCAAATGTTCGCCTATTCTAGCCGAATGTTTGCCTGTTGCGCAGAATAGGCATGCCTAGGGTTCAATGTGGTTAAGTAACTACTTACCATACGCACAAAGCCATGCTCAAATTGTTAAAGGAGTAGTTCACCCAAGAAAGTGACTTATTTTCTATCAATTACACACCCCATGAAGCTTTGAATTCATGGAGATTTTTTAGTTTTTTGTCGCATTCTTAAAGGGGAAATCCACCCATTTTCAATATTTAACTATGTCATTAATATAGCATAAAGGAGTTGTGTGGAAATAAGAAAAAATTAAAAAAAAAATTAACATTGCAAAAAAATTTAACATTGCAAAAAAATTAACATTGCAAATTACACTGTGATGACTCATCATGGTGTAATTTGCAATGTTAATTTTTTTGCAATGTTAAATTTTTTTGCAATGTTAATTTTTTTTTTAATTTTTTCTTATTTCCACACAACTCCTTTATGCTATATTAATGACATAGTTAAATATTGAAAATGGGTGGATTTCCCCTTTAAGGCAATAATTTGATGACCGGCTGAGTCACTCAATGGAGACTCTTTGACTTCACCGGTCATCAAATTATTGGCTTAGGAATGCAACACTTTTTTTTTTAAATCTCCATATATTCAAGGCTTCATGGAGTGTGTAATTGATAGAAAATAAGTAATGTTTTGGGTGAACTACTCCTTTAAATATGGAAATGGTCACATGTAATTTCTATTTCTGCCTAACTAGGTTTTCTGCCAGTTTGCATTTTCTTCAGAACACAGTTTTTGCTGCTACCCTATGATGGTAAAACATTAATGTATTCTGCTAGGATCCTGTTGTGGACTGAGCGAGTGAAGTTTTTTAGGTCGAGATGTGCAGTGCAAATGATTACCTTATATTCTACTTATTATTTATGTACGTGTGTATGGGTGTACAGACTACAGTATGTATATATGTATATATGTATATATATATATATGTATGTATATGCAGTCACAGTGTATATGCAGTATGTATCGCTGTGTGCATGTGTGTAGTACATGGATATATAAGCACACACACACACACACACACACACACACACACACACACACACACACACACACACACACACACACACACACACACACACACACACACACACACACACACACACACACACACACACGCGCATGCACGCACGCACAAGCACATACCATTCCCCAAAGCATAAGTCAGGCAGAACGGCCAGTTTGATGAGGCAGATCTAATTCACTATACATTTTAGGAGTCCTCCTCTCTTTTCTCCTTTCATTCTTTTTTATTCGTCTCCCTCATCCTCCTCATCTCTCTTTCTTGTTGGCCGGCAGCTTTATCCTTTCACTCTCTTGGATTCCCTCCATCCCTCTGACATTCTGGGTTCTGTTTCTCCCTCGCTCTGATTCTCTCTCTCTCTCTCTCTCTCTCTCTCTCTCTCTCTCTCTCTCTCTCTCTGAGCAAACTTTTCCGGAAGATATTTTTTCCTCCCCCTGTCATTTTCCCCCTCCATTGCTGCCATCTGCTTAATCACGTCAATACCCCCTGCCCCCCCCCCCCCCCCCCCCCACACCATCCTTCGTAGTGCACACTTCAAAGGTTTTGCTCATGTTCTCATACTGAGAAATCTGGTTTGGCCAATTAAAGTGTAATATTGCCCAGTGATAATGCCCAGTACCAACATAAACCCCCTGCTGGGTTGAGGGCTTTGTATTTAGGTTTTGCATAATAAGTAGGAACACTTAGGTCATTTTTCATTTTCAATCCATCGATTATTTCTTTTATCACCGAATCAATGTGAAAAAAGTACAAAAGAAAATACTTACTACTGCCACATAAGCCCTATTTTATACATTGTCGAATTTGTCGTACAACAGTGTCACGCAAAAAATGTCTAGTGTTGCAGTGTTGTACATATATGTACTGTAAATGGTAAATGGTAAATGGTACATTTATATAGCGCTTTTATCCAAAGCGCTTTACATAGATTGTGCATTACATTCACCCATTCACACACACATTCATACACCGATGGCGGAGGAAACCATGCAAGGCACCAGCCTGCTCATCGGGAGCAATTAGGGGTTCAGCGTCTTGCTCAAGGACACTTCGACACTAACTCATCTACTACTGTAGCACAAATGACATGAAAACAAGAAAACTGAGCTCAAATTAGAAGGCGATTTGAAGGCGTATGACATGACTTGTTTATTGTAGCCCGGTTTATAATGTAAGGCAAGGCAAGACAGAACAAGATGGGGCAGGACAAGGGGTAATAAGGTCAGGTTGTCAGTGAGCAGTGGCCTTAGAAGTTAGACAATGTAAATTATTCTGGGTGTTCTGTTATCTGACAAAACTGTGTCTAAACTCTTCTATACAAATGACTTATTGACTTTACTTTTGCTTTGTGCAGTAGCACATATATTTTAGTTCTTGTCCTTTTATGTAAGATATATCATTAACAGCGAGAAGCTACAGTATCTCTAAGTCACTCAGAGTTAGTTTCCTTATGCTTTGATTGTATTGTGGCATACATAGCCTGGGATAGGCCCGGTGTCTGTGTTTAGTCACACTAAAGTTAGTTTCCTTGTCTTTGTGAGTGTTCACAGTAAAAATCCATGTGTTAATTGAACTCTGAGCATATGCTAGTAATGGAGCCATAAAATGGGTCCATGTGATTATATTCAGAGTTACAAATGGATAAATGAACATTGAGGATTTCTAGTCCAGACCTAGCGCTTTCCCCTGCTCTGGCACTGCTACTGGCTGTCTGCCAGCTTATTATTGGACCTCTCTGATCTCTTACATACACACTTACACAGAATGGACACACACACACACACACACACAGACACACGTCCACTCTCATATACTGTATGCACATGCATACACAGCAATACACATTGGCATAAGATACACATAAAAAACGCCCACATGATGCCCGTGGACTAGCTCCAATGGTGTGTGTGTGTGTGTGTGTGTGTGTGTGTGTGTGTGTGTGTGTGTGTGTGTGTGTGTGCGTGTGCGTGTGTGTGTGTGTCAATGAGACAGTAAGCCTATTAAAGACAGCTCTTATGCCAGTCATGTTGGTCAAACACAAACACAGCGTGCCTTGCTTCCAGTCTGGCTCTGCACAGCATGGACCATGGACTTGGGTGACACCAAGGCGTTCAGGGCAGCTGTACTGAAACAGAAAGGTCGCAGTTTCCTTTTTACAGACACATTAATGTTGAAGTATTGTCCTTGAGCAAGATCTCTGAACCTGCTCACTGTGTCTGTGTCACTTTGAATCACACATCAGTGCGGTGCCCCGAAGTGTCACTGTGATATGTTAATACAAAGACTTGGGCTGGAATCCACACTTGGCTTATGCACAGACCCGCATCCCTCTCTGAGTACAAGTAATAGCTGACTGAATAGTACCGAATTATAACCATCGATTAATTGAGCTGTAGCAGGTTCAATTTATACTACTCATGTTGTTCTTTGCTTTTTAGTATTTTTGCCTTATTATATGAATGCATTTATATGAGGATTACATTTATCAGGACCACATTGGAAATAAGTTCTCTAGCTTTTTTTTGTTTTATCCTTTTTGACATGTCCTTTACTTGTTCATTTATATGCATTTTTGTCATACAATTGTCAGTCAAACAAACAATCAATCATTAACAACTCTCATCTCTAGAGAAAGCTGTGGTTCCCATTCATGTTAGGGTAATCTGGAATCGCGTCACATAAGAACAGTGTTCCAAAAATGAACATATCAGCCTGGCCATTCTGTCAGGTACTGTATGTGACTCTGTGTCGTTTATGATATTGAGTTACATTTGATAAAGTCTGTGTTTGGAGACAATTGATTTATTTTCTTAGTGTTTGGATATACTTTTTCACCGCCAGTTGATGTTTTATATCCGTATGAGTAAAATCGCCAGGCTCATTTGTTTATTTTTGGAACACATGCCACGATGCTATTGAGTCCCTATGGTATTTTCAATAGAGAAAATAAATGTGACCCAGGGGATAGTGACCTCTAGTGGCCTCTAGCGGCAGTGATGTCAGACTTCGGTTCTCTATTATGTGGCAAATTTGCGAACATTAACTCAACCACGGCTGCTCGTGTTATTGGAAGCAGTGGCGGTTGGTGGATTTTTCCTCAGGTAGTGCTACACCAAAAATTAAGGCAACAATAACATGTACTAAATTGTTATCACACTAGTTTATTTTGATAGGCCCTGCCCTAGTAGTAGTCATTTGTGAAAGACAGACATAATTAATGGCATTGAGTAAAACTTTAGATTAAGTGCTTCACCTTTTTGTACCTTTTTGGCTAATAATAAAATACTGCTGTATTATATGATTCTTATCCATTCACTGCAATAACAATAGACAAAAGGTTGTAAGGTTTATACTTCGACACACGACGGTATCGCGCATCGAAAATCGCCGATCTACAAACGCACAACAAGTTGCCCCCGCGACACCTTGTGGGCTTGTACATCCTGAATGCTTTTTTGATGATGCGTGGCTTAGTAGTCACTTTTATCTACCAAGAGAAGCTTTGTTAGATTTATGTGCTGAAACACTGGTACTGTACCATGCCATACCTGTACCTGTCCAAGTACTCTCTACTCTGGGATTCTTCGCCACAGGGACTTTCCAGAGGGAACTCAGTGACAGCTGGTATATCCCAGCCGTCTCCCGTCTTGAACCCCATACGTTGTCGAGCGTAGTCGCTCTGGGCTCTGTACTAGTAGCGTTTCTGTTTTCGCTCTACATTAGATATCCGGAGTCCCACTTGGCCAAACATAGCCAATTGTATTTGTTGAAGTGTGCGGT
>NC_137614.1:22321329-22426329 GCF_963280865.1 Gymnoscopelus braueri
GCGCGCGCGCGCGTGAGTAGTGTCAGTGTGTACTATAATAATGTTATAACCCATATCATTGTGTGGCTACTGCAGCACTGACCCCCTGCACCCCCTAGTACTTCTACTATTGATGATGTCAGAAATGAGGTTCACACATTTGAGGTTTGTGAGTCGCACGAGATAAGAGAGTATGGCCAAGGTCCAAAAAACATGAGGGAAAGAGACACAGAGAGAGACAAAGACAGTCAGACAGGATCTAATAATAGAGGTAAGAGGAGATGGAAGAGAGGAAGGGCAAAAAAGATAGGGAGAAATAGTAGAGAGTCCTTTATATCCTGAGATTATTATTATTATGATTATTATGATTATTATGATTATTATGATTATTATTATTATTTTTGGAATACCTTTTCATCAGAGAGAGAGAGAGAGAGAGAGAGAGAGAGAGGGGGGGAGGCGGGTGGGCGATGACTAATGGAGGGATGAAGTCTGAACACAAATTCATCAATGCAGGAGAAACATATACAAAAATTATAGTGACTGAAATGGCAAATGGAAAGAAAAAAACTGTAGAAAGAGAGAGCCTGAATGCCTGCTAATCAACATAAAACATATTTAAACAGAGCAGAGAGAGAGAGCTCCTAGGGAGTGTGTCAATGCACAGTGCATATTAAGAGGACAGACAGACAGACAGACAGACAGACAGACAGACCACTTCAAAGAGGAGGAGGAGGAGGAGGAGGAGGAGGAGGAGGAGGAGGAAGAAAGAGGACTGGTGCATCATGGGACAAGTGGAGAGCTCTTGTATGGATTCCATTAATGCTGCTGGCTGGGTTAAGTGGCAGAAATAGGGAAGCTGTACTGGGTCATAACTTACATAAACCCACACACATATGCATACAACATGCGTGTGCGCGTGCACACACACACGCGTGCGCGCACACACGCATGAATGCATGCACGCTAGGGGTGTGCCGATACACTAATTTCACCAAACGATACGATACGATATTTGGCTCACAACTTCGATACGATTTCGATACGATACGATACGCACTTTTTTTATTATGAAAATATATGGGGGAGAAAAAATGCAAACAAATAATTCTGTTTTTGCATTATTCAGACGCAAACTTGTAGCTTTTCAGCTACAATAGCCGTTTTGAATCCAAATAAGGCAATAGTGTGACACCTGACCCGAAAAAAACAACATGTTGTCACCCTTTTCACCTCGGGGCTGTTTGCATGCCTGATTATTAATATTGTGTAAAAAAAAAAAAAAAAAAACTTTTTTTTTTTTTTTTCAAAACGATTTTTTTTTTCTCCAAAACGATACATATCGTCACGAAAACGTATCGCGATATATCGCGGGACGATATATCGGCACACCCCTAATGCACGCACATGCACAAGACACCATTTGATTGTTTGGGGCCAATCATATGGTTATATTGTACTGTAGCTCGCAGCTGGATCAGGTGAGGGACTGTTATGGTTAAGTTCAAGCACTGATTTGGGGAGGTTTCATTTAATTGTACTATTAGTATAATTTTAAAGGGGACGTAAGTGATATTGTTTTGTTAAGATAAGTGTTAAATAGCTCTATATTCTGGTATATTCTAGTAATCATATTCTACCATTTTCAGGTGACACATTTGGCATTTCAGAACGCAATGCCATGTGAAATGGATCTTGCATAGCTTGAAGCGTCCGTGGTTGTGTTCTTGCACAGGCTTCAGGTTTCGGGCTTTGGCATGGGTTTGGTTTGGAGAGGTTAAACTTACAGTAGGGTAAAGATCTGGGGAAGGTCCAACCGCTTATTAGGGTTTCCTTTACCAATGGTGTCCGGCAGCTCATTATCCACTGCCTTATACGTTTTTACACAACCACTGGAACTTTTTCAATCAATACATTTCACCAGGGAGGTGTGTTTGTCGTGAGAGAGTCGGCAAAGGAAGAAAATAAACAACAACAACTTGGATTTGAAGTGAAGCATTAAACTTGCTGGCAGCTCCTGACGGGAAGCTTTTAGCCTTCTGTCAATAACTCATTTGATCGCAGTAATAATAATAATTGAAAAAGCTGCTCTGTTATGTTGATGTATATGAGCCGACAGTTGATTTGCACTGGCTTTCTTTCCATCACTCCTTCTCTCCATCCCTCCTGGCCCGTCTGTCAGTTTACACCGTTGCCTTTCTCTCTTTTTGCTTTTTATTAGTTCCTTCCCCTTTCATCACACAATCCTTTTTAGATTTAAATCCCACGTCTGCCTCCCCATCTTGCTCTTTCTGTGTGTCTCTCTCTTTAGTCATAATAGCTTAGTTTTTATTTAGTTTTTGTAAGTGGAAAAAGGTAGTCGACAAACATTTTTTGTCATAGTTTTAGTCGACGAAATTAACACTTGTAACACCCTCCCCGACCCCCCAGCCTGCCTTTCCCTACCACACGTCCTGTGTTTGCCATGTCAGCCTTGTCCTGAGTTCTATCTGTCACATCCTCTTGTCAACTTGTTACCCAATCCTCATGTTTTCCAACTCATTCTAGTCCCTGTCCACTCCAGCGGTGCCTTGCTTTTTCCTGTTGTCAAAATTACAGTGTCTCAGTTCTTCAGAGTTTCTGAAGTCCTCTGTACCGAGTTTAATGCCAGCCTGTTATTCTGTGCCTGTTCCTTGTTTTGTGCTGAACAGAGTAGTGCAACTCAAGAGTACAAATACAATTCAACCTGCATTCAAAATGTGTTACAGTGCGAACATTGCCATATAAAAGGCACATTGGTTGCATGTCACTCTTTTTCAAATCTTTTGAAAAGACATGCGCAAAACATCTAATAGAATATAGCAGCATAATCAGCCACACAGGCTGTAACATCAACAAAGTGGCCTGTTAATAATGTATGCTACTACAATAGATCAAACATTGATATGCTATTATTCAACAGAAGATATTATTTATCTGCTGTTATTAAGTTTTGAACCTGTATCCAATTGTACTGATGTGGTTAGATCCTATAGGGAAAATTACCTTAATGTCTTCTGTGAATTTCTCCACGAAATGTTGACGTACGTGTGTATGTGTGTGTGTGTTGTATGGTATATGCAATGCATATATGAATATCAGCCATTCTAGGGATAAGGGCTACCCGTGCTATTCAGTTTCTTGTAAACATGGACCGAACTTGTGAAAGTCTTTACACACACATACACTCTACAGAGATCACGGAGCACTGCACTGCTGCAGCTATATTACGCATATACTTTACTACGGTGGCTATATTGTAATGTTTAGCAGTTTGCTGTTTCCTGTTTGTTTTTTGAGAGAGCGCACCCATTGGTTGTTGACAACTTTTGCGTTATTGAACTTCAATCAAGATTATAACGACTTGCGATAATATCAAACATGTTTGAATTGAGCCGTCAAGACATTGAAAAGTCGGTTGGTGTGGCTGTCATTATTTGACCGGAGCTCTGTACTTAGTCCTTTCTTTTTTCCCGTCTACACCAAATATCTTTGGCAAAAAAAAAGATCCACAAGTTCACAGCGGGTCGCATTGCGACCCGTTGTAAGCTTGTACATCTGCTAGTCTTGCCGAATGTCCCCCCAGATAGGGATGCTAGGGTTCAAGTGTTTAAAAGCAGTGCAATATGCTCAGCACAAGGGCATATCTGTCATTTACACAGCATCATGGGAGGAAAGCCTCAAAACCCTAAACTGATGTCCTTGTGTGGGAAGTGCAGAGTCATCAAAAACAAATCTACGGCACATCAAAAAGGCCGCCCGGAGTAGATTAGACCCTGCCCAGTAGATGCCCAGTGACAACATTGATCCTAATAATTCTACACTGACGTGTAGGTTTACACTGACGTAGGTTTTTCATAAAAATTGTGACCATGTTTATTGTTTCCCCTTCATCCCCATAACGTGTGGACTGTGTCAAGGTTCAATTTGAGGTCCAATATGTTTTCTTTCCCCTTATACAACAACTTTGCGGCATTATTCGTAGACATGCCAAGCCTGATCTCTATCTAATATACAGTGTCTTCATAAATATATGGACAGTAAATCTACAGTGGAATGTGGAATATTCAATCTATCGACAGTGAAAAGTATTTATGTCAGTTTGCGTCAGCAAAACACTATATTTATATATATATATATATATATATATATATATATATATATATATATATATATATATATAGTTTTAGGACTCATGTGAAACAGACAAGCATAACATATACATAACATATACTTTATGAATTTGACGGGTATGATTATATTTATTTCTATCGGGGTGTGCCACCACCAATTATTCAGTGTTCTGCTGATTTGCAAACGACACCTCCCTTACTGTTCCTCTCCTCCCACATCAGCGCACAGCAAGTCTCCAAAATAACAAACTCACCACTGTGCCTCGAGAAATTGTTAGTCCACCTGTCCACAGCACATGTCACACCAGTTCACCAGACCCAAAATAGGGCTCCAAGTGTTTGTCTGGGTGTCCGGTGCCTTTGAGTGAGCATGCATTTGTGTGTATGCTTATTAAGGCAGAGAAATTGTGTGTGTGTGTGTGTATGCTTATTAAGGCAGAGAAAGTGTGTGTGTGTGTGTGTGTGTGTGTGTGTGTGTGTGTGTGTGTGTGTGTGTGTGTGTGTGTGTGTGTGTGTGTGTGTGTGTGTGTGTGTGTGTGTGTGTGTGTGTGTGTGTGTGTGTGTGTGCCCGCACCCCAAGTCAGCCACTCATCCTGTCAAAGTGAAGAAGTTAATTTGTTTGGGACAGGGTGTATATCTGTCATTATGAAGTTGGCCTTTTACAGATGCACTATACTGTATGTCACCAATCTCATTGCCAGATTGAGTGTACAAGGTATATATTTATATATTTAAATAAAATGTGTGACTTCTCGTTGACGCTGGTAATGACACATCCTTGATCATTGTCTCTTGTCTCATTTGTCTGTTTCAGAAGAAAGAATGGCTCTGTCTGAACTGTCAGACCCAGAGGCTGATGTCTGGAGGCCTGGCTGACGACCCTCCACTTCCTGTCCCTCATCCTTCCCCCAAGCACCAGCCAATGGGCTCGCCCCGTCACCAGGCGCCGGCCAATCAGCAGAGCCCTCTCCTCAAAGCCTCTACTCAGCAGGGGCCTCAGACCAAACCCCAGACGGGACCAACACCTCCAACCACAACAGCAGCCAAACAACCGACGGACACCAAGACCACATCGGTGCCAACTTCCACCGCCCATGCCGAGCCCCAGAAACTCTCCAAGACCGCCGAGGACAAAGCCAGAGCTGAACTAGAGAAAGCAACTGCCAAAGAATTCAAACCGTTCCAGAAGACGGGGGAACAGATAACCCCCATCAAAGAGATTAAGAAGTCCAGACATTATGACGTGAGTTGGTTGTTTTCTCTGTAATAACGCTTTGCTTTACAAAGGCCTTATTCCAGAGTATTAGCCTGCTTCCCCATAGCCTACTACCCCATGGAATTGATCATATGCACACTGCAGCCATTTTGCTCTTACTTCATATTCGAGGATGGGAACCCGCTCCCTCCTGCCGTATGAATGATCAATAGCCTGATAAGTACAGTCCTATGCTCTAACAATCTCCATGATAAATAATATAAGTTACAAAGATGCACACAACATGTACAAACATTCCAATTATATAATGTACATGCAATCCTTGTTGCTGTGTAAGGTGCCATTAGAAATGCTATTACTATACAAACTTTTTGCTTAGTTCAATCTGATGTCTAGTTTTTATTTAGTGTTGCTGTGCATCTTACAATAAGCTTCCATAATAACATGCAGGCTAATGCACTAGAATAAAGCTTGATTCGTGTGCATGTTGCATTTTGCATTTCCATCCTTGCTCAGCTTTGCATTTATGCAGTCACACAACCAGACCTGGGAGTTACCAGTGCAGAAAAACGAAATGAGGGAATCTCCTGGATAGTTCTTTCTCGAGATTATTTATTTGTGTTTTATCAGTCACTCCAGTGAGTGAAGAGAGACAGTAAAGGTAGTTAATTGAAATTAGATATGGGCCTTGAGTCAATTTCAAACCCATGGCTTAGCAGTTCAGCCACCAGAAATGCTTTTGTGTTCCTGCAAAATCTCATCTCATCACATTGCATTTTTACCTTTTTCATGAGACAGTAAACTGTCACAATACAACATTTCGGTCACACTGACCTTCACCAGGTATCTGGATACCTGATGTGTTTTCTTTGTAAGTGAAGACAGTGTGCAGGTTCTCTTTTTTCCTGTCTCATGCGTTGACTGCCTGCTCCTACACACCTGTCCGTAAAGTAAAGTAAAGTAAGGCCTTTTTAACTACTATCAGAATAAAAGTAGCTTTGTTGAATATTTTATGTCAAAAAAGGGTTGTGTGCCTAGCAATAATGCAGTAGAGACTCATGTCTCTAGAGACATACAGTATACCGTATATAGTGTCTCATCAAATCCCTCCAAAACCTTCTCCCCTGTGCCTCACCTGTGCTGTGTCTCTCCTTATTTGCTTCTCTGTGAAGAAGAAAAATGTTCAGAGCAGTGGACACCCCTGCAACGAAAAACAAAAGACATGACAAGTCACAGAAAGATTTCTTTTGACTCCACTTCAAACACTCACAGGAGCCCGGAGGGTGTATTTATAGAAGCAAGTTGAACCAATGATTCTTCTGTTTCAGACCGTGTGACGTCCATTCCTCTTTGGAAAGCGTGTCATTGATTCTGTCTTTGCAGAGTGCTGAGACTGCAGGTGGTAGCGCGACAGCATAGAGTACACACTGTACATTAACCTGGGAAGAGAGGGAGAGGAGTGGAAGAGTGAGGTTGTGTGTGTGTGTGTGTGTGTGTGTGTGTGTGTGTGTGTGTGTGTGTGTGTGTGTGTGTGTGTGTGTGTGTGTGTGTGTGTGTGTGTGTGCGTGTGCGTGTGCGTGTGCGTGCGTGCGTATGCGTGTGTGTGTGTGTGTGTGTGTGTGTGTGTATGCGTGCGTGCGTGCGGGGGGGATACGAAGAAAAAGTAAGAGAGAGATAACGTGGCCTTTTCTTACTCTGTGATAGATGGTTTCTTGAAACATGAATAGGAGTTGGCACGTTATGAATATGCTACACCTCCAAGTACTGCTGACTGAGAGCTATTGAAACGCCACACAGCAGACCTCTGTACCTCTGCATGGAGCACTGCTTCCCAAAGTTGAGGGGGTTCCAAGAGAACCAGTGGCATAGAGCTCCACATGGTCTTGAGACTTGATTCTTGGTTCAACTTTCTATTACTTTAGACTGAAGAAAGGCTTTGATGTTTTTCGATATATATATATATATATATATATATATATATATATATATATATATATATATATATATATATATATATATATATATACATAAATATGTATATACACATCAATAAACCAAATATAAGATAATGTATCTTTGTTCATCTGACAGAGCTGTAAGAAATACGAGTGCTTCTAAGTTTTTCAAATCGGCCTGCTTTACTTTTTTGCCTATAACCTGTGTAGGACTGTAGGTCATATAATCACATTTTCTTTTCCCATCATGATACAACTCCCCATTTGCTATTCCTCTTCCACACACAAATTACTATCTATAAACGCACGGAATCTCTGCGTCTGTCTGTCTGTCTGTCTGTCTGTCTGTCTGTCTGTCTGTCTGTCTGTCTGTCTGTCTGTCTGTCCTATCCGACCTATCGACTTCTGTGTAGACATGTACTGTATCATACTGCTTTTGTTTATTCCACACCGATTGGTTATAATTTGCTTCAAATGCAATTTCACTGAGAGTGCGCCACAATTATGACAAATGTCCGTTCTTTGTGTGTTTTTTCCCCCTACCTGTAATTGGTTACCAAAATTAATGGCAGGGCCTATTTCTTTAAAAAAATGCCATATATATTGAACGCAACATCCAATCAACCCCAACTTGTAATGACATCATGCTGAGGGGCCTCTATAGAGCACACCGCCGAAAACAGCTATTTCCCCCCACAGCTTCCTCGGGACCTGGCGGCAGAAACGCACAACTTAAGATCATTACACACTGGCTGTGAACGGCGTGCAATCCGGGCATGAAAACAGCCGCCCCCCCTGTACCTACCCCACACCGGCGGCGTTAGACATGCGCCAGCATGCGTTGACGTTCCGATATGCCACTGTTCTATTTTCAGGCGTCACCGTGCGGTGACATCTTTTTTGTGTGTTCTCAATTGGTGTTCTCACTTCCAGTTGGTGCTATGGCAGGCACTTTATGCACGTCACTACTGCGTCGCTGCGCAGGTGGTGTGAATTGGCCTTTACACAGCCCTTGTATCCCTCTGATTCTGATTCTGATTCTTGGTAGGTCACCCAGCCTTGTGGAGATATGCGCCAGTTTTTCTGGGTAGAGAACATTGTCAATTGAAGGACTTATTGCCAGATAACGTGAATTGTTGTATTTATATAATCTGTAGAGCTGAAAGAGATTCAGGAGGGCACAATGCTCAAACAGTGATTATTGCTCAAATGTTTACTATTCTGTACTTTATCTTTATTCGTCATCCACCAAAGCTTTTCCTCACTTAAAGGAGAATTTTGGACTAAGGTTTTCTTAGCTTTTCTATGATGTTATGATATCTTAGGATGAATGGTACAGTACAAAAATGTCATAACTCCATCCCGGGTCCGTCACAGCTTAAAACGTGCGCGGATAGGCCTTGCGTTAGATCACATATTTTAATACCTTTTTTTTTAGATCTGACGTTCATAGTGACAGAACACTATGCAACAAAAAAAAAAAAAAAAAAAAACTAAGTCGCGCTAGACGAGATTGAAATCTCGAGATTTCAATCTCGTCTAGCGAGACTTCTGTTTTGTTGTTCTGTCACTATGATCGATATGCGAAAACCTTAGTCCAAAATTCTCCTTTAAAGGGCACAGAGCTCAATGTAGCACTAAAACCCAATTCACTCTGTGTACTAGTGAACATTGTTCAGACATTGTTTCTTGGGGTGTTTTTGTCACTGTATATGTATATATATACGTATATACTGTATATATATATGCACATAAGTGAAATTCGTCCTCTGCATTTACCCATCCTATAATCAGGAGCAGTGAGTTCTTTCTGTCGTTGTGCCAACTTCCCCCTTGTTTGTAAGTCATTGTCACTGCCAACCCCTACTGTTTTGGTCTGAGGAAGGTGTAGGGTAGACAATCAGGTCTCCTCCGATGCACATGGAGTCGCAACCGCTTCTTTTCACCGGGAGCGTGTATTGCATGCAGAGGAACATGCTATCCCTCCCAGCTCCAGGCCCCCCGAGCAACGTATAGGAGTCGCTAGACTCGCTAATGCAGCGACAGAGATCAACATCCCCTGGTGGCTTCCAACCCCTGAACACGACCACTTGTTTTCGTTGGAGCATCCCGGCCAAGCCGGAGGCACAGAAATTTACCACAGTTTACCCCTGCAGCACCAGGACGGCCTCATTATGAACATCTTTTGCTTTCTTTTATTTATCTATTTTAAACCTATATTATCTCTAGAGTTGTGAGGAATTCAAAGGGCACATTGCATGAAGTACTAACACCCAACATGATAATATTCAATGAATATTGTTCATAATACTGTATCTTTTTAATTTTTATTCTATTTAGGTATTCTACTTTGTTTGTCTGACAGACCTTTCCCTCAGCTATACGCTACAGCTATAAGTCGATAATGTCACAGAGTAGAAACGAACAGAGGAACAACTTCCATTGCCCACCCATGTTATGCGGTGCAATGTGGAATTGAATATTATAGTGTGAGCAGTTATTAAAATGCGTCATCAAGGCCACACCCCCTTTTACAAAACTCACACTAAAAGTGTCGGTTAAGCACCACATCTGACCACACTAAAGCTTGCGCCGCTGTCACACAAATCCGGGGGATTTGTCCCTCTGTGTGTTTCTACTCAGTAGAAGTTCTACACAGTAAAACCCTCTGTGTTAATTTGCGACTGAGCGTGTACACATGTACATCTAATACTGTCAACAGGAGTGAAATTCGCTCCGATGTTCCTCATGATGTTTTGATCATTTCTTTAAAACCTATTTTTATCTTTGTTCATCCATACCTTCATTTTACCAGGTCAGTCCCTTTGAAATTATGATTTGGCATGTTATGCTTGGATTTGGGCAGAGCCATTGATTTAAGAGTTTTTTGACATTACAGTTTTACTGTATTTGGAACCATGTAACCAACATAATTGCAATGCAAATGCATGATTTTATCATTACCGATACTCTTTGTAAGTTGTAGAGGGGTTGTAAACTTTGCAACTTGTAGCATAACATGATGACAATCTTTTATCAATGGCTCAGCAAATAGTAGACCTAATCAAAACAACATAAACCAATAAACTGCAATATGTAAAAATGTATTAGTTATTTGTTGTACAATTCTGAATGTTTTTAATAACCAGTCAATATTACCAGTCATTGCACTACTTTTAGTTTGCCTGTTTAATATCTTACAACCATATTTTTTATTTTGTTCTTTGACTAACCACTGCATGATAATAATGTTGACACTAATTTCACATGGAATTGAGTGAAATTGTTCTTTTAATCTTTTCTTTAAAGGACAACAGGAGTTGTTAGGAGGAATTGACATTTCACACTATACTATTTTATTCAGTGTTGGAACTAGGAAGGGGAGACATATTATGTGTAATAGAATGACTTGATATATTCCTAATAACCACTACCTTACCTGCTGTAAGTTCTTTATGTGTATTTCATTTCTCCTTCTCTGCTCTGGTGCTCTTTATGTTTGTTTGTTTGTTTTACCAGTTTTGATATGCGTAAATAAATGAGTTTTAAACTCACCATTACACAAGCATCTGTAAGGTAAAGGTACTTATTTAGGCCCACATAGCCAGAATAGGCCAGTATAAGTGGCTAACCATATACTGTATGCCGCCGTGTATACTGTACATTGAAGTGGCTACCTGTGCACAATAACATCCTCAGTGTTAATTTGACTCAGAGTGTACACATGTAACCAAATGGACCCATGGATGAATTAACATTGAGGATTTTACGGTGTATAACTCTATGGACAACTTCAAAGAGGAAACATTTAAAAGCCAATCCGTTAAACCATTATAGCCAAGCCAAGTTTGAGGTCAACCGGTCGGACGGTGCCCGAGTTATTCCCAGTACAGACATACAGTGTATCCATCCACTGCAATGTATTTCATGAAACCTCCGGTGCGAGGTTTGCCACCCATGAGTGGCAAACCTAGAGGCCGGACTGCACGACTATCTAGAGGGCGGACTGCACGACTCTTCCTTTCAAAACCTTCCTTGGCTGCAACCTTGTGTCCTTGAGTCAATGTTAGCTAATTGCCTATATAAAAAGAAAAAGTAAGGTATAATTACCAGATGAATATTCATATGCACTGATAAATGTTATTCTTAATATGAAGTTTTATGAGGCAGAGTGCAATTCCATGAAGTTGGATCACTTAAAGTTGGTCTTAACTATTTCAGTTAATCAGTTAGTAGCTTTGAAGGTGCAGATCCAGTCTGATTTAAAAAAGAAATCTTGAAAGACTGTTTCTACCTCTCCAAGTAATTAATGCTGCCTTTCTATAAAGAACCCACTCATTGAGTCCTTGCTCAAAATTATATATTGAGTTATACAGTAGCTCAAAAAAGAGACATTAAATAGAGCATAATCACATCAGCATATTTAGTATTCTAATCAAAGATTTCAGAATGTAGACTTCGGGCCTAAATGGTACGCTACTTAACAGATCTTAACACATCCTCACCACCAGACAACTCATCTCTGTCGGGTGTTAACCTCATATGTCCAAAACTGTTACTTTTCAGCTTTCAAATAAAAAAATAGCAAAAGTTGCAGATCGACAAGATCGAAATGCGTCGCTTCGCGCTGCGTTTGGAGCTTGTAGATCTGCTACTTTTGATACTTTTGTGTGACACTGTATAATGATTAAGTATGGCATTAATTTACGGGAAAAAATCTAAAAGTTAAAATATTGAGATAAGAGGTTTCTGCCCGACAGCAACGATATACATCATAAGTTAACCCTGTGTCCTTCGGAGATTCTAATAGATTCTTTCTCTTCTCTCTCTTTCTGCCCCCCCCCCCCCTCTCTTCTGTCCCCTGCAGGAGACCAAGAACAACAGCTGCCATGACCTCTCGCGCAGCCCCCAGAGCCTCAGTGACACAGGCTACTCCTCGGATGGTATCTCCAGCTCCCACAGCGAGATCACCGGCCTCATCCAGGAGGAAGAAATGAAGCTGAGCGAGAGGGGAATCAGTGGACGGGGGTCCCCGCCGAGCCCCTCTGAAATCACCAAGCTGGAGAGCTCCATGAGGCCCCTACTAGAGAAGAGCCTATCCGAGGAGAAGGTGGATCGCAGGGCAAGGAGGCACAGGGATCTGGATGACCGAGGGAAGCAGAGGCCCCGTTCCCTGTCAATCACACCGGAGGCATACGACTCAGACGAGGAGCTTGCAGACATCCTGGAGGAGGAGGAGGGTGGAGCAGGTGATTGGGAGGGGAAGCGCAAAGAAGGGAAGGAGGAAAAGAAGGAGAAGAATAAGAAGGACACAGATGCAGAGCCCACAGAGATGACAGATGAGGAGTTCATGAGGAGACAGCTCATGGAGATGAGTGCTGACGAGGAGAACGAGGAAGAGGAAGAGATGGAGGAGGAGGAAGAGATGGAGGATGAGGAGGATGAAGGATATGGCTACCAGAAGCCCAAGAAGAGCAACCACAAGCACATGATCTCTGACTCAGGGAAAGAGAAGCGTCGCCTCCAGCACCACTCCAGCAGCTTCGAGGAGGAGACCAAGAGCTCCTCGGACATGTACAAAGGCTCAGTCGAGGAGGGAGAGGAGGACTTGATGGCTTCTCAGGGAGGCCTTAGGCGCTTCAAAACCATTGAGCTCAACAACACCAACAGCTACAGTCGGGACATGGAGCTGGGCAATGAAAACGACCTCAGTCTTGACCGTGAGCCCGAACTAGAGATGGAGAGTTTGACGGGGTCTCCTGAAGAACGTTCCAGGGGCGACTACTCCTCCACCTTGCCTCCCACCTCCTCGTCCTATGGTTCAGGCCAGTCCCCCACCTCCATCTCCTCCATGGAGGAGGACAGTGACAGCAGCCCCAGCAGGAGGCAGAGGCTGGAGGAAGCCAAGCAGCAGAGGAAGGCACGGCACCGCTCCCACGGGCCACTCCTCCCCACCATTGAGGACTCTTCAGAAGAGGATGAACTCAGAGAGGAGGAGGAGCTGTTGAGGGAGCAGGAGAAGATGAGGGAAGTGGAGCAACAGAGGATTAGGAGCACCGCTCGTAAGACCAAGAGAGACAAAGAAGAACTGAGGGCACAGAGGCGTAGGGAGCGGTCCAAGACGCCACCCAGCAACCTCTCACCGATTGAAGATGCCTCCCCCACTGAGGAGATGAGGCAAGCAGCAGAGATGGAGGAGCTCCACCGATCCTCTGCGTCTGAATACTCACCTCAGAGTCTTGACTCTGAGGCTGAGGGATATGAGTCAAAACTCTATAAGTCAGGCAGCGAGTACAACCTGCCCACCTTCATGTCACTCTACTCCCCTGTTGAGAAGTCATCAACTGCCACAACCACCACAGCGCCATCTTCAACCTCCAAACCATTGAAGAGTGCAGAGGAGGTATATGAGGAGATGATGAGGAAGGCGGAACTGCTTCAGAAACAGCAGAAGCAGCAACAGCAGCCGCAAAATGGCAGGCATGGACAGTACTATGAGGACGACGTCAACGGACCGGGCTACGATGATGAGGGCGAATATGAACAGGAACAAACTGGATACGACAATGAGGCAGCAGAGATGGAGACAGATATCTACGAAGAGATCCGTCAGACGTCTCAGAACATAACCAAGATGCAGCAGGCCACTGATGAGCAGGTAGAAATTGAGATTGAGAGCTCCTACCCAGAAAAACAACTCTTGGACACTGGCTCAGCCTTTGCCAAACTGCTGGAGCAAAGCAATGCTCTGCTGACCCCAGGAACCAGCCCCACCCAGATCTCAGCTCCAGTCTCCTTCGCTGAGACTGGAGGACGGATCCCTGATGTTCGTGTGACACAGCATTTCTCTGCCAAAGATGGACACAAAGAGAGAATCAAGAGTCAGACAGGAAAGAATGGCATAACGCCTGCAGTGGCCGCCACCACGATCGCAGCCTATGGAGTTTATGCCAGAGATGCAGTGACCATTTCCCAGACTACTTCAAGCCATACTATAACATCTACTCAGTCTGGTATGTACAACAGGCACACGGGAACACCCTCCACATCCACAACTACAGTCTCTAGTGTATGTAGCAAGATAGCCGAGATCACACAGGCATATAGCCAGAGGGAGGTGATCACCAGAAGGGTAGGAGAGACCAGGGGAGTCCAAGTCCGAGACAGCTCAACATCTTCAACTGAAAGAATTATCGAGCCTCGCTCTCCTAAGTATACTACCTACTACAGGAGCACCAGTCCTACTCTGTCTCCTTCGCCTCCAACGCAGAGTCCCACCCGCTCGCCATCTAGGAGGGTAACAGTTGAGTTCTCTACCCAGACATTGAACTCTGGAATGGGGGTGCAGCCAGACAGTTCTGGACCTTCATCTCCAGTATTGGCTCAGGCCACCCAGACCTCACACCGGTCCCCACGTATCTTCCGGCAGCAGTCTTCCCAGGATGCCCCATACTCTCCGCCACCAAGCCCGTCTAGGCCGATGACAGTCAACACGGCCACCTCCCCTCTGTCCTCGCCTACTAGATTCAGTCGTCAGTCAACATTTGAGGCATACTCCCCATGCGGCAGCCCACCTGACACGCCACCTTACCATCATCACTCTCCTACACGCACCTTCTACCAATCCCAGAGAGTGGAGAAGGTGAACGTGGGAACCAGCATGGCCCCGACAGTCAGTACTTACAGCAGAGGTTCCCTGTCCATGGACAATATCTCCCTTTGTCGTATATCCACTGTTCCAGGCACGTCCAGGGTGGAACAGGGCCATATGATCCAAGGGGGTAGTGTTGTGGACCTCAGAGCACTATCAACACCTACTCCTGGCATAATGACTGACCAGGGAATGGATCTCACTTCCCTGGCCACAGAAAGTAGGATATACCATGGTGGATCGGAAGGAGGCAGACACTCGACAATTATACAACCACTGATTATGAACCTAAACACCCAAGAGACCACCACGCCAACCACCGTGAGCGTCACTGTGGCTGCCTCCATGTTCATGACCCAGCCGAAACAACCCATGGTGTACGGGGACCCACACCAGAGCCGTGTGGATCTGGGCCAGGGTATGGGCTCAGCTGTGTGCCTCTCCCAGAACAAACCACCCACTGATCCAACAATACCAAAGATTGATGCCAGACTGGAAGACCTGAACATCCAACAGCTGGAGCTGCAGAGACAACAGGAGAAGCTCCAGATGCAACAAGAGATTCTTGAGCAGCAGCTTCAGCATCATCATCAGATGCAGCATCAGCAGCAACATACGTCTGCCCTGGCTAGGTTCAACCTCACTGGCCAGGCTGCACCTTTACTGAAGAAAGATCTGATGGTCAGCCAAACCAGCAGTGCCTCGGCTTTGGTCAGTTCTGTATCTCCAGCCATCAACTCTGATTTGTATGGCACTGGTATCATTGAGCTAAAAGGACAGCCTGCTCCTCCTGGTATGATGACTGTAACTGGGCTTAATGCACCCCACAGTATGGTGGTACAGATTGATGGAGGACCAGTTCAAGGTGGAGCTGTGACTCAACTGGTGAAGGTAGAAGAAGGGCAGGATGCCATGGCTCTGACTGGAGGTCAGATTAATCCAGACAACCCGCCAGCCTGTTGTGATGTTGTTTACCGGATGCCGTTTGGTGGGAGCTGCGTTGGTGTGACAGAGAAAGAGGGCATAAGGCTTCCTTCTGCTCCACCCCTCACCTATGAGTCTGAACCGGAAGGCCAAACTGGAAGGTACCATGAGTACCCAATGGATGGACGTAAGGCCTACACACTGCCTTTTCCTGGCAGGCTTCAGCCCTCAATGTCTGATACAAACTTAGCAGAAGCTGGGCTGCAGTCCTACCACTCTAAGATAGATCCACAATTTCAAGCCACCGGAGAACTTGCAGTGGACTTCACCTCTATGAAGTACGCCTATGAGGCAGGGTATATGGGCATGGGGATGCAGTATGGCTCATATACTGATTTACGTCACGGAGGGGACCTCACAGCACAAGCCCTTCCCATTAGGAGGTTTAATTCCCTCTCTAATATTAGTTCAGACTATGGCTACTCCCCTCGTGATATAGCCGGCTTTGGGGAGTCCAACTTGGCTCAATACAGTGCCACTACTGCCAGGGAGATCAGCCGTATGTGTGCAGCACTTAATTCCATCGACCGGTATGGAAGTAATCCAGACTTGATGCAGTACGGCAGTTTGGGGAGAGGAACTGGGCCTGGTTCTTCCAGACTTGCTGGTTTGGGAATACGACCAAACATGTTGTTTGGAGCAGACGGAAAGGCCATTTCTCACAACCAAGCCCTGACCAACCTCATCAATGCCAGGCAGGCCAGTCTCAGAGCCATGTACCCCACAGCAATGAGGTCCGCTGATGGGATGATATACTCCACCATCAACACCCCCATTGCCTCAACCCTGCCAATTACCACCCAGCCTGCCTCAGTCCTTCGTCCACTGCTGAGAGGCATGTACAGGCCATTCCCCTCTGCCAACATGACACCTGTGCCCCTATCCAGTCTGACCAGGCTACCAATGAATCCCAGAATGCCACTGACAGGGCAAGCTCCCTTCCGTTACCCATCACCAAGTCTTTTCCAGGCCACAACTGCTGCCTCTGTGGTCGCAGAAACCACCCCTGCATCAGTGAGTATACCAGTGTCTGTTTCCATGCCAGTGGCCACCACTGGTGCCGTCCAGGACACACCTGTCTTCCTGGGCATAGGTGCCACTGTCACCTCCACTCCAACAGGAATGGTCACCATACCAACAGAGTCACAGCAGCAGCCAATCAACTTGTCCCAGGCCCACTTGAACAGTCAGCAACAACAACAGCAGCAACAACAAGCAGGCGCTCAGCCTCAACAACCCCAACCTACTCCGCCAGTGGCCCACGCCTATCCGCAAACCCAGGGCTACGCCCAGCCTCCCATAGGTCTCCCCTCTGCCCAGAGCAGTGGAGTTCCCTTCCCAGGGGGTCTACCTCCATTCCCTCCTCCTGGAGCCATCCACAAGGAGGGGGAGACAGAGGAGGACAGGTTGCACAGGCAGCAGGAGCTGCTCCTACAGATGGAGAGGGAGCGCGTGGAACTGGAGAAGCTACGGCAGCTACGCCTGCAGGAGGAGTTGGAGAGGGAGCGGATGGATCTGAAGCTACACCGCGAGAAGGAGCAGCTGCTGGTACAGAGGGAGATACACGAGCTTCAGAACATCAAGGAACAGGTAGAACAGGAAGCTGAGGTGATGGAGGTTGTGTCCACCGAAGACCTGTAAAAAGAAAAGAGCAGCTCTTTAGCGCCAACCTGTTCTTAAGTTGAAACAATTGCTCCATGTTTGTGTGATGGCAGGATACTGGCTTGAGACACTCCTCTGGTCCTGCCTCTGAATCACTTCTATTGGGCAGTGGAGCTCTGCATTGATATCGATGAGTGATGTGCTTCAGATACATTTTTAATTGTTTCAACCTGAGAACAGATCGGCGTGCAGTGCTAAAAATGAGTCAGGTCCCTGTTTTGGGTCATGAGTGCTGAAAGTGCTACCTTTCCATAGGAAGCTTTTTCTTTTTCTTTGACTTTTTACAGGTCTTAGGTGAACAAATGGCCTACGGAGTTTGTTTGTGTCTGATGTTTTCATTTGGCAATGTTGTTTTGTTGTGGTGTGCTGTTGTTTTTTTGTGTTTGGGTTTGTAATGGTGTTCTTGTAACTTTTTTGAATTTTGGTTGGTTGAATAGGGATACTGATACTTTTGGCACATTATTCATAAAAAATCTATCAAAAGCAAGCCTATATGTGAATCGTCTCATCTGCATGCTTGTTGTTGTCTTGGTGGTGTTTAGTGTTATGTACTGCAAAAAATGCTGCTATGACAGATTTTTCACTGATGCTGGACTTTGAAAAGGATTTTCAAAGAAGTCTACTTCTCTGAGTCCAACCTTAGTGATGAAAATGTATCATTAATGACTGGTTGGTTTATCGCATGTTTTGTTGTTGATAGTGAGATTTTCCAGGGATACTTTCCTGCATGAAATTACATATTATTACATAGAATTAAGACTATCAATGGTATATTTGATGGAGAGTGATGAAAAGTGTTCCACATACAATAAACGGTAAATGTTTCATTTCACAAATATGTCAATGATAGATGAAATGATATGGCAAATACTGAATAAGACAATAACAATATGCACTTAGCAAAATACAGGTTTCACTAACTTGGTTTTCTTAGTTCATGACTTAAACATGTTTTAACAGGTAACAGGAGGGCCTAATGTGATGATTTTCTTCTTTTTCAATAGAACAAGCAATTGAAAAACTTTCAAGTTAACTCTGTAAAGCAGGTGTGAAAGAATTTCTTATTGTGAATGAAGTACTGTAGAGATGGAATGACTAATATGCATCTCATATCCTACAGTATAAGCATAAGAAACCCTAAGTCCTAATTCCCATCTGCGTGCCATATCCAGCCTGTACACCCACAGAGAAAATGCATTTTGCTACAGTATGACGAGCAACTGCACCAGTAATGTACATGCTGCCCTTCATGTATGCTATGCTTCCATGCTATGTATTTTACAAAGCAATAGTAGCTTATCTGACTTGGAACCATTTTCAAAACTAATCCATCAGCACAAGAATAATACTCCATTCATGTGCTCCGTTTCAGGTGTCTTGGCTTTTGGTTGCCATTCTTGTGTTTGATTTGGATTCGGTGAGATTAAGATTAGAAGTCATAGAAACAGAATGCAGTACTTAGAAATGCTAACTATCTTGTCCTGACCTCTCCTTCTTCCCCTTGATTCTATACTCCTTCATCAACCTCCTCTACCTCCACCTCATCTTTGACATACTCCTCCTGTTCCTCATCCACATTTTCCTCCACCTTTACAACCTGTACCTCCTCCACTTCCTACCTTTCTACCTCCTCCTCCTCCTATACCTCCCACAACTGCATCTCCTGTACCTCCTCTGTGTCTTCCTCCTGTATCTGTATCTCCATCTTCACCTCCTCCTGTACCTCCACCAGGTTCTTCAGCATCAGCAGCAGGAGCGTGAGAAGCAGCTGGTTCTCCAGAGGGAGCAGCTGGCCCAGCAGAAGTCCCAGCTCGACCAGATCCAGTCCCTGCAGCAACAGCTGCAACAGCAGCTGGAAGAGCAGAAGAGACAGAAGACAGCAGCAGCTGCTCAGGTGACTGGACCGCAACATTGTTACCGGTATTCTGCCAAAAAAAAAAACATTGGAGACAAGAAATGTTCAATGCAGTAAACAGAAAGTTGATTCAGCACTGCCTTGTTAGATTTAGTTTTTACTTTAATCTGAGCTCATAGCCAGGTAAAAGACATGCATGTTAGAGTTCTCAGTAGGCCTGACATTTTTTACCCAACTAATCTCTCAAGAACAGATTCTGCGTTTGAATCTGTCGGGGGGGTTCGTCATATCGCGTACGCACTGGCCTACAAGTGGGCGTGCCTTCAGATCAGGAAGCAGGCCGCGCTTTACCCAATCAAATGTTGTGGGCGGGATTCACGTGTCCGTCGATCCTTCCCCACTCGAAACAAACCGAAAGCGGAGCAGACAAAACCACGGAAAGATATTCACATTTTAACTTACTCTTTCATCATAGAAACAAGTGGGCTTATAACCAAAACGATCCATGTTCTCTGGGAAAAGTGGTGTTAGTGTTCCGTGTAGAAATATTGTTAGTGGGAATGAAAACATAGTCGCACCACCGGAAGTGATGCGCTGAAGGCAGACCAAAACCCCGGTTTCCTTGCGCACGGGTGCTACGTCAACTTCCTCCCAGAGCCAACTGAGATAGTCAACAAGAGAGAGAGAGAGAGTAAAAAAGTTAAGTTGAGCGAGCCAAAAACGTATTAATCCATTCATTTGTCGGTTTAACAGCATCAAGGCAGCTTCAGTAACTACACTTCCTGGAGCTGGCAGCGTTACTTCAAAATAAGACTTGCCATTATTTGTATCATGAGAAACTTAATTTATGATATGTCAACGCAGGTTTTATTTTGAAGTTTATCTACTTGGAAGTCAGTCGACAACATCTCTCTCCTTATTGGCGAAAGAACAAAATGTTATCTCTTTAATATCCTTCCTTAGCTTGTAGATCTGCTAGTTTTGCCTATTATGTCCAGAATATGACTCAATAAATAATGTTTTGATTTATTTATTGCGCAACCAGAGCCCCATCCGACCCAAAAAATTGCATAAATTGTCTTCCCGATCCTGGCCCGAACCCTTTGGTCCCATTGGGCTCGGGCTGAAATTGAGTACTCTTGTATCTTCACAGCATCTGGAGGTTGGAAAGCTCTGGGGCAGTTCAACCCTGCCCCCATTGTGATTGGCTGAGTCGCACACAGCTCCATTTCACTAGGAAATACATCACAATATATGAATTAAATACTCTCAAAACACCATTTCAGGTTGTCTTTAAAAGGTGGACTGGTCTGTAATTTTGAGCCCTCAACCAGCTGAAGACAAAAAAGAAAAAGCTAAAGAAAGCAAATTTCGGCGAAGCGGTCCAGGCACAGGCTCAATGTAGCCTGACAGTGTGTCGCGGGTTCGACTCCCGAGCCCAACAGCCTTTGCTGCATGTCACTCCCCTTCTCTCTCCCCATTTCTTACAGCCTACTGTCCTGTCAAATAAAGGCATAAAAGCTAAAAAAGAAAAAAAGAAAAAAAGGAAAAAAATGAAAAGCAAGCTAATTTCAGTGATGCTGAAATTGATTATTTCAGTAACATAACACTTCTTATATATTATATTCATAACATTTTAATTATATTTTGGAGGGATGCAATACAACTCAATCTGAGAACATTTGGGTGACTATTACTCATCAAATAAGCACATTAGTAGTCACAAAATGAACTCCTGAAAACAGATGGTTGGACAAGGATTTGGTACCCTTGTAATACAAATGACTAGTACATTTAGTGTGTTTTCTGTTTCTGTAAATGTGTAAAGAATACGTTTTTTTTTTTTGTTGAATGCCGTCATGTGGGTAAACTTACATGTATCTATACCTTTTTGGCACCTGCCAGATGCCAAACAATGTAGGATAGATTGGCAATGAGCTTCAATATTGCCGGATGGTTCAAGGTTGTCTTTAAATTAATAATTATTCAGTGTTTGTTATGTTTAGATAATTTCTTGATTTTGTTTTTGAGACCTATCAGCAATCTGTGTCTTCATGCTGCATTTACTGTCACCACATGCTTCCTTTACTTTTGTGTCAGCTTTTTAGAGATGTAGAACTAACCCTCCCAAATTATGTGAATGTAAGTAGTAGTAAGCCCAGCAGAATAAATAATCAACCACACATGATGCATGATCCTCCTTTAAATCCATGTATTATCTCTTAATTTTTTTTTGCTAAATCCTCCTTTAAATGCATATGCAAAAATGAGAACGGTGCAATTTATGGTGACACACAAGGTGTGTTTAATAAATAATAGGCTTGATAAATAATAGGCTACATCTTTCTAGGTGGAGAATATACCCAAAAATTAAGCACAAAAAGCTTAGTAAAACTGGCTTAGTAAAAATCGCACCGAAAATAGCAGATCCACATGTTCACAATGTTTTTTTGGTGCACAACGCTATCATACGATGATACGAGCAGGTGGGCAGCGCAAGGTGAAAATTGTGGCCCTCAATTGCAGAGTGCTGCTGGTTTGCAAACGATACACCCTCTACTGCCTCTCCTCCCACATAGGCACATGGCTAAACATGTGCATCTGAGGAAAAAACAATGTGAATGCCCCAAAATAGGACCCTGCTAAGCTAAATCTGAGGATAGAGAGAGCACAGGTAAAATCTCCGCTGATCACAACATGGGAATAGGAGTTCAGAAGAAAAGCAGACGCAGAAAGGCTAAAAAAAACAACATAACAAACCAAAAAAATAAGCACCGTTTGTGCTGCAGCTTATTTTAAATGTGCTGTATATGCAATCTTGCCAATAAATAATCTTATCATGATTTGTGTTTTCCAACATGGCCAGCCCCACACAGATTCCCAGCCGGGCTACCGCTCCCTGCCCAACTCCTCGTCGGAGACGTGCCTGCAACGCCAGGAGGAGCACGCTGAAACCCGGAGCAGCAGCATGAGGAAGCACAGCTCCATGACCAGGCTCCCTCGGGAAGGGGCAGACGGAGAGGGTGTGGCCTTCCACGGTTCCTCCCCCTCCCGTAGGATGGCCGTGGACAGCTGTGTGCAGACGGATGAGGAGGACACGGATGAGAGGTTAGTGTGTGTGTGTGTGTGTGTGTGTGTGTGTGTGTGCGTTTGCGTGTGCGTGTGCGTGTGCGTGTGCGTGTGTGTGTGTGTGTTTATATGTTGGGTTGTTGAGTGAAAGTGTGGTTTACAACAAATACTGGCCACAAGACTTTAATAGACCTGGGGAAGCCTTGAGAGTCCTTTTATTCGATTATTGAATCATTAATTCAGCGAAACAATAACAAAACAGCTTCCAGTAATTAAAAACCAAGCCACATCACAGTTTGTGATGTAGTAGCTGACAAGCATAGTGTCATGAATAATTCATACAATTATTTCACACATACGCAGACTAAATTAAAGGCCAAAACAACAAACTGTAACAAAAGGCTGCAACTTAAAAAGCTCCCAGCATTTCTCTTTTGATTATTATTATGTTTCTAGGTGAATGGGTAAAAGAAACTTGCAGTAAACTAAATGTTTTAATATTAAAATCCAGTTTTCTTACTGTGTTCTCAGAAATCAAATTATATTTCGGGTAAACAAAAGAAAAGGTTATGTTATCCAGAGTCTAAAGTATGTGTCAGTTACAAATGTGGAGGGAAAAGACATGCATTTAAAAAGATATGAAAATCACATTCTCAAACAGTAGTCCACGAACCACGTAGTAGACCATGGCATAATTACAGGTGATCCATGGTCAAATGTTTTAAATATATATTTTGTATATTGTGTATATTGTTCTTAAAGATATCAATATGATCAAATAATATTTCATAAGTTCATCAAATTTAGTTAAATAATGACTGTTAAGTGCTTGATATACTTTGTAGCACACAGTCTCACGCATCAAAAATAGCAGATCTATACACTCACACCATGTCGTCGTCGCACCACAACGCGTTGTGAGCTTGAAGATCGGAAGTTAGAGTGGCCGCTTTGGAAACGGAAGGTTCGATACCGGGCTACTCCTGAGTTAGTTTCAATGTGTCCTTGAGCAAGACACTGACTGAACCCTCAACTGCTCCCGATGAGTAGGTTGCATGGTTTCCTCCACCATCGGTGTGTGAATGGGATAAAGGTGTTATATATATATAAATATATATATATATATATATATATAGGTGTTATTTATCAATTATTTTACAATTTTTGGTGCTCGATGCCGGTGTATAAATCCGTAAATGTTAAATATTAATAAAATCATTAAATTGAAATGACTATGTTATGCCGTCTTATACTTACATATACATAATACGTACATGTCGTAGGTGAGGTGGGGTGGTCCTTGATGATTGTTCCAAATGCTAATGGTCTACTAGACTGAGCTCAAAAAAAGGTTGAGAACCACTGACATTTTTCTCTGAAATTTTTTTCACTTCCCCTCCGCTTTCTTCCACACTTTCCTTACTCTTACTTTTCTTTCTTGCTTTTGTTTTGTTTTTTTCTGTCCTTTCTTCTCTCCTTTCTCCACCTGCTTCACTCGCCCCCTTCTTTCCGTTACGTCTCCTTTCTCCCTCCTCCCTCCACCTGTCCTCTCTCCTCCTCCAGGTACATGATGCGTCACCGTAGCAGCAGGAGGCGGGGCCGTAGTGTGGACTGTTCCGTTCAGACAGACGATGATGAGGACAAGGTGGAGTGGGAGCAACCGGTTCGACGCCGGCGGTCTCGTTTCTCCCGCCACGCAGAGTCCTCCTCTGCCCCTGGCACCGCCAGCAGCACTGCCACCACCAATGCCACCACCGACACCAAATCAGACACTTCCAAGATGGTATCTTCTAGCATTGCCGTCCAGACCATCAGGGAAATGTCCTGCCAGACGGAGGCGGAGCATGTGGGACGGGGAGGCGTCTCTCCGGCCATCCACGTGACCGTCCCGGACCCCAACAAGGTTGAGATCATTCACTACATTTCAGGCCCCGAGCGTACCCAGAAAGGCCAAAGCCTGGCCTGCCAGACCGACCAAGAGGCACAGTCGCAAGTGGTAGTGGCTCCCCAGATCAGCGTCCCCACAACCGTCAGCCCATATTCGTCATCCACCAGCGGGTCCGGAACCCAGCAAGCCGGTTCGGCTGACCCGATGATGCACCAGCAGCGTCAGCAGCAGCAGATCTCGGCGAACGCGGCCAAATTCGACCGCCGGCGGCCCGATCCTCTGGACATCAACTACCAGCCGCACAACCACCTCCACAACGAATCCGTCTCTAGCATCATCCGACAGCAGCAGGCCGGGCCCCCCAAGTCTCCCCAGGTGCTCTACTCCCCCGTCTCCCCTGTGTCCCCGAACCGGCTCCTGGAGAACTCTCTGTCGAGCGAGAGGCAGAACAAGGCCCATGTCACCCCCCAGCAGAAGGCCTACACGGCTGAGTCGCCCCAACGCCATCCCTCCATGCCTCGGCCCATTAAGAGCACCCAGAGGTCCATGTCGGACCCCAAATCCCTCAGCCCCACCACGGATGAACACACCAAGGCCAGGTTGTCCCTGTACCAACAGCAAGTGCTGCAGAGCCAGGTAGAGTCACGTAGACGCACACTTACACATTTTTCACAAGTGTGCACAAGCTGGACTGAGGTAAAGTTAATAACACACGCACATAGACATATACTGTAGGGCTGCAATTAATTTAAAGTAATCAACAAAAAAAAATTTATGTTTCACAATCTTGAAACTTTGCAGTTAATTCAAACGTCTTATTTGGAAAGCTGTTTTGATTTTTGATTGAATATTTTATTAGGCAAAAAATGTAAAACAGCACAGTTACATTTAAAATACTTTGTCTAACAGGTCCGTTCATAAAAGTCCTTGCGGACTTGTTTCCAATGAGGGCCTTGGTATTTAATTCATAGGCATATATAGTGGCACCACAGTTCAAATATCATTACAAAATAAACAGCCAAAAACAATATAAAAAACAATATAAAAAACAATATAAAAAACAATATAAAAAACAATATAAAAAACAATATAAAAAACAATATAAAAAACAATATAAAAAACAATATAAAAAACAATATGTTGCACCTTGCCCTTAACTCTGCACCATTACACAAAGGTTTAGCCCACCAAAAACACAAGGCCATTATATACCATTTGACCAAAGATATGCACAATATCATTAAGAAAAAAATAAAATCTATTGTATGCCTATGTGCAGCCCTACATAGGCATACAGAAGATTAGTGGTTCTCAAACATGTTCCTGTCAAGTACCCCCAAATTGATACGCATTAGACCACGGACCCCATTTGAAAAAAGATAATTGTTATGTTAGATTAGATTTTGTACAGAATTCTATTCTTCTAGGTGGGGAGATTACAGTGGAGAGAGTGAAACCTATAATCTGATTAATAATTTGTATACGTTCACTCATTGGGCTGACTTCAAGCTGGTGAAATAAGAGTGAAATAAACCACTTTCAACATGGCGTCCATATTTTGAGCATATCATTATCATGAATAATTTCTTCAAACATTTTCGAAAATAGCAAAAATTGCAGATGTAGATCTGCTATTTCCTATTTTTTAACCTAATTGAAGTATAAAATAGGGTTTAAATGGTTTAACTGTTCCTCATCTTGCTGGAGACCCCCTGGACCCCCTTCAAGGACCCCTGGGGATCTCCGGACCCCACTTTGTGAACCTCAGCAATAGATACTGAAACACGATGACTCATGGATACTTATTCTAGAACTTTTTATACAACTTTTAAATAACTTGACATTACACAGTTCACATATTGCAAAAACATATCTGTTTTTTCTCCATAGACGTCAGGCGGGCCTGCAGTTTAGATTGTTGTTGAAGTACATTTTGCCAGCAGCATAAATATTGCATGTCTCTGTATGACTTTGATTGAGACTGTTCCTTTGATTCCACTTTGCTCTCTTTTAAATTTTTCATGAATGCTATGAATGTTTTATGTCCTTGCTATAATGACTAATCCGTTTTGATGTGTATGGCCTTTTCAGACTAAAATGTTGTCTTCAAAATTCTCTAGATTATGAGGAGTATTTGAACAGATTTGTTGCTTGTGGGGAAAGTTGGACAGCTTCTCTTATGAGACGATTGAAAGTAAAACACATGACAGCAAGCTATTAGTTACTCAAGCCATTAGTCATTTTAAAAGTTCTGAATACAAAACAATACTTTTTGCGCGTTTCTAACCACTTTCAAACTGGTGTCCCTATTTTGGGCATGCCAGTATAGGCAAAAAAAATTTAAGATTTTACCATTTTAATTTGACTAGTGAAGATAGACAATTTACAAGCTCACAATGTGGCATGATACAATGTGTTATGAGCTTGTAGATCTGCTATTTTCGCTATTCTCCCAAAATATTTAGTGTAGGGCTACTGTAAGTGGGTAAAATTCTTCAAAGTATTCGGTTTGTTTCTGTCCACTCAAAAAGATAAACTGCAGAAACGAGAGAAGACTTGATGCCAATAGTTGTGGTTTGTTAAACACTGGGACAACCTCCAAAAAGAGTCCCTATTGTGTTGCAGGTAAACAGTAACAATGTAAGTGCACTTAGATATCATTTACTGTAAGTGTAGAACACAAGTATCTATCCCAGTGCATTATACCTGTTCACTTTCAACTTAGCATTGTGTAGTAACACCCTTGTAAGATTAATAGGGTTTCAATTGTAATTTCTAATTGGAAAGGAATATTTCTGTTGAATAATCATCAAATGTATCACTGGGTATTATCAGTTTTATAATTGTATCCTCAACGTTATCATTGGGTAAACAATGTCTACTAATAACATAGGCATACACGTTTAGTGCCTGATTCACTGTGGTTCGCTGGAAAATATTTTAGAAATTTTAAGTTAATAAAAAGAGCATGGTTTTATTTTCTCTAGAGCTGAAGGAGCATTATGCCATCTTTAAGTAGTATGTGAATTGTGTGAATGGCTTATCCCTTTTGTTGTTCATGGATTTAATTTTTATTTATTTCAGGCCATACTGTAGTATTGTCTTTGTAATCCCCAGAGCTTGTGTGGAGTATTTTCTTTTTCTGCCCACTCATAGATAGAAGATAAAGTAGTCCCACAGGGAATCTTATCTTGTACAAACAAGCATTGCTGCCCCCGCACACATTGACATGACAAGCAGTACCAGAACACACAGTGCTAACTTAGCTAAAATAATAATTAAAAACAGCTGAAGTCATCTCTACTGAGGGCTTGCTGAATTAACATGATGTGGAATTCACAGATACCAGCATATACGCACAATCCCCCGCACGTCCTGTTAATTATTCAGACAAACTGTAGGCCAAAGATTGTTCAAATCTGAATCAGCCACTAAAGTATGAGGTTCACACAAGGATTATGGAGCCACATGGTATACAGTTCACAATTATTAGCACTTACTGTATACTGTAGCAGTTCCAACACTATCTATGAAGGTGTGTGATCATTTCCCCCATAAAATAGAAAATGAGAAGTCCATCCGCATACAGCATTTTATTAGTTCCTGCAGATAGAGCGTTCAGCTAAAGGGAGAGGATGACATGCAATAATAATGGTTGGCTTTTAGAAGTAATCGACATGGTTTAGTGACATCTGTTTATTCAACTGGTGACATTAATAATGTCACAAGGTGAATAAAAAGATTTGATGGTGGAGCCCTCCTTTAAGTGGTGCAGTAATAATACGCTCAAAATAAAAGATGTCTAATTGGCTGTTAATCACTCAATAAACGGTGTGCCCCTCATGTCTTCTAACACAAGCTCCACTCCTGTTGTCCTTGTGTCTGTGTCACTATGTGTCTTCTTTGTACCCCATGCATGCTCCTTGTCCCCCATGTATATCCGGGGCCTTTCTTTTCCTCTCTCTCTCTCTCTCTCTCTCTCTCTCTCTCTCTCTCTCTCTCTCTCTCTCTCTCTCTCTCTCTCTCTCTCTCTCTGTCTCTCTCTCTCTCTCTCTCTCTCTCTCTCTCTCTCTCTGTCTCTCTCTCTCTCTCTCTCTCTCTCTCTCTCTTTCTGTCTCTCTCTCTCCTGTTATGTCCCCCCCCCCCATTGTCTTAATTTTCCCCCTCAATTCTTTAATTATTCCCCTTTACCTTCTGCCCTTTCCATTTGTACTGTTACTTCCTACCCTCTCCATATTCTTGCTGGGCCCCTTTTTTACCCTCTGTTTGCTCATTTACTCCTTGCCATATCTCCTGTTTGTTCTCTTTCTGTTCCCTTCCTCTACTCTACAATTTCTGTCTCCCCTTTACCCCTTTCCTCTTTCTCTCCTCCTCTCTTCAACTTCCTGCTTCCTCTTTTCCTATTATTCCTTCCCCTACCCTGCTCTATACTTCTCTGTCCTTTCCTTGTCTGTGCCTCGCATATACTCCTCCCTCTTACCTCTACCCTCTGTCGTCCCCTTCTGTCCACATTCCCATGTCTGTCTGTGTCCCCTATCCCACCACTTTCCTCTCTCTGTCTCTCTGTTTTGTGTTTCCCTCCAGCTGGCTGCCCTGCAGAGCCAGCAGACCTCTCTGCTCCGTAAGGTGAAGCGCACCCTGCCCAGCCCGCCGCCAGACGAGACCGTCACCGCAACCCACCTGCCCATGCTCGCGCCCGCCCTGCCACAGGTCTACCTGCCCTCCATGCCCAGTCTCAAGCCCGGCTCACGGCCAGTAGGCCAAAGCCTGGCGGCCAAAGCCAGCCTCCTCAAAGACCTCACGCACGAGCTGAAGGCCGTGGAGCAAGAGTCGACCAAGCTGAGAAAACAGCAAGCTGAACTGGAGGAGGAGGAGAAAGAGATTGATGCCAAGCTCAGATACCTGGAGCTGGGCATCCACCAAAGAAAAGAGACATTGGTGAAGGAGAGGGAGAGGAGGGATATCGCCTACCTGAGGTGCATGGGTGACACCAGGGACTATATGTCTGACAGTGAGTTGAACAACTTGCGCCTGGCAGCCGCGTCGCACTCTTACGAAAGTAACGGGCTGCTGGCGGTCAGGCCGAGCACCGCCCCGATCAGCCAGTTCCCCAGTGATCTCAACACTGCTGCACAGTACCCACCCACCTCGTCCTTTGTCTCTTACCAGTATCCTCAGAGCCAGCCGGCGGCGCCGACTCAGCCGCCGAGCGCACCCTACCAGTCCTCCACATTCAATCAGCCTCCCTACCCGTCAGTGTCTCAGGCCCAGGCACTGCCACAGCCAACACCTCTCCAGAGCCATGCCCCCCCTCCACCATCCTCCTATCAGCCTCAGACCTCCTACCCCTCCCACACCTACCCCCAGTCTCAGCCACCCTACCCCCAGACAGACCTGGGGATGCCTGCCGCCCCCCAGACACAGCCACAGCCAAGCCACACCGGCTTTGGGCCCGCACCGCCCGGCCAACCCCCATACCCCACCCACGGCTCACCCTACCCCAGTGCTGTGTCATCCTACTCCAGCCAGAGCACCCCGTACCCTGGGCAACCCCAAGCTGACATCCTGACTGTACACCCAGGTAGACCTAGGCAGACCTCGCTGGCCGATCTGGAGCACAAGATGCCTACCAACTATGAGACCATCAGCAACCCCACGGTGGTCGTCACTACCACGGCCCAGGACGCTACCTACTCCAGCTCGGCGCCCTCTTATGGGCAGTACGCTGCGCCTACAACCATGGCCAGCGCCTATGGGCCTTACGGCGCTGCACCAGTTTCCAGCAGCTACGGCGGCTACTCCACCATGCCGGCCAGTACTTACAGCCAATACACCACTCCAGCAAGCACATACGCCCCTTACACCACAACAACAGCTAACACTTATGGGTACACTACCACCACGGCGAGCAGCTCATATGGCCAGTACAGCTCGACGGTTTCCAATGCCTATGGGCATTCCGTCGACAGCCCTTCCACCTACGGCACAGGGGACGCAGGGATGTATGGCACGCCTGGCCTAGAGCAGAACATCCCACGAAACTATATGATGATTGACGACGTTAGTGAACTGACTTCCAAAGATGGGCTGGGCACGATGACAGGAGACATGATGCATCACCACGGCGGGAGCAGCGGGCGTTACCCGGGCGATGTCCACGGTCACCATGGCGGCACCGGCTCAACACGCGGCGGATCCTCGTATGGCCGGGAGGAGGAAGCAGCGACGGAAGAGCTGTACGACCACCATGGCAGGGGTAAGAGCAGCTACAGGCACGGACCACTAGGGGGCAGCAGCAGCAGCAGCAGCGTGAGCGTGAGCGCTAGCATGGGTGGGGGATCCCCCTATTACTATGACTACTACGAATACAAATACGGTGGTCGCTCTGGGGCACAGAAATCCACATCCAGAAGCCTTCAGGCGCCCGCCGTCATGGCATCTTCCAAGCGCAGCAGCAAGCACAGAAAGCCAGGAAGCATGGAGCAGAAAATCTCCAAGTTCTCGCCCATCGAAGAAGCTCGAGACGTGGAAGCCGACTTGGCGGCCTATGCATCTACGGCGACCGGCGGTGGGGGGGGTTATCCCGCCCCCCGCGTCCGAGGGCGGCAGTTGATGGAGGACTACGGCTTCAAGCGGAGCACCTATGAAGGCCAGACTGCTGGCACCACCCCCGGTAGCCACGGTAGCCGTCACTACGGCATGATGATGGAGGAGGATGACCGCATCTACTACACTTCCACAGGCCGTTCACGCTCCACTGGCTACGGCATGGACAAGATCTCGTCTCGGGACTACCCCGCATACCGCAGCCGGTCCTATGAAAGGGACGACCGGGGCCCTCCCTCCTACCGGTCAGGCCACAGCTACAGCCGTGGGCGCCACCCAACCCGACAGTACTCCGAAGAGGAGAGCCCCCTCAGCCCCCTGGGTGGGAGGTTTGCGGAGAGGTCGGGGCGCTCGTCCAGCTTAGGTCACGACCCATACGACAGTCGCAGCAGTAGATATCACTATTATTATGATGGCCAATATTACGGCTCCAGTCACTCGCTTCCGGATGTGCAAGACCACATACAGGACCTCCCCCGGACCCATGTCTACAAACCGGATGATACATACCTTATAGACGATTATCATTGTGCTGTTTCAGACAGCGAAGGTAATTGTTGGACCTGAATGCCCAGACCAGTCACAGCACTTACCTACCTACTACTGCCCCCTCCACCGTATCATCGTAAAAGTCCTCCACCCACGAGAGGCTAGGGTCAGGGGAGAAAAGAGAGAGAAAAGACACAGAGATAGATAGCTGTTGCATGCTGGTTTGTTTTCTTTATGTCTTGAAAGTTTGCTGGGAGCTCTGAGTATATCAGTGGACTGCTGTCTGTCTGTCTGCCTGCCAGCCTGTTCGTCCGTCCGTCCCTCCGTCCGTCTGTCCTACCGGCCGGCCGTCTAGTCGTCTTTCTGTCAAAAACTCGCATGATCATTCGGTGTGAACGTGTTCCTTTATGCTTCAAGTTGTTTGAAATCACATAGGGTTTTTGTTGCACAGGTGCAATTTGTTTTTCCTTTTCAGGTTTTCCTTTCCATGTTTCTTTTGGACTGATGTGTGTTTTATGTATTGTGATATCTTTATTTTAATGTCTACACTGCATAATGTCCATCACAATACACAATACAATACCTATATTTCTTTGTCGGTGGTGGTAGGTTGATTTCTTATCTTGCTTTCACTAGATTCAAGTTTTGACTTTAAACTAATATTAATATTATTTTTCTAAAGCAAGTATGTGAAATTACTTGCCATGTCAACTAAAATTATTTGATAGCTCAAGGTGGACATTTTTTGCAGTGTATACTTTAAACTTTTTAATTGTCTTGTAATATGTCTCTGGTGATGTGCTCTGGTATTCTGCATGAACATAATTGTTTTATTTTTTATTTTCTGCCTTTTCTCCTTTTCTGTTTCTTCTTTTCTTTTGCATGTGGGTGGTGGTCTTGTTTCCTTCCTCCTTCCTTCCGTCCTTCCTCTCAGCCTGCATGCCGCTGTCTCCCAACGATATGGAGATTGACTGTGATCTGCTCTCGGTTTCTAAAGCCTACCACCTGGGCCAAGAAGAGACCGACTGGTTCGAGAAGCCGCGCACCAGCTCCCGTCACTACCACTCCTCTGGCAGGAGCCGACATGCCGTCAAACAACAACAACAACAACAACAGCTACAACAACAACAGCAACCACAACAACACACCTACCATGACTACGACGAACCACCTGAGGAGGACCTGTGGCCCCAAGATGACTATGGACACGGTGGAAGGCATTCGACATCGCGTGACCACCGCCACCATGGCACCTCCTCCAGCCGGCATTCCTCCTCATCACGCCACGCCGACGACCCCTCGCGGTCTTCCAGGTCGTCCAAGGGTCACCCTAAAGATCCGAATATGCGCCACGACCCATCGGGGAGGTCATCGTCCACAGGCAGACGAGGGGAGTCGCGGTCTGCAGACTACTCGCGGTCTGCGGACTACTCGCGAGACCCATCGGCCCACCACCACGGCCAAAGGTCTTCCAGACAGGGAGATCCTCATCGCTCATCCCGCAGCAAGTCTCAGCCTGGGGACCTCCAGGCTCCAGGGACAACCTCCAGGTATGTTATTTTGGTCAATTGCTGTTCATATTTGCACCTTTGGTAAGCTAAAGGTACATTAAGTAGGTTGTTGGTTGTTTTGTTGTTCATTCAAATATTCACACCTTTGACAATTCACTGATTCATATTTAAATCTGGTTGTTTTGGGAGTTATTCATATATTCATACCGTGGTAACCTTCAGAACGTATTGTTTGTTTATTATGCTTTCTTTGTATTATGCTTTCTGCAAGTTTGTTTCATTAGAGCCTATTCAAATTGTAGCTATTGACAATTTTAGTCTTTGCCAGGCTAAGAGGTTGTGCCACATAACAACTTCTAAATAAACCCTACTGATGTGTGACATTAGATTCATGATTAATTACATGGCCTGATCTTATTTATATTTTTGTTTCATTTCATTTAATCCCATTTATTTCAAAACAATGAGATGGATTTCAGATACTTCACTGCTGGCCAAAGGTTCTTAGCAACAATTTTAACTAGAGACAATAAGGCACAAAATAATTTGGGGGCTTTTATGCCTTGGACTTTACTTAGAAGGGTGATTTTATAAGACATCTCTCCTGCACAAAGTTTTTAGTTTTTAACGTGCATTTTAATGTGCACTAAATTACAAATTAATTTCAGCCTTGTCCTGCAGGTTATTATAATTCCACCTGCACAAAATTGTAATTTGTTTTCTGCCTTTATGTTCTATCGCCGTGCAAAGAAACCGATAAACTAAGCCCCTTCATATCGGTCCTGTCATGCTTGGTGCCCCTGCTTTCTTGAGCAGTGGATCTCCTGACAGGAGAGCCAATATATTTTAATGAGCTTGGGTCTCGGAAAGAGAGGCTAATTTCTCGTTTGGGTTGTGAGCTGAAAAGGTTTAATAACCCTCGCTGTTGAGTATGTTTTGTTTTATTTATTTATTTTTAAAATCAAGTGTACCCTCAGGGATAAACAGAATTTAATTAACTATATCAAGTGTACCGTTTTCCATCTTGGGAGGGGGGGGGGATCTCGGCTGGTCATTCGTCTCTGTGTACTTTAAAAATGAAATTACATAGACTGGGCCGTAGCATGGCGGTCCAGGCACCCTAGGCTGCATTACCAGTCTGACAGTGTGTCGTGAGTTCGACTCCCGTTTGAGCCCCAAAAAATATTTATTTTAGATAAATAAAATAATAAAAATGAAATCACATAAGATTATGTTTTCGCCTGTGTGTATGCCTGTGTGTCCACACTCCACAGCTAATCTCACAAACTACGTTTGTCACGCTCTCAGTAGGCCAAGGCAGACACATTTCTTCAAATCTGCCACTGTACCATTCTGTTTTATGTTTTGGCCTATAACTCTTGATCTTGAACCGTAGGTTGTACAATGAAAATGTCCCTGGATTCTTTCGTTCAAGATGCAACTCATCATACAGGCCACACTCATTTGGGCCCGCCTAACTAGATTTTCCATCATTTATAGTATCTTCTATCTTGGGAGTCATGTGAAAATGAGCGTCAAACAGCTTGTGGATATTTAGGGGCCTATTTATTATTCTATTTATTTATATATTTATTTATATTTAAAAACAACAACCCAACATCCAATAAACCCCAAATTGGAATCTCACCCTATACAGTACACCTCCAAAAGCGCTTTCACTTCTGACCATAGGGTGTGCCACAAATGAGAAAAGTTGAACAGTATAGTCATAGAAACGCTATTTGCCACTGCAGCTTACTCGGGTCCTGACAGCAGACAACCCACATACACCCCTGGATTTCCCCTTTCTAGATGTCATCTTTGCTGCCTTCTTTTCTGGCTAATAAAACAGAAATAGAAAAAGGATGTATGTGGTATATTGTGATGCAAATTCTTCTATTTATATTATGCTGCTACCAGCTGCTGAAACAAACTGCTGCATTGTCTTACCTTAACTTAACCTCTTGTTATCTTACTCAATTTCTGTCTCATCATCCAGGCTCCTCCAGATCAGGCAGCAGCTCGGCCCGGGGACAAGGTTCAGCCGGAGGGCCTCCTCCTGGCTCAGGGAGACAAGGAGGTCCTGGTTCACAGATCGACGGAGCTCAAGGCCAGAGGACCCAGCTCCAGCAGCAGGCCCAGACATCAGCGGCCAGGCCTGGACCGGCCAGTGTCCCTGGACCCACCGGCCCCCAGCAGCAGCCCCCAGCCCAGGGACAAGGCATGGGCATGGGGCAGGGGCCGGCCAAACCAGGACAGATGGGGCCAGCCGGTGGAGCAATGGGGCCTGGAGCCAGGCAGGGGCCAGGTCAGACGGGCCCCATGCCAGCCGCCACAGTGAGTACAGAGTGGGCCAAAACTAAGAATGAGTCATAACATTTGAGACAGGAAGGGAATTAATGTCTCCAGTTTATAATTGAAGAACAACCACACAATACAAGATTCATATGTAGATGACGCCACAATCTATTGCTCTGTCCCGTCATATCTGAGGCTGTGTATAAATTACAAAATACATTCAATACCATTCAAAATAATGAAATTCAGCTTAAACTTCTTTTTAATGCAGATAAAACTAATTTGATGTTTTTTTTGTTTTAGTTTTTCTAAATCCAAAATCCAGCGTTCTACTATGCCTCTAATCACTTCAATGCAAAACAGGGTGATAGAGGTGGTATCATAGGTTCAAGGTTTCTAGTATCTAGGTTTCCATCTTGATATACAATTATCTTTTAAACTCCATATTGAAGAAAAAACGTAAACTTCGATTGGATTTTTGCTTTTGAAACAAGGCTTGTTACTGCTTTAAAGCAGAAAATGTTATTGTGGCTGCTACTTGCCTACATTGGATTATGGCAATATTTTATATAGAATATATAAAATGAATGCCCCAGACTCACATTTAGTGTTTAGACGTATAGCTGCATGATAATAGTGTATCTAAACCAGTCTATGGTTTAGACACATACTATCATATTGCTTTACAATTTGTAACATCCCTCACATATCATTGTGTATTGTAAGAATTGTCAGGTCAGTCATCTCAACATAAGAAGACAACCACATTGGTATGTATTTGTATTCAAAGCTATCCTGGGGCAGCTGCCAACTTACGCAAGCACATTATTCATTCAACCAAGAGGTGGACTTAACAATCTGTGATCGCTAAGTTATATCATGTCATCTTCTTGGCCTGGGCCCACTTTAAAAAGAGATACAAATCTCAATGAGGTTTTACCCTGGTTAAATAAAGGATAACTGAGGTGCACTTCAGTTTATTGTGGATGATTATCGTAGTCTAGGAACAACAGTATCTATACTGTACAAAACAACCCATGTTGGCAGAGAAAATGAATGTGCTGGCATCCCCATACAGCTATAAGGCTGCCATTACATAAACCTGATTCTCATATAATGTTGTATACACGAGTCAAGTATATGAGTCAAGATCAGTGTTTTGCTGTAAACACAGTGAACAAGTACAATGTTGCGGCCACTGAGGGTACAAAATAAAATCCTTGGTGTTAATGTATCCACTGGGGATTTTACTGTGTAGCAGCTAAAACTCAGTTGTAGTTGCACTGGGGTGAAGTTTGTAGTTTCCCTTCAAGGTGTGATGCAACCACTTTATTCTAATTTCCCCTGTTCTTTCTTTCCCTTCCGTCATTTTAAAAGGTGCTGTAAGTGATATTCTTTGGTTAAAACAAAATGTTATATTGTTAAAAGGTTAAAGGTAGGGTAAGTGATTTGCAATTATTCAAATAATTGCAAAATGGGTCTATGTTCTGATAGAGCTCGTTACTATAGAGTGTCCTGTCCATATAAAGAGTCTCCATGTCTCTCCAGCTCTTTATAAAACAGAAAATGTATTTTGTAGTTTTTTTTTTGTAGTTTCATTTCCAATTTTATCCAACCAGGACAGAGAACTCAATCAGGATATTAAACAAGTGAAATTGGAAGTGATGACACTAAGAAATGAGCAGACAAAATTTTAACTGGAACACTATACAAATTAAGCTTAAAAATGGGTACTTTCTCCTGATTGGCTGAGATTTTGACACCTACCGAAAAATGTATTTTCTGTTTATTAAAGAGCTGGAGAGACAGGGAGACATCTGTTACTGAACAAACACTCTATAGCAATGATTACTATCAGAATATAGTATTTTAACCTTTTAACAAAATACTTTTTGTTTTAACCAAAAAATATCACTTACCCTACCTTTAACACTCTATGTTCTGATAGTAATCATTGCTAGAGTGTTGGGTCAATAACAGGGGTCTCCCTGTCTCTCTAGCTCTTTAATAAACATAAATGATTATTTTCAGGTGGGTCATTAATTTTATCCAATCAGGAAAGAGAACCCATTTATCAGCTTCCATTTTATAGTGTTCCAATTCCCATTTTGTCCAATTTTGTCGGACCCATCTCCTTCTTTAGTCCTCCTCCCTCCATCCATCCATCCATCCATCCATCCATCCATCCATCCATCCATCCATCCATCCATTCTTTCCTCCTCCTCCCCTTCCTTCTCTTCTCTCCATTCTTCCCAACCCACTCTAACGCCTTCTCTAGCACATAATAAGACCTGCTACATCTAAGCCTTTTCACATTGTTGATCTGAATTCTGCCACCCTAGTGTTGGCAGGGTCTTATCTTCATGATGTGATTAGCACATTGGCAGCTGATAGCTCAATCTGGCTGATTCACCAGGTTGTAGCGAGAGAGAGAGAGAGACCCAGATTCTCATTTGAAACGTCACCTGACAGAAATTATATATATAAAGTTGTATATAAGTGATCTCTTTGTGAAAGTTTACACCATAAACTCCTCTGTGTTAATTTAACACAAAGCAAGTATCCAACACAATTAAATTAAATCAGGACCAGCTGGTATTCAGAAAGCTTTTTAGGGAGGACTTAAAGCTAGCAATAGTGCCAATTGACTTGATGTCTGCAGGCAACATATTCCACATGCTGCAGAATATTTCAAAACGAGTCCTTTCCCATACAGTTTTTGAATTTGCATGGTATGATGTCTGTAGATCTACCTCTGATGGACTAGCTATGAACATCACTAACCCTGGAAAAGTAATTGCATAAATATTTGGAAGCCACATTGTTTACAATCCTGTGAACCATACACATATATATATTAGTAATAATAATTTTGTTGTGTTGGTGCATACCACCACTGACAACATACAGTGCTATCACAATGGTATGGAAACATCCATATGATGCAGGAGTCTGGAAATGTGTCCTCTTACGTAAAGCTGTACGTTGAAATCTCACTGAAGGAGAACTCGTAAGCAATAAATCTAGCTGCTGTCGCATTGTCATTATTCCATCTGCAGCCTCATTCACTTTAACTTTCATGTCGGCTCCATTGCGTGATTAAAATTCATTGATTAACTGGCTGCGAGTGATGAAATGCCAAATGCCAAATTGGATACGATGCATCACATCCGCTGTAGTCAAATCCACATGAATATAATGTGTGATTATTCCGTGCCGGATCATTGTTGAGCCCACGGCTGCTGTGTCTGTCGACCTGACCCTCAGCTTACATGGGATTATAAGCTCGGTTCCCAAATAAATAGTAAACCTAAATTATGCAGTACAGACTCAGAGAATGATCGGACAGATGCATTTTAACCACATAAACCCTAGCATCCCTCTTCTGCGGTGAGCATTCGGCTCGCCGCAGAGATTGGTTCATGGCTCCCTCTCGTCTCCCTATCTCGTCTCAATCTCACAATGTGTTTCTCCTCTCTCTGTCCATCTCAAATTTCCTTTTGTTATCTCTTTCTCCCTCCCTCTGTCCAGGTCTCTTCTCTCTCTCTTTCATACGCACACAACAGGGAGATTCCGATCTTTTCTTTCACCCTCTCTCCCCCTTTTCCCTCTCCTGGTCTTCCATTCTTCTTCTCTGTCTCTCTAAATTAGTTTTTCTCTTTTTCACTTTCTCTCTCTCTTTGTCTCTCTGTCTCTCCAGCAGGCTAAGATAGACACACCTCCAGTGACAGCCATTGGAGCCAAGGCAGCCCCCGCCGCAGCTGCAAAGACACCACAGCCCCCACTTACCGGCATAGGTACCCACACGCATGCACGCATACACGCACACACTTGTATTTGTCTGTCCGCATTTTCATACAGTGACAGATGCAAACACACTTCTGAATAGCCATTGCCTGCTGTCTCTCTGTCTCTCTCTCTCTCTCTCTTGCACGCACGCACGCACGCACGCACGCACGCACGCACGCACGCACGCACGCACGCACGCACGCACGCACGCACGCACGCACGCACGCACGCACGCACACACACACACACACACATACATACAACTTCTCTCACAGCACGTGTCTAGTCACTGTCACAATTTCTCTTTTACACTCCAAATGCACACACCTTCAATGCACCATGCACGGTCGGTGGCTTGTGTGTGTGTGTGTGTGTGTGTGTGTGTGTGTGTGTGTGTGTGTGTGTGTGTGTGTGTGTGTGTGTGTGTGTGTGTGTGTGTGTGTGTGTGTGTGTGTGTGTGTGTGTGTGTGTGTGCGTGCGTGCGTGCGTGCGTGCGTGCGTTATGTAATCAGAGTATACTCTAATCTCATCTGGGATTAGTCCACACAATGTGTGTCTGGATAATCTCACACTGGAGACAACACAGAAAGGAAGTTTCACTTCCTCACACTGAGAGCTCGCTGTTGACTCAAAGCATTGGCCTGATGTCAACACTAGAAACCCCATAATTAAATGGATTTGTTTTCAAACTTAGACAGATTCTTTCCAGAATTCAGTTTCTTATCATTCAACATCACTTTACGACATTTTGCTCACCAAATACTATTTATTTTCCAGGAGCTGCGTAGGACTAAGAAACATCTATATAACCAAGATGTACCATGTATTGTCACCTTCCGTCCCTTCCTCTTAAATCACTTTCCTCTCCTCGTCCTCCCTTACTGTCTTTCTATCTCTTTCCTTTTTTTTCTCTCCCCCTCTTCCTCCTATCCTTCCTCTTTCCCTGTCTCTACTGTATGTATCCAGGCTCCAAGGCTGCTCCTAGACCAGGGGGTATCGGCAGTGCAGCTGCAGGTCAACCAGGTGCAGAGGGCACCATGTTCTCCAACATGCTGCCTCTCGGAGGAGCCGCTGAGCAGGCGGGCAAACTGGGAGAAGGTACGGCAGACCAGCTGTTCTAAACTGGTTTCACACTGGGACCGTGTGTACTTGCAGTATTATTTGTCTTTCATCCATTAGGACCGGGGATGCATCGACTGTGTCATTTTTATAGATTTCTTGGCTATTCAAAAATAGCAGATATATAAGCTATGAGCTTGTAGAGCAAGACATTTTTGGTAAATCTTTGAATATATATATTTTTTTAAAGCGACATTTGTAACTCAAATATTTGCTTCTGGCGGGGTCCCTGGAACGAAATATTTTCAGATGGGGGTCCATGGCCAAATACATATCATTTTGGGGGTCCTTGACATGAAAAGGTTTGAGCACCACTGATATATAGCACGGCACTCAGTGTCGCGCTATGAGCTTGTAGATCTGCTATTTTTTTGACAGCCAAAGAAATCTAAAAATGACACGGTTGCTTTCCCGGTCTTAATGGGTTAAACAGTTTGCGCTCAGTATCTAACTGATGCTGACAGCTGAATGAGTGGATGATAGTTTTTAAATGAAAGGCTGCCCTGGTTGTTCTGTGGGGCCTCCTGCTTGTCACAGCTTGAACCTCAGTTGGAGACAAGTCAATGTTTTGTTCCAGGTTTCAGTATACTTGCATTTGTTTTTGTATTAATGTCATATTATGTTTGAACTGTTGCCACTATAAGCTGCAATCATAAATTATGATGCCAACTCAGCTCTCTCCTCTCCTCTCCTCTCCTCTCCTCTCCTCTCCTCTCCTCTCCTCTCCTCTCCTCTCCTCTCCTCTCTTCTTTCTGCTTTCAGCTATCTCCGGTTTTGGCAAGAAGTTCACCTCTTTATTCTGAGGTCCCGAGATTAAGGTATTTGTATTTAATTGGAAAACAATAAATAAACAATAAATGTATCAATGAAAGTATATTACATTTGATTTGATTGTTTTTTTTTAAAATTGTAGATAATGTAGGAGACTATCTCCTCAGATGTGCATACGTGCTTTTTTGTATTGGATACTGTAGTGCTATTGTTGGCTGTGTGTGTGTGTGTGTGTGTGTGTGTGTGTGTGTGTGTGTGTGTGTGTGTGTGTGTGTGTGTGTGTGTGTGTGTGTGTGTGTGTGTGTGTGTGTGTGTGTGTGTGTGTGTGTGTGTTTGTTTTCACAGGCATTCGTACATTTTTATTGAGGACGTCGTGAGGCCATGTACCAGAAAAACCTATGAAATTCCCCTGGTTTTATTTTACTGAGAGAGAGAGTGAGAGAGAAAGAGAGAGCGAGAGGAAGGAGAGAGAAGGAGAAATAGAATAACTGAGAGGAGAACTGAGCACACTGGTGAGTACTGAAACTGTCAATAAGGTTTAAACCGGTTGCATTGATAAAGCATGCAGTGCAGTATCATTTCATATGTTTCAAGTTGATTCTACACATTCACAATGTGAACTGAATACTTAAGTTTGTAACTAATGTATTAGTTTATAAAAATAGGGTAAGAATACATCTTTCAATTAATCCACTCGTAAAACTCAATCCCAGGATGATTCAGTATTGAAATTTACTGAATTGATGAACAGTGATATTAATTTCATAATTTAAAACAGAATGTGTACACAGTAAAGGCCTAAATGTTTGTTTAACACTGAAGAACCAAATGTCCATTGGTTCCATTTGTACACTCTTTGGAGTTAAATTAACACTGAGTGTAGACATGGTCTCCTTCCTCCTTGCAGCCAACAAGGACTGGATCCTTGCAGGGATTCTGCATGTCCCAGGCCTGAATACACAGTGACAGAGAGACGAACCCGATCTCTCAGGCAGGCCAGACAGTAAGTATCAAGCACATCTAACTTTATATATCGGCTGTGTGAATCCGTCTGAGACCAGTGCAAGTGACGTGAGACTTCACATAAAAGAGAGGTGAAAGGATAGGAGGGTACTTTAAAGCGCAATACATACTCCTTCCAACAACCAAACTTTTCTTCAGAAAGGGAGGTGAAATAACTACAAATTGACGTCATTCCGAGCTTCGGAAGGGCGGTCCCAGAACGGGAGATTTTCCAACTTTGGAAGGAGGATGTATTGCGCTATAGGCTACTGTTCATTAATTATCTTATCTTATCTTAGGTTGACTGGAGAGGTCCAGGTGGGTAATTTCACTGCTTTCTCTGCATCTTATTTTGTTGAAGCCAATTGGGCAGCATTTCGCTGTGCCAAAATCAGCCCAGCCTTTTATTTTCAAATGATCTACACAAGAATAACACAATTAAGTCATTTTATCACTCAAACATGTTAAAATAGCCTATTTGTGATTGTCTTTAAAACCAGATGACAAAGCAGTGTTGATGAAGTCGTGCTTTGGATGACATCAAACCCTCACGCTGAGGACTGTGATAGGTCTATTCAGTTGAGACCCCTTATTGCTGAACATTCTGAATGAGCTCAGCACCAGACTGACATTATGGTAACAGTAAATCTAGCCCAGTGACCCTCTGTTGGAGGAAGTGGACACAGATTTCACCAGATTTTGCATCAACCATGAAATCATCATCTACTGAATCCAATAGAACCACCAGAAGTACAGCACATCCCAATTTTGTCTCTCAAACACACAGTTTGAAAACCACTGCTTTAAATATCAATATGTTTAGCAGATCAATACTGACAGCTCCTATAAAACAGAATTATCTGTATACATATTGCATACTGCAAACAGTATGCAATATGAGAGGCTCTGGCTCTGTAACAATATCCCCATATAGTTATATTCATAGTGTGTGAGATGCCAATTGACTGTAAAACTATATGATGACATGATATGTCATGCACAGAGGAGATCATATACTGTAGGTGTAAAAAGAGGAAAACGGGAGAGATTGTGAAATGTGGTTGCAGATTCAGTTGAAACCAGTGGAAATTCTGTAAGTGGAGCAAGACACTTCTTGTGCACTTCTTCCATCTAGTGGCCAACTGTGTAATTACATGAATGTGGAGCTGTACTGCTTCTGAGTGCATGCAGACCCTGTCATCTATGGTGCTTCCTATGGTGCTTCCTATGGTGCTTCCCTGTCACCTTGGTGCTTCCTATGGTGCTTCCCTGCTTTCTATGATGCTTATTATGGTGCTTACCTGTCTTCTTTGGTGCTTCCTATGGTGCCTCCCTGTCATCTATGGTGCTTCCTATGGTGCTTCGCTGTCTTCTATGGTGCTTCCTATGGTGCTTCCCTGTCTTCTACGGTGCTTCCTATGGTGCATCCCTGTCTTCTACGGTGCTTCCTATGGTGCTTCCCTGTCATCTACGGTGCTTACTATGGTACTTACCTGTCTTCTATGGTGCTTCCTATGGTTCTTCCCTGTCATCTATGGTGCTTCCCTGTCATCTATGGTGCTTACTATGGTGCTTCGCTGTCTTCTATGGTGCTTCCTATGGTGCTTCGCTGTCTTCTATGGTGCTTCCCTGTCTTCTATGGTGCTTCCTATGGTGCTTCCCTGTCATCTATGGTGCTTCCCTGTCATCTATGGTGCTTCCTATGGTGCTTCCCTGTCTTCTATGGTGCTTCCTATGGTGCTTCCCTGTCTTCTATGGTGCTTCCTATGGTGCTTACCTCAGGGAAGCACCATAGGAAGCTTCCCTTCCCATAGAAGACAGGGAAGTTCCCTGTCTTCTATGGTGCTTGGTGGTGCTTCCCTGTCATCTATGGTGCACTCTGATTGCACTGCACTCCCCATACCCAACAATATCTGGACAGAAAGTCTCTTTTAAAGTGTTTTTTTATTTTCTGTTTTCCCAATACCAGTGCATCACGTTATCTAATAGAGCAGTGATGTATATACTGTAGTACTATATAGTGTACTAAATATGTTCGTCTTTCCGTCCGTCCAGAACATACTGGATAAGTGGGCTGTGCATAGGTGGACACCTGGATGGGCTGTGCAATATTAGTTTTTAAGTGTTTACTAATGGTACTATGTATGTATGTATGTATGTATGTATGTATGTATGTATGTATGTATGTATGTATGTATGTATGTATGTATGTATGTATGTATGTATGTATGTATGTATGTACGTATGTATGTATGTATGTATGAATACTAGTATGATATTTGTTAAAAGCAGAGATACTGAGCCCAATAAAACTTTCCCTATAAGTTGTCCCCTTAGGGACATTTTTCTTGGGCTAGAAAGTATATTTCATCTCATATATTTTGTACATATATTAGGCAGAAACTCATCTGACTTCAGTTTTGTCTTTCTCTTCATACAGATCCAAGTTCCAAGGACTCTCCTTCACTATCCATCTTTTGAAGCAGCTCCAGCCTCCTCAGCCAAAGAATCAGACAGCCCTGACTCCACACGTACCGTGAAGTCACCTCTAAAGAGCAGTGGGACACATCCCCACCCCTTTACGACCGCAGAGGATCATTGGAGAGGGGAAAAAAACGAAAAGAAAGAAGCCTGCATGCATTGTTTTTGCTGTTCTGCCTCCACACCACAAGAGAGAGCTTCTCAAATATCACTTTATATCAACACAGCTGTTGTTACCACAGAAGGAAAGTGTAGTTGAATGAGGGGCCAATTTGACAATGTGTAACCTGAGTGCTCTTTGTGGGATTACTACGTGGTGTCTGTGGATGGAAGTACTCCAATGAGCTGATCACTCTACTGTTTTTACAGTATATGGGCTACTTGAGGAGATGGTATACCTTGCATCCTAGCACGATGACATGTTAGGATCCTTGCGTCCGTGCTCAAACAACCCCAAAACCTTTCTCCTTTTTTCTGCTCCTCTCAAAGAAAAAAAAAGAAAAGAAAAAGGGAACGAAAACTCTTGAGAAGCTTCTTAGGTTTTTCTGGTACTACAGATCTCTTATGTCAATACGACTCGATACCCACTGAAAAGGAAATCGAATTGTGGGCGGAAATGAATAACAAATGAATAAGACAATGATAAATGGTGAGACGGACACACAAAAGCTAATTTTGTGCGTCTCCTTCTGGTGGTTTGCTCCGTTTCTATCTACATTCCAGAATGGAACTATTTCAACCCTCGACTCCCTGCATTTTATGAATGCTGACTCGTTCTTCTTTGATCAAAATTTCCTTCCCCTTCCTTCCTGCCTTTCTTTCATTCTTTGATTTCCCCCCTCTCTCCTTGAGCTTCTTGCCATGTCTTTAAAAGAAGCTTATAGTGGGGGGAAATATGTAGGACATGGGAATGCATGGAACTTTAAATCCAAGACCTTACACTGTTCATCATTACTTATCAGAGGCCATAAAGACACTGGGAAATACATCATCGGTGGGATAGATAATAATACTGCAAAAGAAAGAGGAATAACAAACCAACACTGGAAAGTGACAACACAGGAATCTGGCCACAGGAAGAGGAGGAGCCATTGTTTTGGAAAAGGAACGCTTTTAATTGGTTGTTATTTGAGACGAAGCTGAATGTGGCCAGGTTGTTTCTTAGCCATTACAAAGCCATTAATATAACATATACCCACAATGCCTGTGGTGATGGTGTTTTTCTTTCATCATCCCACAACGTTTGGGTTTCAGAAGTTTTTGTTCTGGTTCTTGTTATTTTTTGTCAAGTTATTGTTTCACAAGTCAGTTTCATTCTGAATTTGCCTTATTTTTCTTGGTTACAGGCTAGTTACATTGCCTTAATCACTTTTACTTGTTTTATTTTGAAGTACCATTTTTTTTTAATTCCTCCATGTTTACCCACCAGAAAGCTTATTTTCATTCTGTATTTTTTTTATGTAATAATGATATTGGCAAGAACACTGGTCACAAGATTAATTTATATTTTTGGATTCACATTTATGTTTATAATTATTTATGAGATATTTATTTTTTAATTTATTTGAGTTTATAACATTTCCTCTGGCGATTTGTTAAGTTTATTTATTTATTGCCAATAATTATCAAAGCAATAGTCAGAGTAAGGAAGTAAAGAGCACAATCTTGTGTCATTTTTAAAGTTAGCAGTGGTTCAGGAAAGTGTCGCCTCCGTCTGTCTAGCTTACCACTCGAGTACTGCTAAAACATAGACTACCACACAAAGGTTGTTGTACTACAGCTGTACCCTTATCGCCAGACCAGAGTTTGGTACTGCCCAGATCTCTCCCACTTTCAACCAATGACAATATGTTGGCATCTGATATCGACCAATAAGGAGCTAACCTGCTCCTTGCGTCAGCCAATAGGGTTATGATCTGAGAGCACTGCAGGACAGCAGAGAGGCACTGAAAAAGCGGAGCATTCGCACACTTCGCAAAAAGGAAATGGACTCTCTGTCCCTCTCCGGGAGGCCTCAGGGCTTCGGTGGAATTCTTCTGACCTTCCAAGATGGACGTTCATTGGACTTGGGTCTAGTGAGCAAGACCCGGATCCTCACTCAACAGCATGTGTCTTCACAAAAAAAAAAGTGCACAGAGCACGTGTAAGCACACATAACAAATGGTGTCTGAAGATGAAAGATCTTTACTAATGACTGACAAAACACCTTTGGTTGTGTCATGCAAAGTTGCTGGCTTTTTTTCTTAGTTTAATTTTCTATCATGGCAGCGTCCAGACACAACCCCCCCCCCCCCCCCCAACCTTCTGTATTTCTCTTTCTCAGACTGTCAGTTGTCGTGGAAACTTCTCAGGTTCAGTGTTCTCCCTGCTGTCATTCCTGCAGTGCGTCATGGGATCTGTGGTCTGGTATTAAAAAGCAACCCACCACCAACAACAAAAAAACAATGTACTCTGTTAAGGCCAAACAGTTGTGAGGCCTTTTCAAGCAAACCAACAAACAAACAACTTCTGCTGTATATTGTCTGTGTGAACGCTCGCTGGGAATCTACGCATGCCGCCCGGCGCAGCAGATAAAACCTCAAATTCACTTCTATATTGTTCTGTTCCTAATGTTTGTATGTATGTATGTATGTGTGGGGGTGTGTGTGTGTGTGTGTGTGTGTGTGTGTGTGTGTGTGCGTGCGTGTGTGTGTGTGGAGGGGGAGGGGGGAGGGGGGTTCTGTATGCGTGTATTTAACTATCATCCAACTTGAAGGGAAAAAAATCAACATACATTTTAAAAAAGAAAACAAATGTGGCGGGAAGAAAGGCGGTTTCTCATCTCCGATGTTCTATGCAATGAATCATATTTGAGAATTAAAAAATAAAACAAAGGCAAAGGGAAGACAGATAAGTAGGAAACTAAAGTCACACAATCACTGTTTATCACGCCTGAGCAGTAATAATGATACTAAGATTGCTTTGTTTTGGCATTCCTGGTAGATAGAATTAAGGGAATTTTGTGAATTTGTGTACAATGTAGTCACTTGTATGTCAGGAAGCGTAAAATAAAAATAAGATATTTGTTTTATTTATGTGATGCTACAAACTGGCACGTCCTATAGGCACCCTCACCTCTTAAAACTGGGACCTTCCTGCAGCCAAAGGGTCTCTCTCCAAGGGTGCATTACAGACAACTGGGAACTGAGATGTTTATAACCTCCTTGGTGTGAGGACAAGTGAGGAGATGACAGTGTTGTCACCAGTGTTGATAGCTGAATGATTGAGTTATGATGAACTGAAGTTATAAGATATACTTTGAATGGAGTGTATTGAAAAGAGAGAAGAACTCAGGTCAAGTCAGGAAGTTCACAATGAGCAGCCTTGTGACATCACTGACCTCTCCTTAGCTCAGAAGCTCCTCAGATCCTAGCTGTAGTGATTGCGCTGTAATAACTGTCCGCCATTTTGTTTTTCTTTGCTTCAAGCATGAGTTTGTGGGCACAGTGAAAGGTCTTGTTCTGAGTTTTATACATAGATATAACCTAACCTAAAACATAGATAGAAATTAGATATACAATACAGATTTCGATACAATTCACACTATGCTTTGGATTTTGTCTGCTCAGGGGTGAAGAAGACGAGCTTGTTTTTGTTTTTATAGTTGTTTTGGACAACCATAGCCCATCATTCACAGCAATTGGCTGCCTAATTGTGCACTTGTTCTATTGGACAGAATGAATCTTTTGAAGAATGTACAGGAAATACGCAACAATAAAGCCAGTTCTAATGAAATATTTACATATTATGGATAGCACTATATGATATAGAATATATTTAATGAACAATGACAAATGATTAGCAAACCACAAATATGCTGTAAGCCACTAGTGACACCCTATTATCAGAGGCATTCCTATACCTGATCAGCTGGTGTGTGCGTGCGTGCGTGCGTGTGATGTTGTGTGAAAGTGCACTGCCAGGACACATTCATAAGATAGTTCATTCAAAATAAGAGTTTGCAAAAGCACTATGTGTGAATATTATTTCTGTACATTTGAAGAGAATACTTTATTTTATCTGAGTTGCCATTTTGATAGCAAAGGCCACTGTAGGAAGGCAATATACAGGATTCAAGCATCCTTTAACACCACCAATACAATGTAATACAACCTAAGAATAAATGATCAAATAAGACATATAAGACATTATCTATTTTTTTGTGAAACCTTTATGGAAAGGATCTATTCAGACATATTATTTTATCATACAAATAGTGGATAGAAGAGGTGGATACTAGCTGAAACCTATAAGCAAGAAGAGATAATTATGTGATTTATGGTAAATAGAGTGGATATTATATTATATGCCTGGATGAGACGGAATTTGCAGAATTAACTAAATAACTTGTTTGCAACCTTTATCTTAACCTGACCTTTTGACTGCAGGCTAAATGGGGAACCAATGTCAGGTCTGCGCTAATTACTGGGTTACCAAATGTTCTTAAATCTGATCCCGGGAATCCAGACTAGTTTACTATTGTACCTGGTAGGTCTCTGCATTTACCTGTAGTCTGGAGTTCACAGAACTGGAGTTGAAACCTCTGACTTAAACTAAATTAACAATAATAATTAATATATAATATAAAAACTAATTTGGATTTGTTTCTACCGGTATGCTACAGTACAGTATGTGGCAGTGCTATAAGATTTTCATGTCAGTTTAAGGACAAAGACTCTGTTGGTCTGTCACGTCTCTGTCTTTCTGTTCAACAGATACGAGCGGAAAGTCACATTTTCTGGTCATTTGTGAATGAAGAAGCATGTAGTTACTGTTGTGATCTAGCCAGTCTTCCTCAGTGGGTTGATGTAGCCCAACCGATGTGTATGGCCCTCATAATAAACAGCACAGGCATACAGAACATGACACAGGTACACTGCCACCCGATCAGTGATGTCACTATGGCTAGAAAACAGAATTGATTAGTCTATAGTGACAAAATAGTAATAATAATAAAAAATGGAAACTTTAAAGTCATATACTTGTCCAAATTATTAATAACCTCTGTTGTACGTATTATGTTTTTTGAAGTTTGTAAAAAGTAAAGAAAATAAATGTTTATCAATCACTTTTGCCTCAGGAAAGCACACAATAAGTGCAGCATTGCAGTGGAGAAGATAGAAAAAGACAATAGGTGATTATTATGACTGGGTTCAAAAGATCTGATTTTTAAACCTGCACAGCAAAGGTCCCATCTTGTCATGACTGTCCAAGCACAGAGAAACCATTTGGTGTCTGACCTGGACAGAAAAAAAAGATTTGCTGTAATCTTATTTTCTCTACCCATGAAAACCTGGCCATTGAAGGCGACTTAAATATGCATAGCAGTAAGGGCTTATACTACAATACTGGTCAATGAAGAAAGCCATTCTGTTACTGCCCTCCAGCCAGATGTGGTCTCTGTCTATGCTCTGCATTAGTCCATATCCTCTGTCTATATCCTGGAATGCAATGGACTGCAGTTCAGACCACAGCAATCACCAGTGGGCAAAATGTTAACATTCACGGTGTGGTTTCTGAGAGGCCTTTTAGCACAAAGATACAGTATATTTGAAAGTGACATTGATGGGATATGTTACTCTAAATGCTTGTTTAAACTGGGAAAATCCAGGAGGAATCTGATTTTTCCTATTTAAACACCAGTTGTTGATACATCAGCTCTGTGCCAGAAAGAGTTAGAAATCTGATTTTTTTGTCATTTATATACATGCAGCCTAAGATTCTCATAGAGCAGCCCAGTCCGCGGTGTTTTTTTCTGAACCAAAAAAGTAGCCTGCCAGTGCAGTACAGCATGTAGCATCGTAACCATGACAACCGTTAGCGCTGTTCTTGCTGTAAGGTCGTACTGTCATCATCTGAAGTATAATGGAGCTGGAGAAGGATTTGAAAACAGAAATATAAAAATCATGTTTTGCAGCGTCTAAAGAGGGAGAGAGAGAGAGAGAATGCTGAAACAAACAAGTGATGGGGGGGGAAGCTACAAAGTCCATCATCCACTGTAAAAGCATCAGGGAACGATTTCATTATTCACCTGTAACAAAGTTGTCTACAAATTAAAAAGTGACATGTGCATGACCTAGAGAAGCCCCCCCCCCCCCACCGCCTGACCTCCCCATAACGCCCACCCCAACTGCCAACCCCCTTCCCCGCCCAAAGTCCCTGACCCTGTTGAACTTGCAACCTTTGACCATTGCCCACACAGACAGCCATCCATCCTGTTTTCAGTGTAAATACCAGATAGGATCTCAATGACAAGTCTGCTCCGAACGAACCAACATGTGAATGCCATAAAAAGGACATGTTCTGTACAACATGTAAATCTCATGCATATTACATACAACAATAGCTACACACACATACACAAACGACCTTCGTGGGCCTCGGGTGGGGGTGGGTGGATGGGGGACGTGCACACCTGTGTACAAGGCTCAACTCCACCTCCCAACCCCCTCCTCCTGCCTAGTTGTGTGCTTTTTGTGTATAAAAACAAAAAACAACAAAATATAAAATAACAGAGCAGTTGTCGATTTTAATAACAAATGACAAAAAATTGCATTGTTTATGTATGTGGCTGGCTCGTGTGGACTGTAAAAAAAACATTGAAAAGTTGTATTCGGATTATATAAAAGAAAATCTAATAAAAAACATATTGGTCTGTGTAGAGTTTCTATACATGTTGTGTTTGTAAAAATGAGATGATATCGAAAACAAAAACTAAAAAACGTGTAAAAAATACTTCCACAAAAATGACATCCTGGCTTCCATGTAATTTTTGGGGTGGGAGGAGAGTGAGCGAGAGGGAGAAGAAAAACAGTTAATTGGATGATGTTGAGTATATAAAAAAGATTGATATGGAATACAAAAACAAAACAAGAGTGGAAAAAATAAATGAATGAATTATGGGCATCAGAAAATACTGGGGAAAAAAGTCAGAGAGACCCTAAAATGATTAAACAACATGTCCCATTCACTGTTGTAAGTGCAATGAGCTACTCTTCCTGTTTCCCCATTGTAAAACCTTGTGTATGTTTTCCGTGTATTATTCCTGTAAAATGGGTGTAGTAGACCTGGTGCATCATGCCATGTAATGTGATGAATGAAAAATTTAATGACCTTACAATACATTTCAATCAGGAAAAAAATAAAAGACGAATATATATATAAAAAAACGACAAACTGTTCTGTGTGTGTGTGTGTGTGGTTTATTTCTTTATTTGCTTTGAAACTCAAACCCCACTCTTACATAATAAATTCCAGGACAGGTCGAAGGCCGGATGGCCGAAGGTTGGACACTCCTGTCCGTCCTGTGTCTGTGTATGTGTCTGTGTGTGTTTATGAGCAGCTAATCTCCGGCACCATTGGACCAATTGGTGTGTGTGTGTACAATATCAATGATAGTGAAAATAATTGATCTACAATCTCACAGATCTGCTATTTTCACCAGCTGATATAGTTACTTCATAATGTAGCCTACCCTTACCCAAGTCAAAACTACAGTGTTTCACTTAGAAATGTATGAACAACAAAAATGAAGACACACACACACACACACCCAGGAGGACTGGTTGATAGTGTTGTATGCATTGTTCCTGGACAAAAGACCGGTGGTGACCAGTTAGTATTCATTTATGTATGAAAGAAAGAAACTATTTTCACAATAAACGAAGTGAGTCCATAGAATACAGGTAGCGTAAGGGCAGTCATGTTAAAAACATCAACAGTGGTGGAAAAAGTACTGTAATGTTTTACTTAAGTAAAAGTATCAATACTGCAATGTAACCCTAACCCTTTATAAAAGTGAAGCTCACAACTTGTCTTTTGATTTCACTGTTTGAAACAGCTAGGCTTGAGTTGTAATGCATAACTGCAAGTTTGCCCTTTTCACTACTGGCTTACATGAAAGAAAAACCCAAATGGGTCCATTTGGTTTCATTAATGTCTTTTGTAAATGAAGTATGCAATAAAACGTCATAATAAAAAATAGCAGATCTACAAGCTCACAAGGCGGCGATGCGTTGTGAGCTTGTAGATCTGCTTTTTTATGATAAAATGCAGCTGATTTTAGCGTCATACCTTACATGAAAAATGTTGCTACAGTAACCTTGGTTGTAGTGTGTATTCATTCATTTGTAAACAGGGCAGTCATGTTAAAAACAGCAACAGTGGTGGGAAAAGTACTCGTACTAGTGTTGCCATGTATACTAATTACAAGCGACCTTGTTTTCTGTGAAGTTGCTTGTAAATGTAGGTAGTTGCTTGTTATTTGTTATTATTTTGTTGTGAGCTTGTAGATCGGCTATTGCCAAGTCGTCTATTATCAAATAGCCGATGCATATAGGTTTAAAGTGCTCATGTAGCCTAATAGTCACTTAAGTCTTTGGGCTTGTTTTCATTGACCTGGTTGCTTATTTTTCTCTCAAAATCTGGCAACCGTGTCATTGTTTAGACCAACGAAGAAGAAAATGGCGGAAGCGATCCTCTTTTCCAAGGCCCGTGTGAAAGACAGTATTATGTTGAGAAAATATAAAGTCATTACAGCACCATAACATGGTTAATACATTTTATTTTGGGATGTACAATACATGAAAATTACGAGAGTAATAACGCGAATTGCGTCGATAACTAATGGGGAGCGGACATTAGCGCGCTTGGCTAAAAACAGTTAGTTAGTAACATCATACAAGCTAACTATTAGCCAAATTCGGCTAGCGCTCGGAGGACTGCATAGTCCCATAGCTTGGGAGGACGAGGCGAATGCAAATTTGTCGAATGATGAGTCGTAGGTCTGCCTCTTCATAGACCCGCAGCTTTCGCTAAGCGGGTAAAAAAAGGATGGGGCTGTCCTATGACAGAAACGGAGATTGGAGGGGAATAATGAAAGTGTGGTTGTACAGCAGGAACCACCAGAGAGAAAACGGAATATGGCTGATAAAAATATCTGCATGGACAAGAAACGATTTCTAGCATTAATTGCAATGGTTATTAATTGTGCTCTTCAAATACAAGGGACATCTGAAAGAATCAAGGGGGCTGGAGGTTATGGGTGTAAGTGGAGAAGATGGATTGAAGAGGGAGGGATTCACACCAACTCAGTTGCTGGCTGCTGAATCTGTCTTGAGAGATTAATAAAACTGTGTCCTTTACGCTTGAGCCATGCAAGCTGTGAGTGAGCGGGAAATACACTTAACTTACTTAACTTTTAGAATTTAGATAGAGAGTGTGAAAGTGTAAACAGTGGTCTGGAACCACAAACTTTGTGTTTACAAAACACACATCCCTTGCATACCTGCCAACCTCAGACCGTCCAATAACAGGAGATTTTTTCCCAGGGGGGGGGGGGCTCTTGACCACGCTGGGGGTCCCCCCCAGGACATTTTTAACAGAGTAGATGTAATTTCCAGTATTCTGGTGGATTTTGGGAGTTTGACACTTTTATCAGGCTTTACTTACATAGGATCCACTAAAAAGTTAAAAGTAGCAATGAAAGAGCCATATTTAATAATAACATTTTGCTGGGGACACCCTGGAACCCCCCCAAGGACACCTGGGGGTCCCCGGGCCCCACTTTGAGAACCAATGCTTAACACTTTTTGAAAGTCCTGAAAAAAAAAAAAAGAGACTCGCGCAACAAAAATCGGCAAGACACACCATCTCCGGTTTACTTCCCGTATCTGCATAGTCTCGCGTCTCGCGTAGCTATCTGCGTGAAGTGGGCGGACGCCTTTTTAGGAGACTGGAAGCAGGTTGGCGTCCGCCCACTTCACGCAGATAGCTACGCGAGACTATGCAGATACGGGAAGTAAACCGGAGATGGTGTGTCTTGCCAAATTATGTTGCGCGAGTCTTGTTTTTTTTTTGTCGATCTGCTGTAAACAAATCGCTAGTGCAGTCTGGATCTGTCATGACCGTCATGGATGAACTTCAACCTGGTGTTTGCACTTTCTCCATTTTTGACCGGTTCATTCAAACGTTCGGATTTCAAATATAACGTTTTTGACCCTGGCGAGGGTGGGAGTTGAAAATGTGACTTCTGCTTCTAAAGCAGCTGCTCTATAGCTCAGTCGGAAGAGCGGAAGAGTCGGAAAAGATAGTAGCTCCCACGGAGCTACTATCTTTTTTCGCCTTTGTCATAAAGGTTGCTGGACAATATATAGAGGATGAAATGCATAATTTCTTAAATAATATAAAGGTAATATAAAATACATTGTAAAAAATGAGAGACATGACGCTTTATTAGCAAGACAGTCTTTTATTATATTATTCCTCATTTTGCTGGTGTAACAGTGGTTCACTACCTCAGCCTGATGGCCTGAAACTCTAATATCTCCCCCAAGCAATATGGATATATCTATGGTTTAGCAGTTAAGATGATAGCTTTCTACGCCGGAGACCCAGGTTCGATTCCCGGGCGCTACACTGGTTTCCCCTGAAACCCCTTTACTGTTACAGAGTAGAACTGCCTTAGAATCTCTGCTGATGATGTTACAGGTAGTTAATAGCCATCCTATCTTAGATTTATTGAATTTAGAGGGGGTGGGGGGATTCTACCATCACAATCTATGTAAAGCGCTTTGGATAAAAGCGCTATATAAATTTACCATTTAACCTAAATAATAAAAGGCTTTAAACTGTCCGTGCTGCTCGAGCGTTGATCTCTTCTGCATGAAAAATACTTCATTGCACATATACAGTACGTGCTGCTGAGCTTAACGCTCTTCATCAGATATTTACCTTTCAATCTTTAGCCTCGACCTGAACAGTTAGTCTATGACTTAGAGGCGTCTAGCTCTAGGTCATAGAAAAAAACCAGAATAATTAGAAGACTGCAAACACAATCAATAACTGACTATATTATGGTCAACCATATTTTATATTTAAAAAAAATGTTTTAAAGAAAGGACAATGCAAAAATTGAAATTAGGATTTTATTAGTAGACTTTGTTTTTTCATTGAGCTAGCAAGCTGTCCAAAGTACTGATAACTACCTCTTACCCCACCTCAAAATAAAACATTTTTACAATGTTCTCACAAAAAAAAAGAAACAGTTTAAATACTATAAAAATAAATCAATTGCACAAAATAATATGCCATTTAGCTTGTGATTACCTCTGTGCAACACTTGTACACTTAAAAGAACATCAACAACATGATACAGTCTGAGACGGGGAAAAAGGTCAAATTGAACATGAATTCTCAATTTAAAACCTCATTATATATATTATTTTTTTACGGCTTGGTGCCGAATGGGTCAGGCCGTCTAGAGCAAGGTTTGTCCATATCTCTGTATGTCTCTATCTCTATATGCATCTTTATATTCTCTGTCCCCACTAAAGTAGACCAATCACAGCTCAGCTCATGCTGCTACGCCAATCACAGCCCTACTCACGCTGCAACGTGCATACAGCGAATCACAAGGCCAAGCTCTGTAGGCAACGTTAGCACACAAAGCTCACATTAGCACATCACTGGTGATGTGTAGGCATTGTTAAAGACACATGCATATCACTGTAGTGTAGCCCAATGTAAAGGGATGTAGTAGCAAAGCAGTTCTCCCACTACAGTAAGATTGAAGAAATGTTTTCATGTTATTATATGTAGGGGGATTCAAGCCAAGTAAGCCAGATAACTGCTAATTAATTTTAATTAAATTGTATTTGACTTTTAACTAATGAGACATAAATAGAGATAGGTAGAGATTACCATTGCATCCATGTGTATTTGAGTAGGCTATAACTACAAATAGTGTTAGTGTGTAGGAGTTTTTCATGTTTTCTGGATAGAAATAAAAAAGAAAGGCATGAAAAAACGACTCTTATCAGAAAGCCATAGTGGATACTAGACTAACGGTTTCACAATGTTTAGCAGCCTTTGTTTAGAATAAAAACACTGGCAGCACATAGCTTGGCCATCTGCATCACAGTGGAATGATTTTCAGACATGTGCTTTATATCTGAAGCACATTTCAGCTGAGCCCCCTGAAGACAACTCTCCTTGGCTGAACAGTTCAATTGTTAGGAATAAAGTATCTAGATTAATTAGTAAACAACAAAAACATTTGACAAATTTTTCGTGAAACCTAAAACATGTTAAATAATAAAACATTGTAAAAGGAAGTAGTTTACCTGCACCCAGGCACTAAACTGGACATGGGAATAATGTAAAAGAAGTAGTAACAACCCTTTTATGTTGAAGACATGGTGATCAACTGCAAACCTCCAGGATGAACTAAGCAAAATAAAAAAGGGGGAAAAAAACAAGAATACGTCACACAGTGGAAAGGGGAGGATGGGGATTTTTCAGTCAAATAAAAAGAATCCACTAAATTGGTAAATTTTACTCTTTAGGCATTTTCTCTGTTCAGCGGAACTTGAAAAAGAACACAACTCAAACTGACACAATAATTAATGTGGGACAGTTAGGGTGTTATACAGCAAACAGCCCATATACACACAAGTACTTGTCTTGCTGGTTGGGTGGGAGGATAACTTATTTATATTTTGTACTGCTGTACAGATATTGAGCATTAGTGGCAGGTTGCATAGATTGTTAATGAATGTGTTATTCTGAAAATACGTTATAGGACCTAAACACACTGGAGACTATTTAAAATGTCACCTTAAAGAGAGCTCATTTTTAAGGCCAGTTCTTATTATTTTGTATTGAGCCCAATTTGCTTTAAATATCCTGAAGCTGCCTCAACCAGTTAGTACACGTACTACATGGATTCGGTCCCAATCATGACACCATGGTTGAGACCAAGAAGAAAAATAGTACGCCTTTTCATTTTGACAAGAGCTCTCTTTGAAGCTAGACAATGAAAAGTGACTCTCCCCAGTGCTAATAGGTCTGCAGTTAAGGAGAGCATGGTGTAGATGAGGATTGGGGACTGAAGACGTCAGTGGCTGCGAGCATTCACAATAGCAGAAAAAAAGTCGGAACTTTTTAACTATTTGTCACCCAGGTCTCATTTTGTCATGGATTTCTTTGAATATTCATTTTTTTCCCTCTTATTCTTCCATGTGTTTTAAACAGACATTAGAACATCAAATGAGACCTGTGCCACAGAGTAAAAACATCAGCTCCTTTGTACCAAGCTAAACTACAATGAGACCACATTTATATCTCGTGTTACAATCCCAATGTACATATACTGTATGTAGCCAGATGCCATCAAGAAGATGGTGAAAAAATATCCAATGGTTGGAATATTGTTTCCAGACTTCATTCATGGTCAGGGCCAGGAAGACACGTCCTTATCTGTACATCAATATTTCCATAAATGTTTGAATGTCGTAATGCTTTATCTAGACAACTTTTGCATTGATCTTACAACCGCATTCAGACTGAAATACCAGATATAAATGGGATTCAGGCTGCACAGATCCAAACCGGCCAAATGGAAATGTGCAAATACAGAGACTCTACCACGTAACAAGCTTATTGTACTGAGCATAGTATAGCGAAAGGTCCATCTAGAGCTAATATAGCCAGTAGCATTAGTAGCAGTAACCTAGTGAATGTGCCTGTGACCATGTGAAGGAATGACTGTACCACGAAGAGCACATGACTGTACACATGACGTCTCAATATGGAATAAAGGGCTACTACTGTAAGCATGAAGAGTTAACTTCCAAAATGCTATAGCTGTTGAACATACAGGATCCAGGCTGTACAAGTCATTTAACAACCAAAGACACAGATTACCGTCTATTCCATAAAACATACCATAATTCATTCATGTGTATTTTGTTTTTAAGAATCTCACTATCACTATTTTTATTTTCTTTATCTCATTTTGGAACAAAACTCTTCTCATGAAGGGTCTATATATATTTAGTTAACATGTACAATCAGTCCATATTGTAAGAAAAAGGCAACATGTCGCTAAACCTAGCTAGTTAATTCAATAAGTTCTAAAACAATTTTTTTTATTCCATTCTCAAATGAGTTTGTAATTCCACTCAAATGTTCGACAGCAAAAGACCTAACATAGAATGTTACATTATTTTACACTGACATGGATAATGCATTTTAGTCATGCTATAGTGCTAGTAACAATGTTAAATGCAAATCTTGAAGGAATTCACATTCTTAGGTTTTGATTTTCATTCAGACAGTGAAATAACTCTCTCCCCTCTCACACATCCATCATCTAGTTAAAATGAACGTAGTAAATATGGCTTTAAGGTTCTGTACACATTTCTACAGACATTCACACAGTGGGCTTGCAGTGCATGAGTGTATGCAAGACTATACAGTCCACGAGCACAGACATGTTAACTCATTATTACTTTCAGTTGATTATTGTTATTAATAGCCTTCTTTTATAAATAAAGGCCTTATCCAAAAACAAAGAGCCTTGTCCATCAGGACCAAATCTTCATGAAATGTATTGTGACAGAAAGGCATACTCTACATGAGTGAATCCACTAGAACAGAACTCATTCTGTTTGTTTGTTTAACACAGTCTGTTTTATTACTATACTTACACAATCCTCAGCAGTTAGCTGTGCAGCAACAGCAACAAACAGCCAATAGGATCTGTCTCAGGTTTCCAGAAGGTGGAACACGCGTTACCTCTTCCGGTTAATTTTCCCACAGCTTCATTTGATTTGATTGGCAGCAGATTTAATCCGGAAACACATTATGACATCTTCATATTAGTTTATGGTTCAAATCTGCTGCCCAACCAATCAAGCGAAGTTATGGGGGAAAGTCACTTAAACTGGAAAAGTGTATGTCAGGCGAACAGCGTTTTTCCAGTGACTTGCAGGCAAGGGGGCGGGGGCCGGGTGGGGAGCGCAGTCAGGGCACAGAAGTCAAGGCACAGACGGCTGTGTTGTTGACGGACAACGGATGCACGCTTATGAGAAACAACAAAAATAAAACCTGGCGAAACAGTTGCGTGCATTAGCGCAAGACGAGATAAAGGAAACATTCAGTCTAAATGTCCAGTTTGCTAATTCACAAATAATACTTTTGCATTTGAAACTTTAAATTTCTCTAAATATTATAAACTTTCTCGACAGCCTAAGTACAAATATCATTTATGAAAAGGCTACTATAGGCTACAGTGAAGTCGGACTGAATGACGGAAACTTTTTTTGTTTTACTCTTGGTGTTTTGTTTTAGGGGATTATCTGGCACATGTATCCGTTATGAAAGAGAAATTGTATCATGAGTGAAACGGCTATAGTCCTTGGGAAACCATAAACCTACGTAGGTCTACATCTAAATGAGTTGCCATATTTACATTTCCTTACAAATTACAAATTCCTTACATTACAAATCCTTATAAGCTACATATTTCTGGGATGCAGTAGCTGGCATGGCCATCCGTTGTCTGTCAACAACACAGCCGTCTGTGCCTTGACTTCTGTGCCCTGACTGCGTTCCCCACCCGGCCCCCCGCCCCCTTGTCTGCAAGTCACTAGGAAAACGCCGTTCGCGAATTCCAGATTCTAGAAAGCCGGGACTACAGTTACTGTATGCGCAGAGCCTATTTGGTTCAGTGTTTCTTAAACTATGGCCTGGGACCCATTTGGGTTCATAAGACTACCTCTTGTGGCACATCACAGGATAAGTGTAAAAGTATGTTTTAAGATGCCAGGGCCCCAAGAGATTTAATTTGTCATTTGGGTCCCAAGGGGGAGAGTTGCAACAAGCCCTGACTTAGTGAATTCACATTTAATAGGAATAAGCAAAAGGGTATTGTTTAATATACATTAGTCTTGGGATGATTAAAATACTAGCTATTCTTATGTTACAAGCAATGTATAGTAGTTAATGTTAGAATAAGGTTGACAGAAGGTTTTGAAGGTGCAAAAAGCGAGTGGCCTAGCATGGGACATACACACTATTGTATTACAGTTCAAGTCATCTGCTGACTTTCCCTCTCTTCTACTGCCATGTCATGTTTAAACAAACCAGTTCCTTTTTGTCGCACCAAAAATAATTCCAGTACTGCTTCCATGTGAACATTGCTTTTGTAGTAGTTGTATTGACCATTTGACCTTGTTCAATGGACAAAATTATTTTTTTGTTTATGGATGTGATAAATGGGCAATATCTCAAGCAAATGCAGAGAAGTGAATTTCTCCATCTAATGAAGAATTGATTTTCAATTGTGTGCGTTTTTTTCAAATCTATAGTCCACAAAAGGAAAGCAAAAAGCATCTTGTGATCTACATTCAGTCAAAGGAGCATTCACATCCCTGATTTCATCACTGACTGTCAAGTGTATCCATGTCTGTCCGTTCATGACGGGGAATTCTTGCCTGGTTCCAACCTTATTAATCGCTTACGTATATTGGCTTTGCTAGTAGTTTTTTTAAACTCATATCCACTTATTATCTGTGTTACCAGGTGAAGTAAGTGATTCAACGTACTGGCAGGGTCTTCCTCTGAGAAGTACATTTGATTTTGAAAGAATTTACATGAAACATTCTGATTGGACAAGCCAACCTGGACACTGTGTGTGTATACAGAAACGTGTGTCTGTATGTACTTACATGTACCCCCTCACGAGTAAAGCAACACTTTTCTACTGTGACAGATCCAGAGGAATGTTGGGATGTCAATGTAGATGGTTTTAGTCCAGGAAAGGATGCCAGCAGCCCCCAGCCACCCAAAGATGGCTAGTCCACACTCCCTGGCTCACTTGATCAACAAGCAAATATGAGCAAAAGTGAGTGTCTAACCAGTAACCAGGAAAGTATAATGTTAGAGGTAGGGGTGGACGATGGAATGTTATTGTGCTTCTAAGCAATGCAATAGAGATGAGGAAAGATGACTAAATGTATGGGTTGTGCATGTATGTGGGTGTATGTTTGTGTGGGACTTTCCATTAGCCATTAGGTGATGAAAATCACACTGATGAAGGGGAAGGCTAGCAGGCTGATCACCTGGTCTGCTGTATGAAGGCTACCACCATCTGGTAGAATGTCAGTAGAGGTTGCGGAAGAGGAAGATAAAAGGGAGACGAAGGCTAGTGTAGTGTCAGTAGATCTCAGGAAGCTTGCTGTAGTTCTTCGACGATGATGATGATGGTGATGATGGCATGGAAGAAGAGAGATGGGAAGTGGAAGACGCGAGTGTGGGAGTTGTGTATGCGTCTTATTTGTCCGTTTTTGTCAACTTGAATTCAACAGAGAAGGGCTAGTTAGTTTCTCCCGCTCGTTCATGTTATACAAGTCATTGCAGTTTGCAGGGGAGTAGATGAAGATGGCTGACACCAAGGCCAGTTCAGATGCCGGCTAACTGCAGTTTGACAGGTGAGGAAGAGGAGGGCTAGCAGGGTATCAGTAGATGTCAGGTAGGTCTGTGTAGTTCCTATCGAAGTAGCCCCCAGTGTAGAGCCAATCCTGGGAGCTGGTGAAGGGATTGGTACCAGACTGGAACCATCTGGACACACAGACAGACAGACATACAGCAACAAATACAGAAACACGCACAGAGACACACAAGGACTCAGTAAGGATTTTCAAAATGTCAATAAAACAACTTTAAAAGGACAGTGCTCTAGATGAGCAATGAGTCAATAATGTTGATCAGAAATTACACTGAAGCAGATCACAATCACACAAGTCTTGACTATGATGATGTTTGAGGAAACACCATATTCTGACAATAGCAACACAACTGAAACCAGAAAGTTGAATAATTAATCAAGTAGGTACACACCAGAATCTCATAGTGTGTGTGTGTGTGTGTGTGTGTGTGTGTGTGTGTGTGTGTGTGTGTTACCTAGTGGACCACTCCTCGTCGCCCTTAGCTCTGTCTTTCCTGGCAGCCCTCTGTTTCTCCTCCAATCTTTCTTTGTCCAGAGTCGCGTCATCTGCAAGCACAACAAACATCAGGAGCTTTCATGAAGTACAATATAATACCTTCTAACATAACGTAATGTAATTTGACTTCAATTAAAACAAGAAAATAGCCAAGTTTCTTGTATGTAGCCTCGTCCCAACCAACAGCACAATTCTAATTTCTTATTGATTCTCACCTCAAGTTCAAGGTGATGGTACAGTAGGCTGGACAATAACTACTGCAGAAAGTGTCTAACACGAAGTATAGAAACTAGAGGGCTACAGAAATTTATGGTAGACTGGACAACGTGTAGCCCTGTAATTCCTGCACTTCCGGTGAGACACGTTCAGCAGTAGTTATTTTCCAGGCTTTACCTTCTTGTTAGATGGATATAAAACCGGGAGCGAGGTTCAGGTTCAATGCACTGTTATACCAATAGATGGCAGCGTTGTCTTTTAGTTGTTTCCTAGGCTCACAGTTATGTATTTTCACTGTGCAGTGTGCACACCACAGCAATGTCTAGACAATATTAAAAGGCAGGTGAAAGATCCTACAGGCTGCTTCCCTTAATATTCACTTTCTGTAGAGAGACAGACAAGAGGGAGAAGCTGAGAGAGAGAGAGGACAGGGGAGGTGCAAGGAAGGGGGGGGGGTCTGACTCTCCTATTAAAGAGATAATGTACAGTGTAGACTAGAGGTTTCAGACGCACTCATTCATGTAGAAAAGAATAAAGAGTAAAAACTCAATTACCCATGTTGCCATTCTCCATGGCTCTGATGTCAGGCCTGAGGCGGCAGTCTGTGGGGGACAAGATGGCCTCCATGCCAGGCTCCATCTCATTTAGAGACATCGCAAAATGGGTGAAATTATACATCTGGACAAAGGAGGAGAGAGCAGGATTAGGGTGTGTGTGTGTGTGTGTTGACTGTGTTCTGAGCTAGTAGATCTGCTACTTCCGCTATTTATGCATTTTTATGTTTGAAAATGTATGAACATTTTTCAACATGGAAACGATTATGACGAATATGCAAAATCATTATTTGATTATCTCAAATAATTGTGATAAGGCGATTATGTAATAATTGTGACAGGCCTAGTGTACGTGCAATTTGTCAGTGTGCCTGTCTGTCTGTGTTAATCTGCGCGTCTATCAGCGTGTGGTGTGTGTGTGTTCTTACTGAAGCAGATTGTGCTGGTCTAGATGCTATCCTCCAAAGCAGAGTACTCCCTGGTATGACAGACACCGTCTCCTGAACCTCTGGCATGTCATCTGCATCATCATTCTCCGCCCCTTCCGATTCCTCCTGAGAACATGCATATGCAGGCACGCCGCACACATACACATAAGTAGTTTTGATTAGTTTACTTTATATCAGCTTCATTTTGTTTTCTTTAAACTTAACCCACTAAGACCTGAGGCCATTCTTAAATGTTTTTAAATCCTAACAGTTTTTGAAAAAAAATAAATAAAAAAAATTCAAAAATAGCAGATCTACAAGCTCATAGCGCGGCACTCGGTGCCGTGCTATGAGCTTGTATATCTGCTATTTTTGAATAGCCAAAGAAATCTAAAGTGACACAGATGCGTTCCAGGTATTAATGGGTTGTTAAGTAAATTTAGGTTACAGACACATTTTACCTATACCTAGCAAATGCACACAGATACAGTATACAATAACACACACACACAAACGGACTTTGCAAGTTCTGCATAACTATGTACATTATACAATGCGGTTTCTTTCTACTTAGCATCACTACAGTATCAAACGTATAAAAGTAGGTCTGCTAAACTGCAGCACAGCACTTGGGTGTAGAGCTTCTAGACTAGAGCAACCATTTTACCTTTAATACACAGCATCCTACTGAGAGACGACAAATCACAGGACGAGAGAATCACAAATCAGTAGGGGACCGGGGTGCAACGGTTAATTGAACTAATTAATTATAAAAAATGTGTTGAATGTGACTTGAAACAACGCGTCAAACCGTGAAGCAATTTGTTTTCGCAATTTCTATGCAACACCGCTGTATGACAAATTATAAAACAGGGAATAAGTTAACGCGACTAATCGATTTAGTTGATTATAAAAATCTATTTGATTTTTTTGGCTGTCAATTTGTTGATACAGTATATAAAAAATTAACCAATTTTATAAAGCACTTCTCGGTTATTAAATTAATTGAAAAAGTAATCGACAGAATAATTGCAAAGAAAAAGTGAAACTCTACACGGTACAGCATATGATACCATTAAATGACACCATTACATTCCGGAACTGATTCATTGTCGTTTTTAAACATGCCTTGGAACTAAATTACAGACATAGATCTACTAGAATCTCACCTGTTTGTGCTTCTTATTGTCTCCTTTCTTCTCCGTCTTTTTGTAGGTCTCGTAAACCTGAGGGTCCACGCTCCACATGCACTCCGTCCATTTCCCATAGATTACACACCGCTTCTTTTTACTTCACAGACACAGGGGACAGAATAAGCATTATAATAACTAATTTTTCATTTCATTTTAAAACAGTGTTCTACTTCATTCCTACTGACCGCCAGAGGCAGTGTTTTCAACACCTGGATATCATCGCGCGCTCGCGCATAGGTCGAATATTAATACCAACAAAGTCACTCGTGACCTGTGTGCACGCACACCACCTATATAGGGGCGGGGCACACAGCGTTCATCCTCTTTCATCTTTTCGCCTCCAAAGCGTAGGTCGATACTTGCAGCTGCGCGTGAAGTTTCGTAACCAACACGGTTGGGGCTACGGACTACGGTCCGTCCTCCAGAGACTGCGTAGCCTGCTACCATGGAATTACGTTACCCCGTTTATAGGGGCTGTCGGAAAGGAACAAGGAAGGAGAGGGAAAAAAAAAAAAAAAGCATGAAGAAAAGGCGACGGTGAATGGAGTTAGCGGCTGCTTGTAGCATTGGAGCTAACGACAATAACACCGTTAACTTTCCCCGCTCCACCGTTGTTGTTGAACCTGGCACGGATAACTATGGAGCCATAGCTGGGCATTGGCGACGGTGAGTGCATGTATTGTGCTGTTTACAGACAAATAAAGTAAAAGAGGGGAAAGTATTCAGCGTTGAGGATGTATCCCATTCTGCCGCTTTGAGAAGACCGTCTCTCGCCTCGATGACACGACGGCGGTGGAGCCAGATTGACTGGTTAATGTGTCTCATAGAAGGTGTTCTTTCGCCTCGAGGAGACGACCAAAGCGCTAATGAGCGCAGTGGCAGGTAACTGGGCTCCATTAAAGTACAAATACCCAAGCGAAATTGTACTTAAGTACAGTACTGAGTACATGTACTTAGTTACTTTACACCACTGTATGAGAGCTCTTCTGTGAATGTTTTTGCTGAAAGTGGTTCTCACTTTGACGCAGACATTCTATCTACCAGACATATGGCGCTTGTTAGCTTGATTGCTATCCGGCTCAGTCAGTACACTGTCTACCTGCAAGTCTGTAGGTCCCTGGTTCAAACCCCAATTTAACCAGTCCAAATATAATTTAGCTGCAGCTAATAAAGGACATCCATAGTGTGCTTCACTCTGTCGTTATTGGACGATATACTGTGTACCTATTACTACATGTACTTGGTGCCGCGCTATGAGCTTGTAGATCTGCTATTTTTGAATAGCCAAAGTGTAAAATAATGCTTTTTAGCTCAAATCTAAAAATGACACAGTTCCAGGTCTTAATGGGATAAAAGAGGTCTCGCTGATCAATGACAGCTGACTTAAGCAGCATATATGCCAATACTGCCACTGTGTGTGCTTAACCTCACAGTTTGAGTGTGTATCATAGCTTGAGTGTGACTCGCTGCTGCTATTCAGGTTATACTGCTTTGTGCTTGGTAGTAAAATGGAATTATAATACTGGTATGGTTCAAGTGTGTCTTGCCTTGCCATCACTTGGTTATCATACTGTGGGTACTTGACACATGACTTGACACTGTGGCTTGAGTGGTTGTCGCTCCTTGCTACGACGAAGTTACATATTAGTAACATTGTACTCTGGGTACTGATAATCAATAAGCTTTGTTTATTGGCAATGGATCCCCATTAGCTGCGGCAAAAGGGAAACCAGCAGCTATTCTCCCTGGGGTCCAAGACAACATTAATTAACATTAATGTTAATTGTGTTAATTGTGTCCAAGACACAATACATTAACAAGTACACATGTACTTGACGCTGTAGCTTGAACGATTCTCGCTCTGTTGCTATGGCTACGTTACCAATAGCACAAGTGTATCTCACTCTGCTGCTGTTACCCACTAATACTGTGTGTACCTGGTACTCACTCCTGCTATTCAACATATGCAGTATACTGTGAATACTGATGGCATAGCTTGAGGGTATGTCGCTCTGCTGCTATCCAGATAATACTATGTGCTTGGTAGTGAAATATTCTTAAATAATTCTATATGACGATTGAAGTGTGTTTTGCTTTGCCACTTCTTGACTATCATACTGTGTCCTTGACACTGTAGCCTGAATGATTCTCGCTTTTGCTACGGCTACGTCATCAGTAGTATTGAGTGTCTCACTCTGTTGCTGTTGCCCATGGATTATTGCAACAATTGCTGGTCCCAGAAGGGAAGGTCCATTACTTGTGCCGGTCATGTCCTGACTATGGTGCCTGACACAGGCTATGGCTGTGAATGTTTGGCTAATTGCAGCGGCATACTGCTGGCAGAAAGGCCGACTGGGTTGGCCTGGTTGGGGCGGATTTGCCTCCCACAGGGATGCTAGCATTGAGCCCTCTGGATGCTTTCTCAGCTAGAGGAATTGTCAGGATGACGAACTCTTGCCCACTGAATTGAAAGCAGTACATGGAAGTACAAATTCACAATACAAGGTCTACTAAATTGGAAAACTCATTAAGCACTGAGCTTGTTTAAGATGAGATCCCCATGCACACAAATCATGATGAGGCTGGACAGGAAAAAAAGAAACAAGAAATAATGACTGACAGTCATGTTATACCAGCTGCATGCTGCATTTTGCACTGGTAAGTGCCACTGCGGCGTGCCCCCCAATGGAATATACCCCTAGCATTGGGAGTGTGTCTCGCTCCGCTGCTGCTGGTCGCTCCACTACTGCTTGTCACTGGACGAAAGAAGGGAAAAGGATTAGCGTTGAGAGTGCATCTCGCTCTGCCGCTTTGAGAAACCATGGCGGGCGGCCCACCGCCATATAGCGTAAGCATTAGGAGTGTGTCTCGCTCCGCTACTGCTTGTCGCTGGACGAAAGGAGTGGAAAGTATTAGCGTTGAGAGTGTGTCTCGCTCTGCCGCTTTTGGAGGGACCACGCCACTGCGGCGTGCGCCCACTCGAATATACTGGCATTGGGAGTGTGTCTCGCTCCGCTGCTGCTGGTCGCTGGCCAGAGGAAAGAAAAAGGAGAGGAACCACGTGCGGCCCACCGTAACGTAGCTTCAGCATAGTAAGTGTGTCCCACTCCGCTGTTGCTTGTCGCTGGACGAAAGGAAAAAAAAGGGGTCAGCGTTGAGAATGTATCCCATTCTGCCGCTTTGAGGAACCATGTGCGGACCACCGCAACATAGCTTCAGCATAGTAAATGTGTTCCACTCCGCTACTGCTTGTCGCTGGACAAAAGCGTTGAGAGTACATAGCCCAGCTGGCCATAACGGCTTGGCCTAGATGGATGCGTCCAACAACTATCGTTGTCGTACACCCTCGGTGCCGTACATCATGAGATTTGGCATGTGGGCCAGTTCCAGAACCTCTTACCAAGGACTTGTCAGCCATGGGGAGTACAGCCCAATATGGCCTAGACCCAAGGCCACTGGTTGATGCCAACATTGCTTACTTACTTACATTACCTTACTGTAAGTCGATCCGGATTAAGAGCGGGTGTCCCGGGTTCGACGCCAGGCCAGAAGTGGGTCAAGGTGTGTCCCTGTCTGAGCCCCTAATTGCCCCATGAGCGCCGGAGAATGGCTGCTCACTGCTCCTAGTAGTTCTAGGATGGGTAAATAAATACAGCGGACAAATTTCACGCATGTACAAATGTGCATATATATTTTGTGGCTTGGGCTTCGAACCCCAAGACTGCAACAGAATGGTGAGGGTCTCCAGCCAGTGTCGCTAATGCACTGGACCTGCGTGCAGTGCACCTGGCCCTCAGGATGTTTATGCCGTGTTCAATAACACAATTTGTCAACAGTCTGCCTTCTGGGGCGCTTGACCCAGTCAGTCTCTGCAGGAGGCTTGGAAGCTCCTTTCGTGGACCTTGCCTCATCTTGCAAATTTCATAGCAATGCGCTTGTTGGGTGTACAGTCCAGGCTGCGGACATGTTTCCCACTGGAAGCCTCTTGGATCCGATAGCAGTTCGGATCACGGGCATAGCTATGGCAGAGCGGTAGTACCGTTAGCCTTGAGGGCATAATGCGTTGTTGACTGTAGGTCTCCCTTTACGGGACAGACCAGTCCGTTAGGGCAAGATGCTCTGGCCTACTGCAGCTTCTCAATGAAGTGCCTTGGCCTCTCCACAGAGACAAGATCTCCTGTCACAGTTAGGGGGGGAGGTGCATGTGGCATCCTCACTCCTAACCTTCGGCTGCGTCATTGGCCACTGAAATTCAAAACTATTGTCCGAAAATTACTGGATTTTTGGGCATCGTACACCAGGGCGTTGCACGCCAGCGAGTGTAGACTGTGCTCTAGTCGGGACAAGGGCCACTGCATAGGTTAGAGCGTTGCTCTGTGCTTATGCTGCCCTAGATATCTGCGGATGATGTTAGATGGAGGGTTCAGCCTCTCTACCATTGAGATGCTCTCCGCGTGTGGCCCCCACAGGTTGCATGGGTGCCTTCATGATGCTTGCCTGTGGTATTGGAAGCTTTGTCCCCAGCCGGTACATCGGGCTGCTCTCAGATGACTATCTGCTAGTACTCTTTGTCCTCACTGCAAAAGTGAGTAGATGGGCTTCATGCCCTGGCCATTGCCAGAGACTGTTAAAGTGGGATTCCGATGGGTCTGGGTTTACCATATGGCCGACCCCTCCTTACGTCCTCAGAGGCTTTCTGCATTTCACGTCAGCTAGCCTGTTGATTTGTTAGTTTGCTCCTCAACCAGAGGTGGAGCAACTGCATTCTAGTACCTGCCTATTGTGTCCCGTCCGGGCTCTGTGGCAGGACATAGCCGTGATGGCTGGAGTTTGGTTGTATTTGTCTGGGAGGAAGGGCACAGCTGTGCCTTGGCTTAATGGAGACTTTCATTGCTGCGTTCAGGCAAATGTACGTCTTCAGGGGGCCTCTAGGTTCCCCCAAGGCCTTTCTTGACCGCGGGGGTTGCCAGAGCCTCTCCCTCAGTGATACAGGCTTGGAGCAGGCCAGGAGATGCAGCCGAATGAGCTTCATCTTTCATGGGCTTTTGCCCGCTCCTATATATAGTCAACCTGGCCGTCTCGCATCCTGTGGCGACGGCTGTGGTGTTGTCTGTTTATTCTATCTGCAAACCGACTTCGGTAAGCGCAGATTCCTCGTGACTATGTTGGTATTAGTCATCCAGGTGTTGAAAACACTGCCTCTGGCGGTCAGTAGGAATGAAGTAGAACGAGAGTTATGCATATAACTAAGGTTCTACGAATTCCGGATGACCGCCAGAGTTGACTGTCACTCGGAATCTCGTTCTCGACGAAAATATTTCATGAGGATGAACGCTGTGTGCCCCGCCCCTATATAGGTGGTGTGCGTGCACACAGGTCACGAGTGACTTTGTTGGTATTAATATTCGACCTATGCGCGAGCGCGCGATGATATCCAGGTGTTGAAAACACTGCCTCTGGCGGTCATCCGGAATTCGTAGAACCTTAGTTATATGCATAACTCTCGTTTTCTGACTTCCTTGACAATGGTGAAAGGAGCTAGCTGACACGTGACCCGGTCACAGGCCAGATAGGAGCCCATGACATGATTAGGTCTGTGCCTCTCTAGTACCGTACATGTTCCAACCTGGTTGAGACACCAGGACACCAGTGGAGCAGTTTGATGGCAGTGAGCTAGGGAAGAGACTGTATAGCAGCTGTAATGTACTGTAGTCCTACCTCTTATCCTGGATGTAGCCCTCCACTCTGTGCAGTTCCTTGCCAAACATCCCACATGGTTTGAAGCTCAACACACACTTGTCTCCGGTGCTGATCATAGGGGTAGACAGAGCAAAAGGGAGAACATCTTTTTTTTTTAATGTATTATCATCATCATCATTATTATTATACACACAAGAGAAGTGTGTATAATAGAAGAAGTGACACAAGATAGAGAAGTGACACAAGAAAAAGACAAAAGTTCACAAGTAGGGATCAAACCCATAAAGGAGCAATTAGGTCTAGTGTCTATGTGGTACTAACTGCATAAGCCACCCTGCTGACACAAAGCGTATTAATGTATTTTCATTGTTAAACAGATGGATACAGAGTAGGATTCAAGGCAACAGTCCAGCAGGAGAATATGGTGGTTGATCAGTAGCTCCCTGCTGTCACTGAGGAAGTGTGAACCATGGGTGGGAGGTAAGCCAAGAGGCTGCTTGTTCAGTAAACCTTCCCTGGCAAAAATAGCAAAGAGGAACAATCGCTGTGCTTCTGTTTGCCCAAGGAGACAGGGGAAGTAAGACAGTATGCTATTAGGGTGGCCAGGAGTCTCAGTATAAATATAAGAGACATAAGAGTCAATAGAGACTGGAATGTAGGGCAGGTCCGTGTGCACTGGAAATCAAGGGCAGAATCACAGTTACTGTTCTTGGTTGACTGGTGGATTATGTCAACAGAGTGCCTTCAACAGCAAGTTGAAATAGGGATTTGGATGGGATAGAAGGGAGGAATGTGTCACAACAATGCACTGTGATGTCCTATTGTACTGTATGTCTAAGTGCTGAGTTATTAATACACAGGTTATTGGTATGTCTCTGTACTTAAGACATAAAGACTAACTTTAGTGTTTACTATTGTTGAGATATACGAGATTGCATTTCTTTCTAGGTTGATCTGTAGTTTAATGGCTGACTATATCAACTGTGTGGTCTATAGCAAGGAAAGGCATTTCACTCAGACAGGTTTGGCCAAAGATTACTAAATGTTTTCCGATCTATCTACTGTGATGGCTGAAGTGTCTACTTTAAAGATTAAAGTACATTTTTCACATGACATGTTGGGTCAGTTTTACATGCTTTGTTGTTTAACATGCTCAGTATTAGATTGTTTGAACTGCGGTGACATGGATCTATTTTATGCCTAGTGTTCATTTGTCATTCCATTGTATGCAATGTAAAGAGTAGCCTATTGGGACCAGGTGGCCAGACAGGTGACCTGGCCTAGTAAGTATTTAAAGATGTGCCTCTGGGGTTTCTTTGCCTGAAGAAGAGCTTGGTGCTTGAAACGTTAGCTTTGGTGGTAAATTAATAAATATCAACGGAAGCATGATCCAGTGTGTGGACTCTATTCTTCTGTTTTCACATGTTTTTCTGTCCAGCACCTGGTCATGTATTGTTTTTCTGTGTGTGCTTTTGTAAACGTTTTGCATCAGTTAATGGCAATTACAGTATGTACTATACAAGTTGTCAACTGTGATAGAAAAACTACAAAATGACACAAAACACCCAGGGTTAGGGTTTACCTGTGGTTGACTATCTCCACTGTACCATACTGCTCAATCCAGAGTTTACCCAGGATGATGTTGTGGACACAGCAGTAAGGATTGCACCATGTATACGCCTCCTTGTGCCTAGAGATTAGAGAAGTGGCAAGGAGAGGAGAGGACAGGAGAGGGTATTTAAAAACTCTCAGAGGTAATAGATAAAGTCATTTTGCATTCCTACTTAAAAAGTACAGGTGTGTAGGAGAGATCAACCAACATAGATTAAAAAAAGAAGTGGTCCGGCTCACTTGTCTTCACTTTTGGTCAACTGACCATCACGTATTAACACACTCTTGGAGTTAAATTAACACAGATGTTTTGTGTGAAACAGCAACCCAATGTTTTAACCAGTGTTAATAAGCAAGATATGTTCTTGTTCAAACCGTTGTAAATGTAGTGTTGTGCAGTATGATCACATTTCACCACACAGCAAAAAAAGTATTAATAGTGAATCTTTACACTTTGAGAGTTAAATTAAAGCTGGAATCTGTAAGTTTTATATCCTCTCCCAAAGGAGAGATATACAGCTGGTACACCTGGAATTAGTATTGCATAGCCAGATGTTTCACAGCTCCACCTACTCCATCTGAGAAACTTGAGTAGGCGGTGCTCTCTGAAAGTCTGGCTATGCGAGACTAACCTGACATTTGAACCCTGGCCTCCAGCATGGGAGACCAAACATCTACCACTCAACAAGAGAGAATTGCCGCTTGACCAGGGGAGATATTGTGCAGATACAAGGGTCTTCATTTCTCATTTCAGATTGGTTAAAATAACCTATTCATTAACAGACGTTTCGGATTGCAGCGATAACACTGCGGATTTGACTTAAATCCCGACCGATGCCAAATTGTTAGGTCTGACACTGATCCCCATTTAGGAGAATCCTAGCCTACTGATCGCAAAATCAATTATAATCAATTTGAAAGAAAATAAACGAAAAATGGCCAATCTACAAGCTCACAACTTGTCACATTGCAATGGGACGCAAGGTTGAAAATGGTTGCTGATACCAATGTCGTCAAAAAAGTACAAAATAAATCTACTGATATATCAGCCAAACAGATATATTGTTCTGGCTCTAATTTGACTGTGCACCAACACACACACACAGGGTTGCAAGCAATGCTCACTGGACGGCCTTGCACGCCGTGCCGGAACCTATTTGACCAGGAGCACGTGCAGGCACACGCATAGATTTAAAACTACTTTAAATTCGCACCTCAACAACGTTTTCAAAGGTTCCCGACTCACACCTAGCGAATTAACATAGGAATAAGCCTAGATGCATATCAATTGTCCATTGTGTGACTTGCAGTGTAGGTGTTAAGCGACGTGCGCGTCACGTCATTGAAATAAAGTGCAAGAACATACCAAATGAGCATTGCATGCCTGCACACACACACACACACACACACACACACTCTTGTACTCACTTGAGGAGCTCTAGCGTGATGGTGCCTTTAGGCTCCGCCTCCACACTCTTCCCCCAGAACTTGAGTTTGGGGTAGATGGAGCCGTGGAAGACAAAGTCTCCAGCCAGGCTCTCTGCATGGAAGGCACTGACAGGAGGGTGGTGAGAGACCTGCTCTGAGACCAGCCTGAAACCCTGGTCCTCCCTGGAATGTTCAAACAGTACAGTGGGATAAGGCAGTTAGAGTGTGTGTGTGTGTGTGTGTGTGTGTGTGTGTGTGTGTGTGTGTGTGTGTGTGTGTGTGTGTGTGTGTGTGTGTGTGTGTGTGTGTGTGTGTGTGTGTGTGTGTGTGTGTGTGTGTGTGTGTGTGTGTGTGTGTGTGTGTGTTTGCACACAGATGGTGTCTTGTGTTATGGCTGTGTGTATACCTGGTGAGTTCGTAAGTCTCTCCCAGTAGAGGGTTGAATGGTTTTCCAGTTCTCTCCCACTGAGACGCCACAGCTGACACAGCAAAAGCAGCTACCGCCTAAAAGAGACAGAACTGGCCGTGAGCAAGTCTCCACTGATAGTGGGCTCAGGAGGCTCTACTTTGAAAGAGTCAGTGGATAGAGCATGTACTGTATGTCCCTGGGAAAGAATCCATGTGAAAAGGACAATGAGCACTTGAGCAGAGCTGTGGGAAGATGAGATTAAAAAAAGTAAAACGTTGCATAGCAACAGCCTAGATTTTGCAGGCAGTCAGGAGGGTAGAAGTTGTAGAAGTTGCTCTTATAATGCCTTTGTTATTAAATACTATTTTAATTGGCATTGAATTTTGCCATGTGTAACCATTCTATAAAAAGCAATATAACACTCTGCAGCCTGTGATACATTGTGATCACAGCTAAGAGGGTTGTCAGACCTTCGCTTCTCGTCGGGCCGAACGCTATGTATGGTGTGAATTATTGCTTCATTATATCTATAACATTGTGTGAAATATACATTTCTGATGAACAGACTGTCTGTGTGTGTGTGTGCTGACCTGCATGCGTTCTATGGAGTCTGGTAGTGAGCAGGCCTTGTTGAGGAGGTACGTGTGTTCCATGTATTCTGTGATCCGCTGCAGGAAGCTCAGAGGCTCGTTGAACGCGATGGGCATGGTTATCTTGGACAGTTCCTATGACAACCACAGAATGGTAGACAGCACAGCACAGTATATCTGAATGTCTGAAGACCGGTTCAACTTCACATGATAAAAAAGGGTTACGTTTTTGAGTGCTGGGTACATTAAGTCATTTTACGAGTGGTTGGGTTCATATAATCTGTAATGAGCATTTAACATAGTTGTGTAATTTATTACCTTATTTTACCATCAATAAAAAATTACAAATAATAATGAACAGATTAACCACTATATCATTTGTTGCAGGGATCTACAGCAAATTTCTTTGCCGAAATTAGCCGATCTACAATACTGTAGATAGGCTATTTTCGCATTATGTTCAAACTACTTTCGCCAAAGGTTTGCCTATGCCCAGAATGGGGACACTAGGGTTCATGTGGTTAATCGATTACAATAATCGTCAGTTGAAGCCTTACTGGCAAATCCTTGCAAAAGAAAGAACAAAGACGCATGATTGTAAACGGGTTAACTAATGTTTCACAACCCACATGTAGAGCAGTCAGCTGTAATGTCTTCTTACCATTCCAATACATTTCTTCAAGATGCCCCACACACTGATGGTGTTTCTGGCATACATGGGGGCAGGTAACGCCGCCCTGAAAATAAACAAAAATGTACACAAAAGACATCATATGGATGAGCAGATACAGTACATATAGAAAGGCAGAGAAGAAAGGGGTGAGGAGTGAGGAGGGGGGAGAAGGTGCGAGATGAGCAAGAATGAGAGGATGGTAAAGTACAAAAGAAACGAGAGAAGGGAAAAAGTGAGATGACTAGATAACTAGTTATGTCTTGCCATAAGTAACATGGTAACTATAACACATGACATATTTATTACACATTCAAACAATATAAATGAAATGTTCTCATTCGATATTCATTTTATCAGAGGGTATTCAAACAATGTAAATCACGAAATGTGAACAGGGAGCTCAGCTTACTGACGTATTAAAACAAACACACACCATACTGTATATTAGCTACGTATTCAAACTATTTTTTATCACAATATGTTCTCATTTGTTATTCATTTTATAACTAAGCATTTTATTTGTAGGCCTACCCAAATATGTAAATCTCTGAGCCAGCTAAGACAAATATTTCACACACACACACACACACACACACACACACACACTAGCAGGAGGAATGCTGTGTTACCTGCGTTTCTTGACTCCGTTCTCCTGCAGTACTGAGCCATTGTTTTTCTGGCTGCTGTCAAACAAAACAGCATCTTTAAAACTGGCCTCCGACGCAGCCTCGTATGACTCGTCTGAATCCATGCCTGGAGGGACACACACACACACACGTGTCAAGGTTTTGGTTCCATTAGAAGCCAATATACAGCTTGGTTAGACACAGAACCATCCCAGTTTTGGGGTGTGCCAGTAGCTGATCGGATAGAGAACATGGCGATCATCACCACAATCGATACAATAACCTTTCTTACTCATCTGAAAACAACTTGAATCTACACTAGTTTGAAGGCGTGGAATTTACAAGTGACATTTCAACAAAGTATTGTCTAAATGAAAGCACAAATCCTGTCCAGTTGTAATGATTTTTAGCAGAGGCAACATTCGATTGTGTCTCATTAACTGCTGAAAATGTACATGTAACTGTAGTGAGATCAAAGGAGAATAGCAATTACAACCAGCAGAGGTTTGATATTTACAACATTAATCAATTATTAATTGAGCAAGACACTGTGTGACACAACATGCTCATTAAAATGCTTTGGACAGCCGTAGCTTAGTGGGTATAGAGGGCGTCCGGTAATCAGATGGTCACCTTTTCGCCTCATGGCCTGCCAAGTAATACGTGTCGAAGTGTCCCTGAGCAAGACACTTAACCCCTAACTGCTGTGCACCAGTTAATCTAAATTAAAAAATGGTATATCAGATCAGATGCAGTGCAGTCAAAATGTAATGAAAAGTCCCGTTTCTCCAGGGCTTGATTCCCTGAGATGACAGTACGTACAGTTTTAGTGTAGCATAACTCCCTGAGAAGCTGAAAAAGGAAACAAACTGTTACACACGGCCCAGACTGTATAGCAGGGGTCGCCAAATTAATGCTAACCCCGGGCCAATGTTTTTTATATGACGGGCCATAACATAATCAATGGCTAATTTAAGAACTGGAACTTGTGACAGACCACCTTATATACAATAAGACCTTCTATCCAGCTCTAAAGATGTTGACAACATCCTCACTGTGTGACAATCATACATAACATGCTACTAGTTTATCTAAATGTCAAGAAAGATATCTGTGCAGATGCCAAACTTTGAATACCACCTCCAGTTTCTCTAGGGACTGATTTTCTGAGATGTACAGTATGCGTTAGTGTAGTACAGTAGTTAAGGAGACTGTCAGACGTAGACCAGTGACTCCCTAAGAGGTTAAAATATGTGACACAAATGTCTAGTCTGTACAGGATGTTTGGGTATCACAGCAATTTTGCATATATATTTTTTATAATCTTAGACAGTAAGCCTACCATACATAGTACACAGCAAAATCCTTGCCGGGTTGCAACTACACAACATCATTTTATTAGCCATTATTCTATCAATTTCTTTTTCAATTAATTTAATAATTGAGATGCGCAGGTTTTTTTAAATACATTCATTTATTTATTTTATATTTCATTGAATCGATTACCGTAACCACTTACACATTATTTTATACTTCTTACTACTACTAAAAATTGAGAAAATACCCGATCGACAAGTGTGTACCTATAAAAAGGTACACAGAAGGCATCAAACGGGCAGCAAGGAAAACAACATAGCGACAAATAACACATGCCGGATATACTCACCTTTCTAGATTGACAAGAACACTTCAATTCAAAACAACATTCAACTACACACAAAGAGTAAGACACTCCAATGTGGAAGGTATACAGTATGTGTTTCATAACTGCTGTATTGCCTGAATTTCCCCAGCAGGATCAATAAAGGTCTATTTAACAATCAATCAATCTACAAATAAGTGTGACACTAAAGCCCATTGTACACTACACCAGAAAGAAATTTGTTCGGTTGGCTACAGACAACAATATGACGTCATTCAGGGGTTCGGGTGGGTGCGATCAGAACAAAATGTGAGTGTTCTGGGACTCCGACATGTAGTTCAGCTACTGTGATAGGTACAAACACCTCTGAAATCTCTCTCTAATGACCATTCATAAACACAACCTAGTAGTTAGAAAGAAAGCCCTCCTCTGAGACAAAGACTGAGTAGAAGAAAATGGTACCATATTATCATCAGCGTTAGTGAGGACCAATTATATTAAGTTAGGTTGAAAATGGGCGAAGTCGTTCTTTATGATTGATGTAGCCTATTTTAAGCATTTAAGCATGTTCATTAATGCAGCCACCAGGCAAACCTCAGTATGGGAAAAGTAGTACTAGGTCCATTTACAACGGGAAATCTGCTTTGACAAAAGAAAGTGTAAAAGGGCATGTTAATGGGTGGAGCAGGTGGTACAGTATGTAGAAACCCAGCTGTTATGTGTAAAATATTACTCATACAGGGTGGAGCCGCAGGTGAGGCCCTGACAGCAGCAGGCTGAAAATAGAACAGCTGTTTATCATATTGCAAATACTGCTATACAAAAGATGTTTGTATTGTATTCAAGGCTATAGGAGTAATTTTATTTTATCATATGTAATGCCAGATAGATTGTTAAGCCAGAACAGAATAGAATGAAATACTAGAACACAATCCAATAGTCTTAAACAGGCGAGAAAATAATTCAAATAGGATTTTATTGAACTACCAAGCTGGAATATTTGTTTTTGGCTGATATATTTTGTTTGTGGTTAATCAACTTAGTTTCTGGCTAGTAAGGTTTCTTTTTTCTTTGCTATTAAGATATGTTCTTGGTTTTATTTTGGAAATGTAGATCAATTCCTCCAGCCTCTGGTTTTTACCACATGGCTCTGCAGGAGTCTTGCCGTCGATACAAGGGTCTGTCTGTATGTCTGTCTGTCTGTCTGTCTGTCTGTCTGTCTGCGTGATCAGAGCTAATCTCGCAAAGCCGCTGGACCAATCAACACCAAATTATGTGTGCTCACTGCCAATAGGCTACAGAATACAGAAGACACTTTTTGATATCATTTTATAATGGAAATCAAAAGGGCCCTGATTGGGATGAAGCATTGCCTAAATGTAGAGTCATACAGTAAATCATAGATATGCTGTTCCCATGTGATTCCATTTTGTTTTAACACTATGGAAGATCTGTTGTATCCAGGAAGCCAGTCCAGGTTCAAATTCAGCATTACTGATTAATGTCTTTGGTTTATTACAGGTGCTTTGCATGGGTTATGAATGCAGCTCAAGCGACAAGTGGTATATTAAAGCTGAGCTTGTTCTCCATCTGCTAATGAATAATAGACCCGTTACTGGTGCACCTCCCACACATATTCAGTTCACTGTCTGTCTCACAATAGTAAGATGATCATTATGACACTGACAGACTGAGGCACATCAAGGTAAACACTCAAACATAGACACACGTAACCACGCATGGAGTTCAGCAGGTGGTCAAATCTTTTGTTCGTTCATTCATCCATCATCTGCCTCTCTCTCTCTCCCTCTCAAACACACACACACAATATTTAAGTACAAATGGCCTCTGTCTCTTTCTCTCTGCAAGATAATAAGGCTTATAAATTATTTAGGTAATCTACAGACCGGAGCAGGTTAGGTTCCACAGGTTAACATTACTCATCAACATATCAAAACAGGAGGACTATGACAGAGTTGCCGCAATACTAGATGACAATGTCCTACTGTAACTTGCGCCAGACATATCGGATATATATCACCATCAAGCTTTGAAATAAAGATGTACTCTTTATGAGTACTTGGTTTTCTTGTCAAATTGAAGATGATATGTTTCTTGTACGGTCTGCATTTTACAGTTTGTGTTGTACTCTAGTACCAACTGTTCTGAGCACAGTTCATACAGTCAGCCAATCATTCTGGTTCCAACAAACTGTTTAATTGAGCAATCAGGAGTTATGCATGTTAATTAAAAGGCACGTCTACTAGAGATGCGCGGATCGCGGTTTTAGCCGCGGTTGCCGCAGTTAACCGCAGTTTGGGTGGATTTGGGTCAATCAAATATAATTATTAATTAATATCGGATAAACCGCGGGTGAAATATTGCGGTAAATAAATTAATATATATCTAATATATCTATCCATAAAATAGCTAAATCTCTGCGTGCTTGTGTCTGTGTGAGTGTGTAGAGCAGCCTCTGTGCGATGCGATCACAAAATGCATCGTTTTAGCCTATGGAATGTCGGTGCGTCTTTTTTCTTTTTTTTAACCGGTGCTGCTGTGCTGCGCTGAAGAGCAGTGCGCTCTGTATGTTGGATGCCGCACAGTTGGATGCCGCACCGACATTCCATAGGCTAAATCAATGCATTTTCTGATCGCATCGCACAACTAATACTAAAACTAACGGGGAATACCAGAAAATAATAATATTTTGACATACGGGAAAAACGGTTGGTGCGGATGCGGATATTAAAATTGGATAATATAATTATTGCGGTTGGATAACGGATGGATAATTAATTTGTACCGCGGAACAAACACCTACCTGTGACGGCGTCGTAAAATTCATCCTCATTGTTCATCTTCCAAGTTAAAACGTAGATCTGCAGCTTCTAGAACATGTTCCTTCTGATGATTGGTGGCGGTAGGGTGGGGGCTGGGGTGGGGGTCCCAGAGAGACAATCAATCAATGTCTCTCTGGAGTGCAAATGTCTCACCGACCAACAGTGGAATGTTCCCAACAATTTAAATGTACCGCCCTTTGAACGTAGAACTTGGAACTTTGTTCCAAACTCAACGATACTCCAGATCCGATCCGAGTGTCTGTCCAACGAGGCTTGAAGGTCAGTCGGGGCAAAAGGTCAGCTTGGTGAAAGGACAGTCACTCCCGGGTTGACTTTGTCTTCCTTAAGCAAACAGGACACCTGTAGAAACATATGAAAGACAGATATTTAGTCAAGGGTTGATCAGGTAGTTAAATATAGACAGATGGTGGTATATTGTTATTTTGACTGATAAGTCTGATAAATTTGTCTAAAACATTTATTTTGAAAAAAATCTAGGTAAATTGAAGAGAGGCAAATTGAATTAATAAAGAAAAAAAATCTGTTCCTCACTCCACCGGCGCCTATATACTGTAGCAGGGGTTGACACTAACGGTTGCCCGACAGCCCGTGGCAAGTCAATAAAACGTTCGGGCAGGAGGAGTTTGCTTTCAGATTGCCCGACGGGCAAGCGTCTGTGGAATTTTAAATAAGTCATATAGCTATTGAGATATTTGGCATAAATATTAAGGTATGTCCATATCGCACAGCCCCAGAATTCACAAGTAAAGTAAAAATAAGTGTTCAAATTAACGGTAATTAAAATTGTACCCATCGCCTATTTACTTTTCGTTGTGTGGACATGACCTTTGGGCAAGTAGAACATGACTGTACTTGCCCGGCGGGCAAGTGCCTTTGAGACCCTAGTGTCAACCCCTGTGTAGCTATAAGGAGTTCTTTGTAATGAGATATTAAAAGCAAAGCAGAAACACATGACTACTCCAGTGCTCAAAGCCAACATGAATACAGTATCAATTCATCCACAGCACAGCAGAGTCTGCATAACTCATGCTTTGAAATGGTACATGGTGCATTTATATAGCGCCTTTATCCAAAGCGCTTTACAATGTGCATTACATTCACCCATTCACAATTTCACACACATTAACACACCCGTGGATCAAACCGGTAACCTTGCGATTCCCAAGCGTCCACTCGATGTCCTGAGCCACTGCCGCCCCAACACTTACACTATTCTAGCTCAGTTGAGCAGGGAAATCAGGCCATAGGTCTAATGTGTTTAACCACATCATGAACCCTAGCATCCCTATTCTGGGCATGTCATAATTATCCGATATTTGGCAGCTGAAAATAGCAGCTCTTGGAGCTCACAACACAGTGTGTTACAACACATTGTGAGCTTGTAGATTTGCTATTTCTATTTTCTGGCGAAGAGATTTGGTGTAAAGGGGAAAAAGGAGGGGACCAAATTAACGACCCCTGGGTGACCCTGGTCAACTAAGTATATATATAAAGGGTTTTTCTTTTTAATGATTATAACAGAGGAGGCTGACTCAAGGTCTAGGTCAAACTATCAGTCAGGTCAATTTATTTCAATACAACTATTGAACTATTGAAATTAATGTCTACAGTAAAAATGCAGGACAGATGCACAATAAATAGATGGAACGAAGTACTTCAACACGTGGAGATGGGGATTGAGATAAAAGTTTTTGAGATGCAGTTTTGTGTACCGTTAGCTATTCGTAGCCAATGTAGGCTAACAACTGAAACTGTGGCGAGACTTGCTGAGTGAATGTCTATCATGGTCCACTGAGTAAAAACATAGAGCTTTCTGGGGCATAATAGTTGCATAAGTAGGACAATGCTGTACTAGGGCATCGATGTTCTTTAGTGTTTGGGTGCAGAGGGTTTTTTTAGATTCTTATTTTCTAATTACAATTTATAAGCTATATTCTCAGATCTCAAATTATAAGCTCCATTCTCACACTAAAATTCAAAAAATTATACTTTGTCATTGACAAATCCAATTACAAAGTCATGCTTTCTCATTCTAAAATTCTAACATAATACATTCTCACATTTCTAATGATAATTTGTGTAGTGTAATTATTCTAAAATCAATTATTTTATTAACATTATAATTTTAATAATCTATTTCATCTATTTGTTCGATTAACTGCTAGACCCCTATTCCCTTTACATTCAGAATGAGAACAGTCAACATATACAATATATACTAACTACAAGTCAGTTGGGGAAACCAGGGCAATGTGTGTGGGCACCTACTCAAGTCAACACTAACTTAACTCACACAGCTCTATAGCTAACACTTTTTTGTTGTCGGTAAGGTTCTTCAGAATTATCAAATTATTTACAAGCATCACTCAGACTACACTAATAACTTGCATGGGCTCTGCAAGGCTTGACTAGAAGTAAATCAAGTTGACACTGAACGCATGACACATGACTAAATATTTACCCACAAGCACTATCTTCTCATCACTACAATCCAAACAGACAAGGACAATACGATGGCATTTACCTTGATATTGGAACTGATGGCGCAAACATAGGCTACATGACTGAATATTTGCCCTCAAGTAGTGTCACTTTACTCAACCCCCTGCAGTGAATATGATCTTGATTGGCATTTGGCACAGCGTTTTGTAAACAATAAAATATCTCTTGCTCGTCATTACAGGGCAGGCCTACAAGGGCACTGAGCTGTTATACATTCTTTGTTCTTCAAATGAACAGACAAAGACAAAACAAACCCACAAGGAAATCAAATTGGCATCCACTATGTTCTGCCAATTGACACAGCAGCAGACATGCGGGATGAGACTTCTGATATATTACATCACTTCCTCATTCCAAGACTAAACAGTAAAATCAGTAATAAGAGAGTAGTACAAATGTAACCATGTTTTGGGCAGCTGTGGCCTAAAGGTGAGAGGAGTAGGTTTGTAACCAAAAGGTTGGGTTACTGGTTCGATCCCCCGAACCGGCAGAAAAAATCTGGGTGGGGAAGTGAATGGCCACCACTCACCCCTCCCCCAACACCGCTGAAGTGCCCTTGAGCAAGGCACTGAAGTGGCCAACAGTATAAGACTGTGGTTGTACTGGGCAGCTCCCAGGTTTTAATGTGTGTGTGTCTGTGTGAATGTGAAGCTGGGCGTTCCCTGAAAAAGGCGTTCTCAGCGAACCTCCCCTGGGTAAATAAAAGGTAAAAAATAAATAAAAAAATCTGGAAGGATCAATTACATTTTTGTAGTCTCTCAGAGTTACAATTGGATAAATTAACACTGAGGATTTTACTGTGTAGGTGACACATGACATACAAGGAAATCACATTGGCAGCTAGCCAGCTAGCCAGCTAATAACCTAATATCTTCAGTGACCCAGCCCAAATGATGCATAAGATAGCGAGAAAGTACATTTAATCTCTAGATGACAAAATATTTACCTAGTGTCACTTACTCACTGTCTGCTATACGACATGTATAATGTATATAGGACTAGGCTTGGGCTGAATCTGATATTTGATAATATCTAATATGGCGATACTACCATGTGTAATGGTAACATGTGTTGTGTGTGTGTGTGTTAGATCTTGAGTTGATAATTTTGATAAGATCAAAATGCACAATAGGATGACAAGCAGGAAAGTATGGATGAGAAAGAAAAGTTAAGTTGAGGGAATAACTGTAACCTTTAGGTCAACAGCTAGGTCTGATATTAGCCTAATTATTGTTCTATTAACCATTGGCCCTAAAGTCTAGAACCAAAACAGCCTAGATTCTGCTGCCGCAAAACTGTTAAACATTATACAAAATTACAAATATAAATTCAATTCACAACTTTCAGGCAGTGTCAAAACCCAGTCCACAACTTTATACAACTTCATTTTCTCACTGGGGCAAACTACTGTAGGTTTGCAGCCATGGTGAGCAGTACAGATCAAAACAATTGACAAAGTACAACTACTATTAATAATCAGTACAATTAAGAATCCGTCAATATAATAGATCACAACAGAAGCATTGAACCAACCATATAACAGAAGCAATAAATAGTATTTGTAGCCAAAAGTGAACAAATCTTTTTTTCCCAGCATGCGCCAAATTTTACATGGAGGCATGTGCGCGTCTCCATGTTAAACGTGCATGCCTCCACGTTAAACAATGTTCATAAAAAGCTAAGAATTGTGCATTTTCAAGGCTTTACGCAGCAGGACCTCATCTGGGACTCCGGGAGCTACTAGAGCGGAGGGGGAGGTCACATCTTTTTTCAAAAAGATAGACAACTAGAAAAAGTGCTCCTCGGAGCACAGGTCTCCGCCAGGTCAGGTAGGTTATTGTGGGCCAACAATGTTCCGAATTTGCCAATCAGGATGGAATATGAAAAATCGGACAGAACCATCTTGATCACTTGACTATAGAGATAATGGGTACCGATTTGCATGATGATTGGACAACATTTGTAGGAGTAATACAACAAAGAAAAGTTTTGAAAAAAATCGGCCTCCTGGTGGCGCTATAATAGGGCAATGTTAAAGGGTGGCATTTGTTCTTCAACTTAGTGCGAATGTGCTTGTAAAATGTCACCTCAATCGGACGCTGCGTTCATGATTTGTGGCATTTTGTTCAAAACGGGCCACTTCTGCAAACTTTAGATGTCATTGTTAGCCAATCAGGATGAAATATGAAAAATCAAACAGTTCCATCTTGATCACATGACTATAGAGATCATGTGTACCGATTTGTGTGAAATTTGGATAAAATGTGAAGGCTTAATATCCAAAAATGTGTTTTACATAAGTCGGCCTCTTGGTGGCGCTATAAAAGGCAAATGTGAAAAATGCAGGGCGGATGTTTTTCCTTGGCCTCTAGGGAGTGTGCGTACAAAGTTGCACGCAGATCGGTGCAGTTATAGTTAAAAATGCAAATCGGCCTGTTATAGCGCCACCATGAGGCTGATTTGAAACATTTCAAGTGGCATTTCTTCCACGGCCTAGTGGGAATGCAATTGTGCAATTTTTGGAAATGGCAAGCTGCGTTCATGATTTGAGGCATTTTGTTCAAAACGGACCAATCCTGCAAACTTTGGAAGCCAACCTTAACCAATGAGGATGGAATATGGGAAATCGTACAGATCAGGGTTGATCACATGACTATAGAGATACTGTGTACCGATTTACATGAGGTTTGGTTAAAAACTGTAGGAGTAATGGGGAAAAATAGGTTTTGCACAAATCGGCCTCCTGGTGGCGCTATGACAGGCCCATGTGAAAAATGTGGGGCAGAGGTTCTGAATTGGCATCCAGGGAGTCGATGGGCAATATTATCGATATCACGATATATCGCGATATTTTATTTCGCGATACTGTATCGATATTCCAGTATCAATATCGCGATTAAAAAAAAAAAAAAAAAAAAAAGGTTTTTTTTTTTTTTTTTTTTTTTTTGCTTTTTCAGATACAGGCTTTATGAAAAACATTCAAAGAACCTATCACAGATCTGCAGCTACTCAATATGTAGTGTATATATAAACAATATGTAGTTGTGATATATGTATATATCGCAATATATCGCAATATATCACAATATATCGCAATATATCGCAATATATCGCAATATATCCCAATATCGTGATACGACCCAAGTATCGTGATGCGTATCGCAATATAATCGTATCGTGACCCAAGTATCGTGATACGTATCGTATCGTGAGATTGTTGCCAATACCCATCCCTAGTGTGTGCACAGTTTTGCAGCAACCGGGTCAACGGTGCCGGAGATTAGCTGGTAACACACGGACAGGACACACGGACACACGGACGGACGGACGGAAGGACGGACAGGGGGCAAAACATACTCTCTCGCCATGCCTTTCGGCCTGGCGGAGACAATAAGGCTACTTACAGTAACACAGAGAAACCTATAAAAGTAGCCTAAAAGTAAGATTTGACACTTTGTTATTACCCTAGACTAGAATATACTGCTCAAGCCTTCTCACCGAAGCCTAGCCTGTATAGGCAAGGGGAACAGAGACTGACAGACTGCTCGCACTTCCTGCAGTCAGCATCATTCAATTATTTCCTTACCTGCACTGTTTTATACAGCCTTTAAAATCCCCAAAGAATTACTAGCACATTTTCTGCAATCAATTTCCAACATAAGGCTACTGCAACTTCTGTGAGGAACCAAATGCCCTGCTAGGCTGCTACGGCTGCCTCATGTAGCATTTAGAAGCATCAAATGTTCACTGTTCACTAGCTGAATTTTGCATTTAACACTGGCCATAGTCAATAAAATAAATCCATTAGGATTTCCTCAATGAGGCTTAGCAGAGGGAAGAGAGGCGCATCAAATCTACTCACATTTCTCACTACGATCAGCATCATCAGATGTTGTTCTCCTTACCTGTACATCCATTCGCATATGGCTTTTAAAAACCAAAAGGCTAATGCTGTTTATAGCGTTAGATCTATGGCATCATAATGTAGCCAACCAAGAGCTAAATGGCTGTTCCCTCCTCAACATTGAACCTAGACTGCTGTACAAATGGGGAGAACAAGAACGTTCCTGTTCACCCTCTTTGTATACCATTGGTTGGGCTTTAACATTCCCAGTAACAGGTAACGCCTCAGGCACACTGCTGGACTTCGTACTCCATGTCCACAATTGATAAGAGATGGAGAGAGAAAGGTTAGGTCTTCAGCTGTCCATGCAGGCAAAATGTATATCTTCAGCTAAGCCACTATGATGATAAGCTAAATCATTTTTGACAAGATTCTCTCCAACACATGTAATTTAGGAACGTATGTCACAGATACCTTAGCTTGTGAATGGAGAGTTCAGCCTATTCTATAGAAATAAACATGCCTCAAGAATAAAACCTTGGAAAACTAAGTAAAACTTTGGTCAAGCAGCCGTAGCAACACATCGACTCAGTTCACGGACAGTACCAGGGATTAGTACAAAGATGACCATTTCACCAATACAATATGCATGGCTTCCAAATGCTGAGGCTAGCACATATATTATACTTCATTATGATGACACAAATAACTGTGTTCAATCATCATTTAGGTCAAAGTTTACAACATTAATAATACTGATGTAGAGCAGTAGCATTTTTCAAATGGCTCTCCTGCCTACAGCACGCACACATGAGAAACTCAAGTCTATACAAATGATTTGCACATACAGTATGTGAAATGTGTGCTCTGCATTTACCCATCCTATGTACTATGGTCACTGTGGCTGCCAAACCCCACCATTGGTCTGATCTATTAATGAATACAATCACACACATGCACTTTTCATTCATAGAATAGTTAACAACAGACCTAGTAAGCGCCATGCTATTGTCTCAGGAATGACAGTAATTGTTAAAACCCTTAGAATGCTGCATCTCAAACAAACAAATCTTTTATTTTTAACAATTCAATCAAATGACCTAGACTAACAAGGACTGAGACCCGTCTTAAACGAGCAGTGTGTGACCTGAATTGACCCAAATTAATTTAATTGTAGCCTTTAATTTAATTTTAGCCTTTTGATCCATTTAATTATAAGGCATAACCATGATCAAGTTCACATTCAGTATTCTTTGCTGTTCTGTCCTATGTTTGCTACATCATTTGGAACTCTATTGGAATCATTTAATCTGTCATTCCGTGTCAATCAAAAACATACTCTTGACCTTGTTGTGTCTCATGGTCTGAGTCCAGAGAACCTTGAGCTTTGAGCTCGACCGATATATTGGTCTGGCTGATACAGTATATTGGCTATTAGACTTTTTTGATGACATCAGTAATGGCAGCTGATGTATAATAACCACTTTCAACCTGGCATCCCTATTTTAGGCATGTAATAGGTGAACAGAGTATGAAACTGGCCCGTTATGCTGCCAAAGCCTCTGCAAGCCCCAGCAATATAGCAACTAATAAGTATTAAAAACATTGAGCTTTCATATTCTTTCAGTAGATAATCTGCACATGCTGGCACATCTCTCTCATATCATTATTCTAGGATTACAGGAACATGAGACTGTATTGATCTAGCATTAAGTTATCCTTTCTTCATTGTAACAGAGAGTGGAACTAGCATGTTATTTTCATCTTGGGAGCTGAAATCACCATTTAAACACATTGGTGGTATTAAGCAGCATCACAAATGATTAAGGTGTAGGACTGTTGGCTTGTAATAGGCTATTAAAACATGTCACTAGTTGCATACGCCTCCCGGGACTTTCCAAGGTGCATGCATTTCTCTGCAGGGATACACGATAGCGCCACATACAAATCAGCCTAACAAAACAGTTTACTTTTATATATTTTTTAAAATACCTAAACATATAAATCAGATTTACTGTTATCAACTATTTTTTCAAACAACAACATTGACATGTCTGCTGCAGCTACATGCTAGAGAATCAGATCAGAACCACATCTGGTGGACATGTCCCAATACAGAAGAATTAGGCTATATACAGTAGGATATCATCGAGACCAACTAGTTGACTAATCATTAAGACAATCTACTGATTAGTCAACTTTTGATAAAAATGTCAACTGCCACCAGTGTTAGGTTGGCTCAACACCCACAGCAGTTTGTCAGTGCCCACTTCCATGCACTACGAAGCATCAATTCAAACTACAGTACTAGTACATTGTGACAACTTTAAGAATTCTATTCTGTTACAAAACCTGATTGGATAGAATGTGTTGTCAAGGCCATGATTGGATAGAATCAAATAGAAAAAAAATCTAAAATAGATGTTGCAGAATAGCCTACAAACATTTGTTATTCAAACAGCTTGTGTGTGTTAAGGCCTTTGCAAACATTAGTCAATCAGTTTTTACCGCATGCGAAAAGACGCACGAATCGAACTGGGTTCGATTGGGAAAAAAACGCATCGCCACATCGCATCGCCGCACGGTAAATTCGGAGCCGGTGTGCATGAGGTCATTGAGAACCATGTGTTCATTTAAAAAATGATATTGTCCGTTTTTTCCGTGCGAAAAATCGCACCCTGTCTGCAAAGGCCTTTACTGTCAGTATTTTTACAGTTTGCTGGGTCACTGGATCACACGTTTACCCCAATGATCCAAGCAACCATATCTAAGCAAGTGAGACCTTGCTCTCACCAAACTCCACAGCAAAACCTTAATTCATTTTTAAATCTTTACCTGTGTCAATTTTTAGAGTTAAACCCGGCAACACACACACACACACACACACTTTGTCTAGAGATTAGACAAAATGTGTCTAATTTATTCTTTAATTCCCTCCCTCCCTCTCTCAGTCCTTTTTCCTCTCACACACAAACACAGAGCGCTCTCATTGGCTGCAGCCTGCAGGAGGTTCTCAGATCATGTTGCTCGCTTTCTCTCCCAGACGCCCGTGGGCCGTTACGTAACTATGACAGACATGGCACCATGCACACACCCCACACACCATCACAAGTCACATAATATGCACGCCATGCAGAAATCTGCATGAGTCTGAAAGTCATGGCGAGCACAGTATGACCTGGTGGTTAAGGCTGTGTGTGTGTGTGTGTGTGTGTGTGTGTGTGTGTGTGTGTGTGTGTAAACAGGCCTGTAAGACTCATTGGTACTATTCTTTTATCCTAAAGTTTGCTTGATGTAAGCCACTAACCGACTAAAAACTCCAGTCTGTCCTCATTCACAAATTGTATTGATATGCACATTCATGGTGTGTTCACACGGGCAGATTAAAAGATACAAACATACGCATCTTTGTCGCTTTGTATCTGTGTTGCTCAACGCAGTCGCTGACGTCATCAAACGTGCAGACATCGGCGCTACAGTTGTAGCTTTGTATCTTTGTATCTGGAAATTGAACCCAGCTCAACTTGAATTTGTAGCTTTGCATCTTTGTCGCTAGAGCTACAAACGTCGGATGTATCTTTGTATCTTCATGTCGCTGGTTTCCATTGAAAATGAATGGTAGCATGTATCTTTTAATCTGCCCGTGTGAACGTACCATAACCTTTCCACCATATGACAAGCAGGAATCTACCACCAGTATCATGTTGATCTATCACCCACCTCAATCAGCAGATACAGCAGTTTCAGTATCTCCGACTTAAAATGTTAAACTAGGCTGGTTAATTTAGGATTTCACCAGTTCGCCTAAATGCATGTTACTTACCTCCACTAACTTTATGACAGGCCGCTGCCTAAAGATATTCTAAATCTCATGCCAAGGTACACAATAGTCAAATCTGATCTGTGTATTCATGAAGTGTTGTTTGGTATCGAGCAGTCTTCCATCATGCTGTACTGAAAGCAATTTTCCCTACAACCCAGCATTGGTTATGTGGTGATAGATTGTAATTGAATCCATCCAAGAGAACCTATCAGACAATTTCATTGATCTACAACAGCATAATTTCATTTCCAAAAATGCATGGCTATCACTTTCTTCTGAATCACTGAACAATTTACTTTGTGAAGGACATTCAAGATTTAGATTCAACAGATGTTTTAACCACTTAAAGGGTCTACACCATGAAAATCACTTTTTTCTTGGTTTTTTGTATTTTTTGGGGTCCCCAGTGTCTCTTGTACCCCAAAAAATGTTTTTTTTTTAATTCAGTCATTCCTTCTCATTTCATGGATTTCCAGAATGGGCGTGTCTGAACAGGCGATCTCAGAATGGCAATGTTTATGATGTCACAAACATTATTGATGGCAAACCCAATGTTAAATGAAAAGTGCCCGAATCGCTCCGAAACTTTTTCTGTGGGGGTCTACGAACAAATACTTCGGGCTCGGATTTTGGCTCCGCCCCCCGGAAGTGGGTGAAACAGGCACCTCAAACACTTGGTGGAATTGTTCAAAAATGTTCAAAGTGTTTTTTTTTCGATTTTGTATTTTTCTTAGATGCTTCTTTTTATGCAGAATTTTTCCTTTTTTTTCCTTTTTTTTAATAATTCTGTGGTGCCACAGACCATAATTTCAGATACTAGGAACTAAACTTGTCAGCCATGTCTGTTGAAATTTGTAGTTAGCCCATCACAATCATGGCGCTAGGGATGCACAATGTTCATCAGTATTGACCTATTATTATTACTTTAAAAAAGAATAATCAGTATGACAAGTATTGGCAAAATAATAATACAGTATTTATGTTTGAATGTGAAGCTGAAAATGTATTTTGTGATGATTGAAGGCAGTGCATTCAATCAGTGTTTTCTGGGGAAGCTTTCAAAAAGGAGAACAAATTAAAGCTAAAGTTTTTAGATAACCAAGATAGTTTTTCTATCTATTTTTTAGCCTTGGTTATGCTCTCTCACAGACATTTTTAGAGGATATGAGTGAAGCATCCATCCACACAGATAATTACTTTTAAATGTAAGGACACCAGCGGGTTCAAATGTGTGGTCAGACTCAGGACAGCAATTATGTGGTGGAACTTAATGTGTAGTTAAATTAATCCTTTGTCATTGTCAAGAGAATTTGCTGCTGTGACAGCAGTCATTCCATACAATTAACTTAATTAGCCAAGCTTACTCATTTCCATTGCCCTGGTCAGCACCACTGTTGTTGGCCAACTGTAAGTAAGTAAGTGTAAGTAAGTAACGGTACTGTAGACATTACTTACTAAAGAGCCTAACCTCTTTGACCTCATTGTGGTATCAATTCCTTCCTAACGAAACATTACACACTCGTCACTACCCAACTTTCACAGCATCTTAGCACAGCCTACCAACATGTATTGACAATAGTACTGACCATTGATATTATTAGCCAGATAGGATATTTGTAAAATATGTCAAATGGCTTTTTTAGCTTTTTTTTTGCATTACCTGCTCAATCGAGAGAACTATTATAGCTTGCTAGCAAGGCGGCTGTTCATTTATAGCACCAAGGATATAAGCTTAGCTCACCCATCAGTCTGATCATGTTAGCCAAGCCTCAAGCCTATCCATTCAGTTGTTCCATGCATAGTCCAGTGTACAGCTAGTAAGCTACTAGCAACGCTGCACACTGTCATCCTCTGAGAGTTTGCAATAACATCCAAAGCCAGTGAGAGAGTGACACACGAGGGAAAGAGAGCCGTTACCATGCAATGAAGAACGCAGTACTGAGTCACCACAGCGTATGCACACACACCCTGTTCCCTCTCTTTATAGACACCAGCACACACATACCTGCATAGATCAATAACACACCTCTGATACCCCATAAGACATATTCTATATATCCACGGCATGCACACAAACACAGAATACACACACCCATATACAACTACATACACAGTACACACACACCCATATATATGGCCCAATATACGGTACATGATGTGCATAGAACTTCATTAACACACACAGACAGACAGACAGACACACACACTTGACTGAAACCAATGTTGGACTTCTGCTGCTGTTGGCCTTTGACAAGATCAGAGGATCAGGCTCCTCTTTCATTTGAATAGAATGCATACTGGCCAGCTTAGTGGCTTGTTGTCAGAATGGACAAAGACCAGCAGCACAATCACAGAGTATTGTAGACATTAAAATGGTAACCTTAGAAATGGAAGAATTATATAAACACAGCGCTTTTGAGACCTGAATACTGACAGTGGTACCTTTCAGGTACCCCTTTAAAAAGGGGAAGATAGCATAGCGGGAGAGTGAGAAAAATATGTTAGAGAGGTAGAGAGAGAGAGATGCAAGGTCTTAGATTTATGGCAGAGGCAGCCACGGTCAGCCTTGGTTGAGGACATCTGCTTTGAAAGTAAATCACTAAACATATTACAGAACAACACACACACTCACAGTATTATTTTAATGGGGTTATCTGGGGCAGGAGTTAGTTCTAACCTAAACCTTTATGTTCTCTGATAAGGTCATTATTATTTTTATCATCAATATTTCAAGTCTCAAATTGGAGCCAAACTTTGTCCCAGACAGATCGAAAAGGAAGAGAAACTTGTGAAAATAACAATGTCCTATTGGAAATGAATGAGTTAGGGCTGCAACTAACCATTCATCTGGTGATTCTATTTTTAAGTATTGGATGAATGTAAGACAATGTTCACATGATGCAAGACTTAAACCATTTATTTGATTACAAAACATTGAATTAAATTAATTTGATGTTGATAAATCAAGTAGCATCACCTTTAAATGTAATGCTGGTCTTTTGTTTAAAACTAAAATCCTGCCAATTTCATGAAATCTCTCTCTCTCACACACACACACACACACACACACACTTTTATAAAATACATTACAAGGGCCTAAATATTTGTCAGCTTGCTTCTGATGCCATACATTCTTGAAATAACATGTACGTCAGTACATGGCTCCAAAAAAGTTTACAGAATGTAAACAACTGAAGACAACACACATGGACACATTTGCAGTGATGTCATACAAGGGACAATTATGGATAAGAATCCCCTTCTCCTCCAAATAGAGCGACTGCCAATAATGCAGGAGATTGAGCAGTATTTTGCAAGCTGCTTTGCTTTACACCTGGACAACCTCATAATCCTCAAGCCCCTGACCACCAGCCTGTGGACATGGCCCTAAGCTGCCAAATATAAAAGCAATGAGCTGACACTTATATCCTAGATGTATAATGGCTTGTACAAATAGTTGGCATTTTACTTGTTTAGTAGTAAGGAAGGCTTCCTCTAAAACTGAGGTACAGCCAACTTCAAAACATTTTGACCATCTCACGTCTGGTATTTCCCTGCTGTGAGCACACACACACACACACACACACACACACACACACACACACACACACACACACACACACACAATTTCCCTGCTGTGAGTTACTTTTAATTGTTACTGTTACTTGTTACTGTAACTATAGGGACCTTGCTTAGAGTCTTCTTACAGTGGAGCATGTTGCCGTAGCAACTAACTAGAGGCAATTAAGACACCTGGGGAGTAAGTTGCCTATTATGCCTAATAGGTATTAGCTAATATTTCTAAAGGGAACGGTTTCATCTGTTGTGAAGGAATACAACTTTATATGGACTTATATTTTAATGTAAACCAATGCTGCTATTGCCACGTATGTGGATGATGCTCACCATAACTGACACATGTACAGTATGAATAGTATCTTGATGCCTTGGTACTGTATTATAAGTTTATCATGGCCAACGTTTAACAAAACAAAAATGTGGCTTTCAATAACATGAACATTGCTATGCATCTAGACTCATTCCTAGTGTTTATATTGTGGACCCCCAGGGAAACTGTTACCATGGCAAATAATGAGGCTAGATAAACAATTAAATGATAAACAGTCTTGTCATTTAGTTTGTGCGCAATAGCTAAATGTCACACAGACATTTTCAAAGTAGCCAATTGATACGGCTGCAATTATCTGCTTCTCTGTAACCTTGTTCCCATATGCAATGTTAAACAGGCCCTTCTGTGCTTTTTTTAAAGGTTACTTTCAAGGTATTTCTGCATTATTTTGTCAGACATTGAACAATATAAGATGATTAGCCTGGAGAGGAAATACAAGCTCGATGTTGTGTTTGAGTGTTGGTTAGCAGCACATTAAATGGTTCACCCACCAGCGATGTGATTTTCCTAGAGAACAACTTTCTATTTCATGGTGCCAATGTCCTGTAATAATCTTAGACAGAGACAAGTGTTTATCTTTTTTCAAGAGTCTTTTGTTGTAGAGACATTAAGGGGACAAACAGGCATTAAGGGGACAAACAGGCAAGGGAACATTCTCTGCTGTTATCTTTGTAAGCCTGAACCATGATGAAGAAGATAGAACCTGATAGCGCCACAACTAGACTGAGCATCAGTACTATTAAAAGTAGAGCTGCTGCAGTCTTGATTTTTTCCTTGGGAAAGCCATTCAAACCATTGTGGTGGTAACCACCATTAAAAGTATAAATAATATATATTTGATCCTCAAATGTTAGACAATAAATGGAAGCCTTGGAATAAATGTGAACAAATGCAAGAATTAGATTGTCACCACAACTGGACACTTGACAGAGCAAAATAAAAGTGTAATTTGTTTTTCTTGGTCAACAATTTGTTAAACACAGATTCAGATCTTCATATAGTGGGCTGGATGATGAGGACAACTTTTGACATAAAATCTTGATATTGATATTAGTGCTTTCACAAAACATTTACACAATGTGATTTTTGATCAATTTGCAGTAATGCATGTATAATGGCACTAGAACGGTAGGATTATCTGAAAATGGCATGCAGATATGAAAACAATGCTCAGCTCAGCTGATTGCATAAAGTAAAGTCCATCTTACATACGAGCATTCAGTAACATTACAAGATGAATCCCTTGCTTTTTATGATGTCAAGCAAGTCCAAATAAAAAAACTTTCCCCACAAAATATTTTTTTCAGGTCAGTGAAAAAAAGAAGTCCAGGAAGTGAGTGAGGCATCACTGTTTAACTATGTCTAAAGTTTAGTTGTGCATAGGAGATGTAGCATGTTCCAGCACAGTAAAGGTAAAACGAATAGTGTGTCAGACTACAGACATAATTGGACACATTTATTTTCATTATAGACGTATAATAATCCTCTCCGACTTTTGTAGGGAAATGTAAATGGATCCACACGAATCCACAGTAATGTTAGCATCATGTCTTGGGTGGCATGTTCCCCATTCAGAAAAAAAAACAGCAGTGAAACTGTGATCATTGCGGTGGTGACGTATTTCTTACCACGATAATGCGGTTACATTACCGCGGTAATGCGGTAACCGCAGCAGTACTGAACTGATAATAGCCCCTTTTTCAAACTTTATGTGTGATGGGAATGCTTGAGATATTGAGCAGTTCCTCCATTGCAGCAACGCCCTCACATCTCTGATCTCTCGCTCCCTCTCTCACTCACACACACACACACACACACACACACACACACACACACACACTCCTACTCACCTTTTGTCTGTCTCTGTGCCTACTATACACATATAAACATGCAGGCTCTCACACCGAATGTCTTGGAATTAATACCAATAAAGCCATACCGCAACACAATGCTGGGAAACGGACAGAATGCTTCAGACTGGATCACTGACAAGATCTCGATTAACGATGTAGTACTACAGCGTTTTACTGATGCCAACAAAGATCTCCTTTTGTGCATTTGATACTCGCTAACGTTAGCATAGTACCACCTATAGATGCTATAGCTTCTGGACTAATCGATATATTGTATATATGACGCACGCCTTGACATTGGCAGAGTGTGTTTTCGGTGAGAGAGGGCAAAAACATATCGAATCTCAGAGACAGGTTTGTGTGATTACCATCCATGACACACAGCAGACACCTTGTCTCAGTTATGCATGCCAACGCTTTCATTGTCAAGATGATCGGATCTTTGACAGCGTTGGCAGATTTTGAGAGAGAAATAAGCAACCGCAGGTCTAGGAAAACAAGCCCAAAAGATGCAATTTAGGCCACATGAGCGCTTTAAACTAAACCTATATGCGTAGCCGATCTACAAGCTCACAACGATCTGCTATTTTCAAAAACTCTTGCAATACAATTTGGAATATTTTTGAAACATTAACACAAATGTTCCCAGAACCACTGGTTTAAATAAAAAAAACAATTGGAAGCAAGCCTAAATAAGCAAATGCTATAGAAACAAGACCCCCAAAAAAACACAACCAGCAACTACCAATATTTACTAGCAACTTTACAGAAAAAGAAGCACAAAGTCGCTTATAATAAGCCAACATGGCAACACTGATCTCTGATGGGATCAGTTTGACAGCCCGAACAACGTTAGCGGGCGGCGGGCTACAAAAAAAAGGATGCTAACAAAGCTAGTGGACCTAGCTCCCAGTTCTTCACAAAGATACAGCACGTTTTACGACTTTGCAAAACAAGACCAACGGACTCCGTTAAATAAACAATACCGTCATTTGTATAAAAGCACAACGTCCTTACCGTGGTGGCTGTTGTAAGGTGCAATGATGTGCTGACAGGTCAAGAAGAGAAGATGAGACGTTATAGAACCTCTGTGATGTTGTTGACACAGAGACGGAAGTAGCTGGCAGGGGGGCGGTATCATGGGCGGTATGGGTAACGTCCATATCCCATAGCCCGGAGGGGCGGTCTGACTTGCTGCGATTGCCTGGTTGGTTGTCACAGGCAACCGTCTGGTTCGTGCAAGATGCCTGGTTATATACCTACTTCTCATTCAGTTGGTTCATTCAGTTTATGGCTTATATTCATATGTCATATGGTTAACAGAATGGTCAGAATCAGAAACATAACATAGTTAGTAAAGAGAGAACGGGCTGTTGTTACTTTTAATGTAAATGGGTAAACCATGGTGCGTGCTGCAGAGTGCAGACATGGTGCTGCAGAGTGCAGACATGTAATACCATAGTGTAATACTAATGCAAGACCTGCAATCCCTGACTGCGATTTTTTTAAGGCAACGTTAGCTATCAACGCCGACATTAAAGTTATTGTTAGAACAAAATGTAGTTTCATCTGGACACTTGACAGAACAATGTATTATTATAACATGGCACATGCTTGTTCTTGACTGTATTATATCATATGTGTCAATGTGTGTCGTAAATCTAAAAACTCGTACAAACGGGCTGACGACCAACTAGCCAATCATTGCGTGACCATTCCCCCCGGAACATGGGATCTAAACTCCACTCTTTGGGGCGGCATGACAAGAAACCAATCATGTGTTAGCGAACAGACAACGGACCAACCCCCACCGCGCTAGACAGGTAAAGAATGGAACAGCGTGTACCAGTCTATGGTACCAGCCAGGACAGGTAAATGGATAAAAGACAAATCACACACACTTGTCATTCTTGTCACACCAATGTTTCTGTAGAACACTATTTTCAAAACCAAATCAAACACCTTTAACATTCTGTCCCATTGATACATTGCAAATAAAACATAAATATATATTTATATGTGTGTGTGTGTGTGTGTGTGTGTGTGTGTGTGTGTGTGTGTGTGTGTGTGTGTGTGTGTGTGTGTGTGTGTGTGTGTGTGTGTGTGTGTGTGTGTGTGTGTGTGTGTGCGTGCGTGCGTGCGTGCGTGCGTGCGTGTGTGTGTGTGTTATATTTATGTTAAATACTCACCATTGCCATATACTGTTCCAGTTTCCTTACAATTCTCAACTGTCAAGACTGTAATAACAATAACTAGTAGAAAAGTGCGCTCCTCTGAATTTTAGAAGTCAATCATAGCCAATCGAAAAGGAATATGAAAAATGTGACACATCTTGATCTTGTAAAACGGTCTGGTCTTTAAGATACTAAGAGGATCAGTGCCCAGATACCTGTCAAACTACATACTTCTCTAGGGTGAGTGATGCGGATGCCCATGGGCATAACACCAGAAGGAGATCAACTGACCTCGTTCCCCCAAAATTCGGTTCAAACATGGGGGGAAATGTTTTCTACTATGCTGCCACCATAATGTGGAATGACCTACCAAAACCCATTAAAGATCTTGACTGCCTACCCAAACTCAAAACTAAACTAAAAGAATGGCTGACCTCAAAATACAAGTGAGCATTGTTTAACTCCTTGAATACCTTGGTAGTAGCATCGACTGATGCTACTGATTTTTCTACAAATATTAGGTATTGTATTGTCTTGTATTATTACAATGACTCCAAAGATAAAGGCAAAAACATAGCCTAATCCCCAACCTTTGACCGTCAGGCCTGGCGGAGATAATAGTGATGATCATACATTTGGTAATAAGCAGTCAGTTAGTCAATCAGTCAGTCAGTCAGTCAGTCACTCAGTTGTCAAGCAAGACTAGAAGAATAGAGATTTAAATTGCACCAGTTACATATGTACCAGATCATATTGTATGAGTTGTCACTTTGAAATAACATGAGTCACAATAAAGGCAACATGTATTTAGCTGTGTTGCAAGTGTTGATTTCAGGTCTTGTCCATATGAGATAATTTGACCAGTGTATTCTTTCTCATCAATAATGGAAGAAGTCAGTCATCAATATGGTTGATGCAGCTGTCTGTGTTTTTAGGAAACAACCTGAGCATGACTAGAAGCAGATGGTCTGCATGTAACCTGACTGCATATAATCAAGTGTGCCCCCCCCCCTCTCCATTTGTGTGCATACTGTATGTATGGGAATGCTCTCTTTGTTATTACTGTGTCACTGTACTGTAGTTGCACAAACTTTACACTATATATAGTATGCCCAGAAAGAACATGAATATGACAGAGGAAATTGAGGAAGAGAGAGAAATTTTGAGACAGGAAGAGAAGTGGCTAAAAGAGAACAAGATAAACAGAGACAGAAAAACAGACTAGAGAGGCTGAAGAGAGAGAAAATGGTAGTGCTTCCATGTGAGCTCCAAAACATTGTCAAATTTTCATTTTTTTTGTATTTTTTAGCCTTTCTTTTTTTATCTACACCGTCGGGAGTATATATCTTATCTCAGGTACCATGTGTAAATATGTAGATATTTTGTTATTATTTTATTTATTTTCTTGTTTGATCTCCTTTCCCCCCTTGCCCCCCCCCCCCTCTTCTTCTTCCCTTTCTTTCTTCTATGGAAATAACGATACGATGGGAACTATGCACGAAAACGAATTTCACCCACTTCTTTACTTCTGTAAGCCTGTGATGTGACAATAAAGCTGATTCTGATTCTGAGAGACAAACATACAGGCAGAAAGACCAGGAAAAAAGAGACAGGCACAGAGATGAAAAGACATTTAAAGAGAAGGGTAGAGAGTAGAGCAACAGAGAGAGAGAAAGAGAGATGGAAAGTTAGGTCCAGAAGATGCACAAACTATGGGAGCAATAGAACAGAATGAGACTGACACTTGGCGGAAACATTTCTAAATTTGAGATGATATGAGATGAGGTATACTTTATTAATCCCACAGCATAGCTGTTGCTATTTTTATATGTTGATGAATTGAATACCTAGGACACCAATGGAAACAATACCGCAGGGACTTTTTGGGTGTTATCCTGTTAGAGTCTAACAGTTAGACAAAGTGTTTGAATGTACTCGTGCTGTTTTACATTTCTGTCTAATAAAATATTCAATCAATCAATCAATCAAAGTCTGTACCGCTCCGTATGCATGTTCAGGGGGAGAGTGAGCCTCTGGCTGAAGTTCCTTCATCTCGCCATAGAGTGGATAGGAGGGGTTAACCGGGATGGAGTTAAGTGTCCCTAATCCTCCTCTCTGCGACTGACTGCAGCCCTTCCATTCGGAGGCCAACCACAGAGCTAGCCTTCTTTATGATTTTATTGAGCTTCTCCATGTGTGAGCAAGCCCTCTGCAGCATGTAGATGATGGCATCCTCCACTACAACCTTGGCTCGGTAAGTGAACTGTAGAGGTTCCCAGGAGTCACTCACCAGAGGCCATAGGTGCTGCAGAATGCTCGAACACCGCTGCCAGCTGTTCTGCGCGTGTCTTCAGCACCCTTGGACTGATGCCATCCAGCCCTGCAGACTTGCCCTGGTGTAACCTCAGTTCGTTCTTCACCTGATCAGAGGTCACAGTCAGTCCTATAGTATATGAGTCTGAAGTATTACAGCATTTTACTGTATATACTTACCTCAGCCAAGGAGGTTATGTTTTTTTTCACCTGTCTGTGACCAACATTTCTCAAAACATTATGTCCAGGTTGCACAAAAATTGCTGTGCTGTAGGGGAAGAAATTATTGAGTTGATCCCATGACATTCCTCTTGCGCCACCAACAGGCCAAACTTTCAAATAAGCATTGGGAAGATTTGTAGGCCTTGGCGGAGGTCAGTACTTGACCGAGTGCATTCTTGTTAATGATGTTTGTCAGCTGAGAAGTGGGGAGGGTTGGTCAGACGTGCAGACCTCTTCCCCAGTTACATAACAGCCATGTTATTGTGTGATGAGAAGAAAGAATTAGAGAACAGAGGAGAGGAGGGGGAGAGAGAACAGAGGAGGACAGAATGGTCTCCATTCAAGCTCCTAACAGTACACAAAGTTCTGCTTGTCCAAACACACACATGCACGCACACACACACGCCCGCACGCACGCACACACGCACGCACACAGTGATGCTCACACTTCCAGAAACTCATGTAGACATATAGGTGCACATACATACAAGCACACATACAGTACATATACTGTACATACATACATACGTACGTACGTACGTACGTACGTACGTACGTACATACATACATACATACATACATACAGTACATACATGCATACATGCATACATGCATACATGCATACATACATACAGCCAGTGGCTTACATCAAGCAAACTCTGGGATAAAAGAATAGTTGCAAATTGAGTCTGCCTGGAGGTTGGAGGTGTATTTTACATGCACGCACACACACACACACGCACGCACGCACGCACGCACGCACGCACGCACGCACGCACGCACGCACGCACGCACGCACGCACGCACGCACGCACACACACACACACACACACACACACACACACACACACACACACACACACACACACACACACACACACACACACACACACACACACACACACACACACACACACAAGGAATGTATTAATAGTGGTTAACTGTACCATTGGCAAACAACTGAGCTAACCCAGCAACATCGACCACAATTACTGCCATTGTGTCCTCAGAGTGATGGGGGTGTCAACCTTTCATTTTATTTTGATGCATTAGCAACATTGTTCTCGGCCTACGTGCATATAAAGCACATTACATTGAACTGAATATTTCATACAGAGTGTTAATTTGACTTTAGTTACATTTGTACACTCTCAGAGTTTACTGTGCAGTAAAACGGATTCTACAAGGGGGAAAAGCTAGATAAATAGTTATCTTTCTTTGTGTTTCTTCGTGCCATTAGTCCAGGGCATTCATTAGGATATTTTGTTGCCCTTTGTTTTTGTGCCAAGTGCTATGCTGCTGTGTTGGCATAAAAAAAGGATTAGCACCCATCAGAGAAATGCCAAGGGAATGATTCGGCTCTCATGTTAATACACAAACAAAACAAGGAGCATTTCTCCATGAAGTACTGTTGTGTAGTTGTTAAGTTGTTGTTCCGTACAGTGCAGTGTGTTGATCTCTGATGCACCCCCTTCATGACCCTGCAGTCTGAGTGCATTCCACAACTCACCACTAGATGGGGATACAGACCATAAATACCATTCTATCTCATATAACCCCTGTCCCTCAGTGAACCATGACTGCCTGGATAGGTCAAACTGTACCATAATACCAGTACACTGGCCATTGCCTGTACATTTGCCATAATCTCATTGAATTCCTAATTTGAATTACTTCCATGTTTACACAACTTTTTCAAGAAATGTTTACTGGAGGCTTTGTGATGGTATGTTAAAGTGATTGTGTCTGTTTTATACCTTATTGAAGACAATATCCACATGTGGACAGTAGCTCTGTTCTACTATTCTTAGTTCTATTCTATTCTATTTACATGCTCTGAAATATAATTATTATTTGCCTTTTTTAAACATTTAAAACGAAATCATGTTTAACAACGTTCAACCTTACATCCTTATTTCGGTCATTATAGGCCTAGGTGATTTTTTTTCCAGAATTAAACAATAGTGAAAATGGCACATCTAAAAGCTCACAACTCATCGTATCACAATGCGTGATCTTGTACATCAGCTATTTTTGCCATGCAACACCGAAGTATAAAATAGGACGTACATGGTTAATCCTAGTTTCTGCTCTCTAATCCTACCCTTGACACTTTAACCCTTACATATCCTTAATTGTAACTATTACTATATTTTCACTTATAGCAGAAGGACAGAGTTCGTCTCATCTTCAGCTCCTCTCGAGGATAAAATAACAGTGACTATAATACACACATATGCTCACATCACACATAGCTTATAAGAATGTCACACAAGTTTCTCTCTATTGCTCTCTCTATCTCTCTCTTGCTGTCTGTCTGTCTGTCTGTCTGTCTGTCTGTCTGTCTGTCTGTCTGTCTGTCTGTCTGTCTGTCTGTCTGTCTGTCTGTCTGTCTGTCTGTCTGTCTGTCTGTCTGTCTGTCTGTCTGTCTGTCTGTCTGTCTGTCTGTCTGTCTGTCTGTCTCTCTCTCTCTTGCTCTCTCTCTCTCTCTCTCTCTCTCTCTCTCTCTCTCTCTCTCTCTCTCTCTCTCTCTCTCTCTCTCACACACACACACACACACACACACACACACACACACACACACACACACACACACACACACACACACACATACACATACACATACACATACACATACACATACACATACACATACACATACACACACACACACACACACACACACACAGTGTTGGTGTGAACCCCCTGGAGACAGCGGTATCTTCAGGAGGTCTATGTGTTGACATCGTTATAATGCTTATGTAGGCCATCCTCTGAGCAGGAGAAAGCAGCTTGTTATTGCTGTTCACACAGACCACAGGAGACACGCTGTTCTAGGAAGACACATTTCCTATGCAACTCTCACAGATAGTCTTGTAATTGTAATCTGAACATGTTTTGACATACAAAGTAGTTTAACAAGTGGAAACAAAGGACTACATTAGTGTAATGCGATTTGAAGCAAATAGCTCATTGTGTCAACGTGTACCACAGTAGGTGTTTGTGGTTTTGAGTTATGGCTTTAAAAATGCAAAGGAAATGGGAAAATCTGCAAATATCATGTTTCATCCAGACGTTGAGCCAGTCCCCCTCAGCTGTCAGTGGCTGGTATTTTTCATCCCGAAGTGCAAAATTGTCTCCATTCTTCAGAAATGGAATTGTGGTTTAATAAAACGGCACTGGGCTGACAGCTCAACTAGACTTATGGTCAAATTATCCCAAAACCTTCAGTGTTAATTCAGCAATAAAACCCAAGAGGGAAGGAAGTCTGTGCTATGACTTATGGGTATTATGGTGAGCTAGCTCCCTGTTCACCACCATAGATGACATAGGAACTAGATGAAGACAGATAGCCATACTTTATGGTCATAACTGTCACAATGTTAGCCTGATCTCTTTCAATTATGGTGTTTATTGTAATGATTTCAAAGCATTGAAATGTACATTAAAAGTAAAAGAAAAAAGAAGCATCCGTTTTAGTGTTCAAAATAAAAAAGTTAAGTTAACCACTTTAACCCACTAGACTTAGTAAATTGGACCTGAGTTGGCTTTTGGCCGATCTACAAGCTCGCAATGCGAGGCACTTTTTGGCTGATGTTCCATACACCATACACCTGGAATTTGTTAAAGCCATACACCTGGAATTTGTCCTCTGCATTTAACCCATCCTAATCATTATGGGCAGCCGTTCTCCAGTGCCCAGCATCAGCACCAGACCAGTGTCTCTTGGCAGTGGTAGGAGCAAGTGCCTAACTAGCATGTCTTTTTGGAGGGAGGAAACCTACATGATAGAGAAACAGAACCCCATGTGAAATGGGGAGAACATGCAAACTCCACAGAGAAAGGCCTCAGGCCCCCAAAATAGTATTGTACTGTGTACATGCATCATGATTATGTACTGTCCTCTTCAAAGTAAGTTGCCCTGCCTGATGTGATATCCATTCATCCAATTCTGGAAGTTCTGCCATAACATTATTATGGAATGTAATCAAATCTCTGTCCTTTCAGCTTCATTTATATAAAGAAAATGAGTAGAGACAGCAGAATGTCAAGAAGTGTTTTTTTTCCACAGTGCGGTGTGGTTTCTCTTCTCGTTAAATCACACTAAGATCTCTTTTTAAGAG